>NW_028227262.1:101572445-102082445 GCF_978045245.1 Mus caroli | reverse complement strand
TGGTGAATTTATATGTAGTCTAATCTCTAGTTTCTTGGCCTTTTCTCTTCCAGTTTTCTCCACTGAAATCCCTTACACAACTCAGGCAGCTTCATCTATTGTCATACCTCAGCTCTTGTCATCTCCATGAGCTGCAACTCTGATATCTCTCCCATAACAAGCATCCATCCCCTAAAACCTCCAGGCATAAAGAGAATCAATTTGCTTTTATTCTCAGTCGATAAATAGATAAATAAAATGTGATACACACACACACACACACACACACACACACACACACACACACATATATAGTCTAGTTTGGGTTACTACTGCTGTGATGGACTACCATGACTAAAACTAAAACCAAGCTAGGGAGGAAAGGGCTTACATTTCCATATCCATAGTCCATCAGTGAAGGAAGTTAGAACAGGAACTCAAACAGGGCAGGAGCCTGGCAGCAGGAGTTGATGTAGAGACTATGGAGAGGTAGTGCTTACTGCTTTACTCCCTGTGGCTTGCTCAGCCTGTTTCCAATAGAACCCAGGACCACCAGCCCAGGAGCGGCACCACTCACATTGGGATTGGGCCCTCCTACATCAATCACTAAGAAAATGCTCTACAGACTTGCTCACAGCCCAGTCTTATGGAGGCATCTTCTCAATTGAGGTTCCCTCCTCTCAGATGACTCTAGCCTGTGTCAAGCTGACATAAAATTATTGAGCACAACTGACTTCCTGTCAACTTGACACATAACTTTTTTTTAAATACATAACCTTTTCTTTCTGTTGGTTCATTCCCACAATCTAAGGTTAATAAATACCACAAATATAAAACATACTACAAACTTTAAAAAAAAATCCCATAATGTTTATCAATTCAAACACTTTACAAGTTGAGTCTCTGTAAAAAAAAATCCCAAGTCTCTTTTAAAACCCCAAATCTCTTAAAAATTCAGACTTTCAACTGTGGGGTTCTATAAAATCAAAAATATGTTAAATATTTTACTAGGTCAAGAGGAAAGAACCAGGACATAGTCACAATCTGAATGAAGCAAAACCACACTCCAACAGTATAAATAGGAGCTGGTGAGATGGCTCAGTGCTTAAGAGCACTGACTGCTCTTCTGAAAGTCCTGAGTTCAAATCCCAGCAACCACATGGTAGCTCACAACCATCCTTAACGAGATATGACTCCCTCTTCTGGTGTGTCTGAAGACAGCTACAGTGTACTTAAATATAATAAATAAATAAATAAATAAATAAATAAATAAATAAATATTTTTTAAAAAAGAAACAGAAAGGTGGGAACTTAAAAAAACAAAAACAACAGTATAAATAATCCAATGTCTAATGTCTAATTCACTCACAATCTTTTGGACACTTCCAAAAAGCTTGGGTCATTCCTCCAGCTTCACCCTCTGCAGCACACTCAGCTTGTCTTCGAAGCTCGGGCAGAGTCCACTCCATTCCTGTATCTGTCCTCAGCAATCATCCCATGGTACCGGAATCTCCTAAATGCTGGTGTCTCCTATTGTAACTGGACTGCACTTTACCAGTGGCCCTCTTCATGGTGCAAGCCTTAGATAACCAACATCCACTGTCCCAGCAAAATAAAGGTCTTACTTTAGTGATCTGGTCACAGCAAATACTTCAGTTCCGGCTGACCAGACACCACAGCATCTTCACACAAATGGCCCAGTAGGTCTTTGTTTCCCTCTGAAACTTCACAAGCCTCCATCTTCTGAACTACTCTCAACATGCTTATCTTCCAAGCCCTAACAAAACAGCCACCGGGTTCTCAACACTCAACTGCTCTTCTAACCTAAAGTTTCAAAGTCCTTCCACAATCATCTCAATAACAACATGGTCAGGGCTGTCACAGAAGTACTGCTCTATCCTGGTAACAATTTGACTTCATTTGGGTTTCTATTGCTATGATAAAAATACCACGAATAAAATCAAGTTGGAGAGCAAAGGGTTTAATTTGCCTTGGTTCTACATTGATAGTCCATCACTAAGGGAAGTAAAGACAGAAACACTGTTGTGGAAGGCAGGAGCTGCTGCAGAGGCCATGGAGAGATGTTGCTTACTGTCTTGCTTCACATGGCTTACTCAGCCTGCTTTCCCACAGAACCCAGGACCCCCAGCATCAGGGGTGGCACCACCCACAATGGCTTGGGCCCTCCCCCATCAATCATTAATTAAGAAAATGCTCCACAGGCTTGCCTGCAGCCCCGTCTTAGGAGGCATTTCCTCAGTTGGGGTTTACGCCTCTCAGGTGACTCTAGACTGTGTCAAGTTGACATAATGGGGAGAAGAAAAACACATCAAACTACAAAGGGGGATAGAAACTGGGGCAGTGGCACCTTCCTTAGTCAGACTGCTTGTCACAGATATCTGACAAAACAACTTTGAAGGAGGGCTTACTTCTTTTGGCTCACAATTCAGGGGGTTTCTGTCTATTGTGTGCAGCTCTGTTGTTTCTGGGCTGTGGTGAGGTGGAACACAGTGACAGTAGGCACGTGGTAGAAGAGGCTGCTCAACCATGGCAGTCAGAAAGCAGAGAGACAGGTCCAAGGCAAGATCTAGTTCTCCAAGCAATTGCCCACTCCCTCATGTTTCTAGCATCTCCCAAAACAGAGCTGTGGGAAGCCGTCCCTATCTATCAATCTGCAATCGCCATTATAAGATGGTGCGGGTTTCCGCTGTGCCTACGTGGCCTAAAGCAATATGCGCAAGTGCAAGAGTGTGTTCGCGCCAAGTCACTGCCTATCCCAGTGTGCTGAGAGAGCAGCCAATCAGGTGTGGACACGCCGCACTGAGGTGTATATAAGCAGTGCCATTTTGGGGCTCGGGGTCTTCCTCTTCATGCTGAAGCTAGCGTAATAAAGAATTGCTGCAGAAGGATCCGGTTGTTCGCATGTGTGTTTTTGCTGGCGAGACAATAGCGCGAGAGACAGAGCCACCAGTAGGTGACCAAATGTTCCACATATGAGCCTGTTTCAGGGGGAGGTCCCTATTCAGATCATCAGACACCTTAATAATGGGAGGGCCAGAAGAAGAAGAAAAGATACATAAAAGAATGTGTGTGTGTGTGTGTGTGTGTGTGTGTGTGTGTGTATTTCAAGAAATCCTAAGAAATTGGGTGAAACCACTTGATGCAACATGTGAGTGATTTCAGCATTCAATAACAAAACAAACAAATACCACGTGCACACTCCCTGCCCTAATTAAGAGAGAGTGCCTGGGCTGCATTCAGGAGACTGGGCCCTTCCAGATTGACTGCCTGAACTTAAATGCTGGCCTGCCACAGAGAAACTGCCTTTGATTTTTTTTTTCATTTAAATTGTTTCAAGGACCACAACTGAAAACACATGAGTATTTTAATCTCTAGAGTTTTCTATGGTTTTGGATCACAAGTGAGCATAGTTAGTTGAGGCTGCCAAAAGTGAAACCTAGAACACAGGGAGCCACTGTATCCAGCTCGGGCCCCTCTAACCTTCCTGTCTCACCTAATGGGGGGAAAGGGAGCTGGAGCTCAGAAGATACGAAGGCTAAAGGACTAAGGCTCAGTAACAGGACCACAAGGCACACTCACCCCTTTCCACACAGACCTCAGCAGCCCAGCAGCAGGGTTCCTGTGTAAAGGCTACTGCTAAAATGATTGTGAGCCACAAGCCCTATTTGTTTCTCCAAAAACAAAAAACCCAAAACAAACCAAACCAACCAAACAAACAAAACCCCTAAACCTAAGGCAACAACCCAAACAAGAGCATCTGAGGAAATTTTACCCTCTATATACCTACGGCTACAACAAACAGCTCGACTTCCAGTCAGAGTTTCTTAAAATCTCATAAAACCTGTAGTAACATCCTGTTTAGTTTGATTCCTTTCACCCAGTACAACATATCTGGTCATCACTGAAACAAATTTGTCATTTGTGACAAGGAATGTTAACCCACAGGAAATAGAACATGAAAGACAAGGTAGATTGAGAGGCATATGCAGATTGGACTGAAATTTTGTAGGCCTCAAGCTAAGAACTTAGAATAACTTGCATGCATCACCCTTGTGAAAGAAATCTCTCAAGAGTTAGTGTGCTGAGGCCCCAGGGGGCAGCATATAACAATGGGCTCTAAGAGGGCAGGGGTGGCTCATGCCTTTAACCCCTGTACTCACTAAGGAGGCAGAGGCAGGCGGATCTCTGAATTTGAGAGCGGCCTGGTCTACAGAGTGAGTTCCAAGACAGCCAGCTCTACGCAGAGAAACCTGGTCTCAAAAAATAACCAAAAACCAAAAACCCCATCAGTTCTGGAAGCAGCTGCCTGGGTTTGAACCCCAATTCTATCTGTGTGGACTTGGGCAAGTACTTAATTAGCTTCTGCTTTTCTGCCATTGGATGTTAAAGAATCGCCTGAGCATTTTGAAAAGCATATGCCTGAGGTAGTATAAGGATAACTAACTCCCAGCATCCATATAAATCCAGCTTACACAGTACACATTTAAAGTGAGTGCGAACTGTGACTGCCATTTTTCTCACTGCCTAACTCACGGGTGGAGCCAAACAGGAAAGATGATCAGATTCTATGGCGAGTTTTAAGCAGAACTGACTCCAAATGTCAAAATCTAATGCTTTTGCATCTGGCTGTGGGGGCTGGAGAGATGGCCCAGAGGTTAAGAGTTCCACAGCTAGCCGGGCGTGGTGGCGCACGCCTTTAATCCCAGCACTCGGGAGGCAGAGGCAGGCGGATTTCTGAGTTCGAGGCCAGCCTGGTCTACAAAGTGAGTTCCAGGACAGCCAAGGCTACACAGAGAAACCCTGTCTCGAAAAACCAAAAAAAAAAAAAAAAAAGAGTTCCACAGCTGAGCAGAGGACCTGAGTTTGGCTCTTAGCACCCACATCAGGCAGCTCACAACCACCTGTCTCTTTAGTTCCTGAGGATCCAGTGCCCTCTTCTGTCTTCTGTGATACACATACATATATTCCAACATGCATACATAGTCATAAAATAAAATAATCTTTTAAAATCTTTTTACTTATTTGCTTGTGTGTTATAGAATCTGACTGCTTCCCCTCCAGCTGTCCCTTCAGAGACTACTTTTCCTTCGTGATTTGGGAGCTATTTATGAAATATGTTCCTGTAAAACAACATTCTCTTCTTATGGATTTTGTGATTTAAATCATTAAGCTTTTTCAGAGGAGGAAATAATATAAAAGGTGTCATGATTACATTAAATAATTTTCAAAGATAGAACAGCTCAAAGCTACTTTGCCAATAAGAAGCAACTATTATTTACATAAAGCATAAAAATATATGAATGCTTAGGTATATGCTAGTACTTCCTGACAAGCCTTCATCTTATTACCTGTTTTCCCTTTAGGTAGAAAGACAACCTCGGAGCCCTTCCTCTTACTTACTGGTGTTTTGTGGTTGGAAATATCTGTCTTGAGCACAGTCACCGAAAGGCTTTCCACAGCTATTAATTTTAAACTATGTATTTTGGGTTATAAATGTAATGTGTGGTCACCGTATAAACTGGAAACACGTAACAGAGGCTTGAGAGGTGCGGCACTGCCACCACACTGCTTCAGACTACATCTGCCTGCTCAGGTGTGTGCGGTTACTTCTCCACTCTGACTGCTCAGATGCATTTTTCTGTAAGAAAAACTGGATTTCATCTGCACAGTCCTTCTCCATTAGAGTAGCAAATGCTGGGAAAAGTCACACACAATATATTCCCAAGGCTGGGCCTTACACTTCTCAAGTGCTCTGTCTCAAAAGAAGCCATCAAAGATGACTTTCCCAAAAGCCGGAAATACAGTCACACAAAGAGACTGAAGAACACCAAAGAGCTGTGCTGATGATAAGAGACAAGCCTTTAATCTTACCACTCCGGAGGCAAAGGCAGGGGCAGGCTGATATCCATGAATTCAGGTCATCCAGGGCTTACACAGGGAGGCCTTATCAAAATAAAATAAAGGCAAAACAGGGCTAGCGAAATGGCTGTCTGTTAAACACAGGTATTGCTATTGTGTGGACCTGAGTTTGGTTCTCAGCTCTCACAAGCACCTGAACTCCAGCTCCACAGAGTCTGACAACTCATTTGCACATGTCCCGCCCTACCACCACCACAGCATAGACACAGATATGCACAACTGAAAAAGAAAAGAAAACGAAAAAATTATTTTAAATAAAAAACAAACAGAGAAAAAAAAAAGAAATCTGAATAAAGTATTTGTTGCAATTTAGGGGACTTGATTGGGTTTGTTTTCTCTGGCAGTTAAAGAATTAAAAGGCGGGGGAAAGTTCTCAGGCACATCTGTTTAGCAGCAAGTCATTCAGTATGGCCTTCAGTTACTAAGAGCATAGCCGTGTCATTCATTATGGTGCATATACATGTACTGATGTAGGCAGAGAGGGGTGGGGGATGGGCATGAAGCACAGTGTGCTGGGTTATACTTGCACTGATCCCAAAAATGTCAAGCAAGGCTTTTTTAAATGGAAACTAATAATATAATTAGTTGTAGTTACACAAAATGAATCAATATCCTGCAAAACAAAAAAGCAGAGATAGCTTTTCAAGTTGTCTTAGTCTACCTAGGCATCTCTTCCAGCCAAGAGAGCGTATACCACCACAGACTCTGGTCCTCTCGTCAAGAACAGATTGCAAGACAAACACATTTTCCTCAATAGTTAAATAATCTGGGACCGGTTAAACAATGCTCTAAAATGACTTCAAAGGTTGTGTCCTCCTCCTCTGCAAGTTCCAAAAGTAAAGCTTTGTTTCTCTTCTGAATATATTTAAAGATTTTGTAATCACAAATAAGCAGGTTTTCTAACAGTAACCTAAGTTTTCTACATAGTGAAAGCTTGCTGGTACCTGGAAAGGAGGCATTAAAGTAGGGATTCCAGTTTCATTGGAATTCAAATACGCAATAAATAAGTTCTAATAAATAGCATATAACCATAAATAACTGTAACACAAGCAGGCCCCAAATACCAAGTGGCTACACATTGTTTCTTTGAGAACTTTCTATTCTAATGCTATGTGAAAACAAACACTTAACGATAATCATGAATTCAGCAAACATTTTCCCCCTAAATGCAGCACCAATATATTCATACTTTCAGCTTATCATTTTCTAAAAATGTGCTCTATGTCTGCTGCCTGGTTTGCTGAAAAAGGAGCAGTTCCAAATGCCACAGAGAATTCCAGGGTCAGCTGCTGTGGGGAGACAATGAGATAGCTTTGCAGCTTCCAGCACCTGTGGTTCTGCTCTTCCTGAGATGAGGTGCTCACAGTCTCTGTGCTCTAACCAGACTTAAATGACCCCCTACTGTTCATACTGACCTAATTCAGAAAGTCTTTTCAGCCTACCTCCCGGTACTTACTAACAAATGGATTCCTGCTGCGATTTGATTCTTGTTATTTCATCTCCTGGTCCTACACACTAGTCAGAAAACTTCCTGGTCATTTGGATAAAATAAATTGTCTTTCTGTTTTGCTGTGCCCCCATCACCCCCCATCCGGTGAGTAATTTGGAACAATTCCTCTTCTTAGTACCTCTTCTTAGGAAGAGTGGTCAAAACGATGCTAGACCATTTCTCTATGCTGAAAGCAGAACTTGAATGGAAACAATAGTCAGCAAAATAAATAGACATCTCAGAAAGTAGCATTAAGACCGATGAAATTGTTAGCAGTTCACTTTTATAACCTGCTTAAGGACAACTAGCTCAGTATATTAGTTACATTTGTATCACTGTGACCAAAGCACCTGGCAGAAGCAACTTAGAGAAGAAAGGATTTATTTTGGCCCACAGTTCAGAGGAATATAGTCCTTTACCACAGGGAAGGTGTGGCAACTCAGATAGCTAAAGGAACCAGGTCCATGGTGGCAGAAGCCCACAACCTGACTTCTACTAAGTGATTTTCCCTAGGGAGACAAGAACAAACACCTACACACCCCAGTGGAGTATGAGGAAACAGTAACGATTATACCATGGTCCAACTTAATGGACCAATGGGTTTCTTACCCACAGTAGAATAAGTGAGGGGTTGCTTACAGGAGTATGGATGACTCAGAGGCAGCTGCATCACATAAAAGCACATCCTAGCACAAGTAATGACTTAGGAAGGTTGCACCCATGGGCCTCCCAGCATGCCTTGCAGGCAACTGAAAGGTCAAAGAGTCTTTCTCCTCAGCTGTTGCTACTGCTTATATAAGAAGACCTTGTGAGTCTTAAGTTTTAGGAGTTTCCTGAGTCTAACAAGGTTTATTTCCTGAGCCTTGTGTCATTTGCTTCCTAACTCTTAGCCAGCTTCCCTCTTCCCTTCTGGAGGGAACAAGTCCGGAAGCAGGCCTGGACTTTAATACTCAAGACCTTCCTTCCCCAAGTAACTGACTTCTTTCTGTGAAGCTCTTAAACATTCCACAGCCAAAATAAATTAATAAATAAATAATAAATTTAAAAAAAACAATGTTACCATGAGAACCAAGAACTCAAACACACTGAGAGGGGTGTATCAAAATACACTCTATACATGCATGAAATTTTCAAAGAATAAATAAAACTAATAAATATATATACACATACATACTCACAGGTATGGAGGACAGTTCACAACTTCCTCTCTCTGCCCCATAAGCTTATGGCTTCTTACAATGCAAAGTGTATTCAATCCAGTATGAAATCTTCTTGTAGTCTCTATTATCCCAGAATATTTAAAAGTCTATAGTCTCCTCTGAGACTCCAGGAAAATTGTCAGGTGTAAGCCCCTGAAAATCCAAAAGCAAGTCTGTGCTTCTCTTACAACAATGGCACAAACCAGACCAAGAGAAAATGGAAACAAACCCAGCAGGTAAACACTAAACCACGTAGTTTAGTCCAGTCCAGCAGCTGGAGTTTGTGTTGCTATTATGTTGGCTCCAACATGTCTGGGTAGCCATGTCCCTAAAGTGCTGGAGTCGGCAGCAGATAAGGCTTCTGTTTGGAGGTGACTCAACCCTGCACACATCCCATGTTCCTGGAACCTCTAAGTTCTTGGAATTTCTCCTGCAATTTAGCCTTCACCTTCACAGCTTCTCAGTGCTACACATGCTGTGTCCTCGGGGGCCTTCTGGTGCTTCGATGCAAACCTCAAAGGCCCAATGAGTCTTGCAGTTTGCATGTCTGAGAACCTAGCACCACCTGGATGCTGGCAAGTCTGGAGCAGTACGGGGCTATAGTCCTCAAAGACCCACCCCCCAGTGACCTGCTTCCACTAGTCAAGCCCTATGACCTCCCCAAACCCGGCCACTGTCTGGAGACTAGATGATCAAATGCATGAGCCAGTGGTGGACATTTGCTGTTCAAAATATAAGAGAAAGGATTGTTGGGCAGTGGGTGTGGGGGAAGGAGGGTGTGGGAGAAAACCCTGTCCCACCAAAGTTCCGGTGCTCTGAGTGAGTAGACACGGGAGGACTGCCTCACGCTTTCCACACAGCCTGAGTGGGTGTCTGGCTGTGGGAAGCCACTGGACCCCAGCTCAGCAGGGGGTGGACACGGGCAGTCCTCGGTCTCTGGGCCTCTTGGAGACCAGAGATAACAGGTTCTCTGTCTCCAGCATCCCACACTGGATACCGTAGAAGAACTGAGAACAAATGGGGGCCCCGGAGGTGGCTCGGTCATCCCCAGGGCCACAAGAAGGAGAGAGCAGGGAGAGAGGGGACGCTGGGTGGTTCCCACACGGGCAAGAGTCCTTGGTCCAGTCTGTGGCTGGAGCTCAGGAAGGCCTTCAGGTGGGAGGTTAGACACAGCTTGTTAGGGAAAAGCCTATCCTGTAGTTCAAGCACGGGGGGGGGGGGGCCTTGATGAGCAGAGACAGTCTATGGTTTTAGAGCTTTATTGTAGAAAGACAGGGAGAAAGAGAGAAGGTAGAAAGAGGGAGAGAGGCCGGCCAGGACCACGTAGAGAGAGGGCAGAAGGGCAAGAGAGAGAGAAGGAGGGCTAAAGATGAGAGTAAGAAAGGTGAGAGCTTAAAGAGAACGAGGAGGGGCCAAGCAGCTCCTTTTATAGTGGGCTGGTCAATCAGGTAACTGTGGGGGTGGAGACTAACCAGAATGCCAGAAGTTTGGGACGGTGTCTGTGTGACTTATAGTCACAGAATTATGGAGTTGGGGGCTTTGTGGTGTCAGGCACCTGTCTCTGGGAACGTGGCTCGCTTTTCTGTCCCTTGTAGAGTTTTCTACTGGGTCATTGGAGCAAGCCTCATTCAACCAAAATAGGCTGCCTTTCACGGTCCCACAAAGGATGAGGACGGGGAGGACAGGAGAGAAGAGGAGGGAAATGGATGGGAGGAAAGAGAAGATGAGGGGAGGAGAGAAGAGAGGAGAGGAGAAAGGAAAGGGGAAGGAGGGAAAGAAAGGGGAAGTGAGGAAGGGAGGAAGGGAGAGGAAAGGGGTACAAATATTTCAGAAGATGTGCCTAAAACTGTGTATTTAAAAACATCATGGGGCACATGTCTTTAATCCCACCATTCAGGGGGCAGAGGCTGGTGGATCTCCGTGAGTCTGAGGCCAGTCTGGTCTACATAGCAAGCTCCAGGTCAGCCACAGGTACATAGTGAGACTGTCCCAAAAGAAAAAAAGAATTTTAACAAATACTATTAATACAGTTCTGGGGGGGGGTGTGTGTTTGGGGGGTGGGAGAGGGTAAACTCTGTAAACCTTACTTCAAAATCATGCTCTGAAGGACAAATTTGAATATTAAAATTATTTTGAGGCTTTTCAAAAAAGATTCAATAGTGTACTTATCAAGTGGATTAAAATGTTTCTCCCCTACAATTCATTTTCCTTTGCCTCCTCCAGAAAAAGGGGACCATAGAAGGCTGCTGCTACCCAGCACCTGCTTCATTATAAAATCAGAAACCTGGTAAACAGACTAACTCTGTTAGATGATGAGAGGCCTGTCATCATAATCAGACATTTAAAGCAAGTTACCAAAGATAAGCATTTAAACCCTACATTATCTCCAACATTGTGCCTCTTAAGGCTTTGCATTGCACAGCTTAAGGAAAGACAGGAAAGAATGTCTACTACCACTCAGCAGTAGAATAACATTTTTAAAAACTGCCACATTTCCTTTTCTAAACTCTGTCCACACGTCCTTTGTTAAGCCAGGATGCACACAGCCCTGGGTAAAACAGACATTCAGCACTCTTTATCCAGCCTTGTGCTTTCAAGGTGCACTTTCAGGTTTTCAAATTAGAGTCACCTCCAGTGATTACCGGGATGGGGCTCCATGATACCTTGCATTTATGATTATTGATGTGCCTTTTTATAGATTTATTTTTATGTGGAGCTAGCTATTTTATATGCATTGATGAGCATAACTCTAATTAGTTGTCTGTTTAGCAAATGAGTATCTGGGATGGTTTATGAGCACCTCTAATTTTTGTGCAGGCTTGACATTTTGATACTGACTTGAGCATTTTACATATCTTACTGGATGTGTCTTGATAACTCACATTCACAATGAAAACTATAGCTGCAGGAATTTATGAACACACAGGTATGCTTTGAGTTGATTCGTTCAATATTTATTTTCTTCAAAGTCTAATAAGCTTCTATTGATACAAAAAAACAAGTCTGGAAAGGAATTTCTAAAAATACATTTTTGTTTACATCAAGTCAAATGCATTAAAGCTATGTTAGAAATCTAATGAACCTTTCTACTCAACTAAAAAAAAACCCAACAGAATTTACATAAAAACAACTATTCTTGTCCTTCATAAATTTTCCAAATAATCACTTGTTCAACCAAACCATCATTCACATGACCAATACTTAGAAAATTAATTCAATTCCCTCAGACATTTAAACTCTAATTATGAATGCAATGTCTCTGCCTGTCACATTTCAGACACCTAAAGAAATGTCTTATGTTAAATTCACAGCACACTTGGAGACAAGGATTCGTTAGAGAAAAAAGTCAAAACTTAATGGAGATCCATCAAAGCAGAGAGAAGCTTCTGGTGACTTATTCCTACAATGGCGCTCTAAAAACAATGTAGGACATGTTTTAGAATTGCCCCAATTAGCAGCAGGAGAAAGAAAGTTGGTAGTATTTATGCCCCAGTACCCTTCCAGCTAGCCACCATAGGCAGTCATTGAAAATCAATCGGTAAATAAAAATTCCCAAGCACTTCCAGTTGTGACCACCTGGGGGCAGTCCTCCAACAAAAGCACACATACAGGATCTTGGGAAAGAACACACACAGGAAATCCCTGTGTCCAAAAAGGTCACAAAGATCTGAGACGATGCAAGTGAAGCAACCAGTTTCTTCAGGTTGGTCCTCAGCCTGTCAGTGATTTTCAGGCTCCTCCCCTACTCCATTCTAAACTTCCTTCGTCCTAGACCATTATTTGTCTGATGGGGTGAGGCAGCCAATCATCTCTGAGGTGCCTTAGCTGCCAAGCCCCTGTCACATGCTAGTTGCTGAAATCACCTACTCACAGTTAAAAATTCAGAGCACTAAAAGATGCACCGGTCGATCTGTAAATACTTCTTTCTGCCCTCATCTGCCCTCACCATGTTGTAGTCAGTGGTATCAACTCAGGCTGCTAACTCTTTTGCAGAAAGACACCAAAATGATCTGACTAGGTGGCACCCAGAGCTTCAACTATAAGAATTTTTACTATAATTACAGTGGACTTATGGGACCCTCACCAACTCAGGAGACATAAACTTGCAAGTTGTAGGAAGCAATATGTAGGAAGAGTGACAAAGGCCTCCCTTTGTTCCCAGATTCATGTAACCCACTTGTGCTACTTCTCATAAACAGTACACACACACTCACACACACACACACACACACACACACACAGAGGCATGTATACATAGAATAACTGTTGGTTCTCAGGCTTATACTACTATGTTTTAGAAATATGGTTGTCAAACTCCATAGGGTACCATCTCAAAGCTGGAGTCAACCTATGAATTTAAGAGGACACTCCAAGGCTTTTATAGACAGATACTGGGCCTAGTTCATAAAGAGGTTCAAAGTCAATATGTGCACTTTGGATTGCTCCCATAGATCCACTCACATGCCTTGTTCCCAGACCTCTTTGCTAGTGACTTTCCCAGGATCCTGACAAGACAGACCATCTTAGCCACTGCTAAGGCACCTACATCTTACCTAAGACATGTCCTCCTTCTGCCCTCTCCACAAGCAGCAGTAGCTCTGTGAAGGCAAGAGGTGGGCTCCCTATAGCTAATGTTAAGTTATACTGCAATAAGAATCCATTGCTGGCTTGGCTTACAATCTTTCATAAATTGGGTTGAATTCCTCTATTGGATAGTCATAATGTGCTGCCCCACCCCCACGCCCACTGAGGACCATGGGTATGAGCTTGAAGGGAGAACAGAGCCAAGAGTGGTAGGGACATGGTTCTTCACCACCTTCTGTTGAAGTTCATTCTGCTCATATTCAGTCTTGGCTGACCCATTTCCATTTGATCACCGACTACGACCATGCTCACTTAATTCTAACTGAAGACATTTGACAGCGTCCAGTCCCTGATCACTACTCTTACCACAAATTTATACAACAAGATTTTCTTCACAAACTGAAGTAAAACTCAAGGATTTTAACTGTCATTATTTTAACAAATGGGCCACACTAGAGAAAGAAATTGGGCTCCAAGAAAGTGAAGTTGATATAATTGCTTAAAACCCTGCTCACAGATATGAATTAAAAAAAAGAAACCCTCATAGTACTGGCTAGTTTTAATTATCAATATACCACAATCTAGAATTGCCTGGCCAAAGAAGAGTCTCAGTTGAGAATTGTCTAAATCAGGTTGATCTGTGAACGTGTTAGTGGGGGATCATCTTAATTATGTTAATGGATGTTTGAAGATACCATTCACAGTGGGTGGAATCATCCCCTAGGCTTGGAGTGCTACCAGGGTGGAGAAAGTAAGCTAAGCACTAGAGGCATGCATATATTCATTCTCTCTCTGCTCTTAACTGTAAATGTGATTAGGTTCTTCAGGTTCCTGCCTTGACTTTCCTGAAATGATGGATTGTGACCTGGAAGCCAAATAAACCTTTACTCCCTTAAAGTTGTTTGTGTCTGGGTATTTTTTTTTTTAATCATAGCAACAGAAATTAAACTAAGATATCTGGTGATGCAGCAAAGAAATGATAACATTCCTAGTGTCTGGAGTTTGGGTCTTGCGGTTTTTTGGAGTTTTTGTTTTGTTTTATTTCATATATATATGCCTAAATGTAAGTCTTTCTAGTGTATACATGCAGGAGCCTATTGAAATCAGAAGAGGGTGTAAGAGTATCAGGTCCCTGGAACTAGAGTTGAGGCAGCTGTGAGCCACCATGTAGGTGCTAGAACCTCCTCTCCAAGAGCAGTAAGCTTTCTTAACTGCTGAGCCATCTCTGCAGTCCTTGGTTCTGTGTTTTCAATCAGTTACCCAAAGCTTCTCACATTCATTATTCTCCTGAGAAAAATGTTTTCTTGTCCTAAGTAGAGAGATCCTAAAAAAATAAATTGTTGCACTTTTTAGATGTGTTAATATAAATGTGATAATGCTTGTGATCTTACATTTTCTTTTGATTTTTAGCAATGACTGAAGCATCTAAGAAAATTTAAGGCACTAAGGTTGAAATATGTCTTGTTATATATACAGAAATGATTTAAGAGTACAAGGAGTCCTTTCTTTTGTAGCCAATACTTCTAGGCTGTCCTTCAACATCTTCAAGGAGTATCACTGATTTTAACTCTGAAAGCCAGGAGGTATCTGTTTATGGAGGGCAACCATTCTTGATTGGATTCTGGAGTGAAAGGGGGCTCTGTGATGGAAGGAATGGCCAACCAATGACTGGCCCACCTTGAGACTCACCCCATGTGAGGGAAGCCAAACCCTAACACTATTAATGATACTTTACTATGCTTGTAGACAGGAGTCTAGCATAACTGTCTCCTGTGAGACTTTATCCAGCAACTGATGGAAACAGATGCAGAGACCCACAGCCAAGCATTAGGTAGAACTTGGGGAGTCTTGTGAAAGAGTGGGGGAACAATTGGGCGGCAGAGGGATCAAGGACACCACAAAAAGACCTACAGAGTAATCTAACTTGGGCCCATGGGGGCTCATAGAGACTGAACCACCAATCAAAAAGCATTCAGGGGCTGGACCTAGGTTCCATATGTAGATGAAGCAGATACACAGTTTGTGGGTCCCTAACAATTAGAGCAGGGGCTGTCTCTTACTCCATTGCCTGCCCTTTGGATCTCTTTCCCATAGCTGGACTACCTTGTCTGGCCTCAGTGGGAGAAGATGCACTTAGTCTTGCTGCAATTTGATGTACCAGGGTTGGTTGGTACCCATGGGGGTCCTCCCCTTCTTTAAGGAAAAGGGGATAGGGGATGGGGTGGAAGGGTAGAACTGGGAGGAGAAGAGGGAGGGGGCTGTGATCAGGCTGTAAAGTGAATGAATGAAGAAAGAAAGAAAGAAAGAAAGAAAGAAAGAAAGAAAGAAAGAAAGAAAGAAAGAGAAAAGAAAAGGGCTCTGCCATAGGTCTAGGCTGTGAAACCTGCACCTAGGGCCTGCACCTAGAGTCTATAACTCATCAGAGTCCATGATGGTTAAGGTATCCATGATTGGTAAAGTCTTGGGAAAACTCCATTAAGGGAATCTCAGTGATGAGATGGCAGGCCACAGCAATCAGAACATTGATACACTCCACACTTTTTTATCTTGCAAAATTGAACCTCCATACCCATTAAATAACTTCCCATTAATCATTCTTCCAAGCTCCTAGATGCCATTGTACTTTCTGCCTCTACAAATTTGATACCTTTACATATCTCATGCAAGCAGAATCATACGAAGTTTTATTTTTATGGTTGGCTAATTTCATTTAGCATATTTCCTCAAGGCTCATCCATAGTAGCATGTAAAAGGATAGACTTCATTTATTTTATGTTTTTAACTTTTTATTTTACTTTTAAGATTGTGTGTGTGAGTATACTCCATGTGTGTGTTAGTGACCCAGGTAGCCAGGGGCACTGGACTCCTTGAAGCTGGTAGAGTTCCAGGCAGTTGTGAACTTCCTGACTTGGGTGCTAGGAGTCAAACTCAGACCCTGTAGAAGAGAAAAAGATGTGTTTAGCCGAGGAATCGTCTCTCTATCTCAGCCTTCCATTTGTTTAAAACTGAATAATACCCCACTGGATTACAATATGTGCTTTAGGTATTCATCTGTCAATTGACATTTGGGCTGTTTCCATCTTTTGGCTATGATGATGAAAACTGCTGATATGAATAGAAAAATAAACATTGATGGTAACCAAAATATTTTAATATTTATTAGGCATACATGGAAATCTACCAAGAACAGTAGCATGTTCCATATCGGTAAGATTGTTGATTTTACCAGTAACCTGCTGGTACCTACTTCCTGCTCTGCAGATTACTTCCTGTGGAGTGAAGGGCAGCTTGTGATGCTGTGGCTGTTCTTCTCACAAAGTGCTTTTCACCAAACAAGGGTACTTGCTTTCCTGAATTCTACGTCATATAGGTGACACACCGGTTTTAATTAAATTTAATCCTAAAGATGCCTTTAGGAACAAATGACAGAAACCACAATTAGAACTCACCCAAGCTCATAAAAGAGGGTTTTGTGTGTGATTTTGTTGTTGTTTACACAACTGAAAAAGCAGATGCTTGAATATAGTTGGATACAGGTGCTCCAGAATGTTCTAGGGATTCAAACCTTTTTTAAAATTCTGTCCAGCTCTGTGCAAGTTACTCTTCAAGTACCAGCTCCCTAAGAATGCCAGATATGTTCAATCCAAGAATAACTCTTTCCCACTTAGTGAAGTTCTCAGACTATCTGATTGGCCCAAATGGGGTGATAAGTGAGGCCATAAACCACACACTAAGGAAGGAATGTGTCTACTCTTCTTGGCCAAGTCTGTCATGTGTCAGATACACACCTGTGAAATTGTGGGCAGAGCCTCTCTCTTTCTGAACTGGACTGTCTGAATGTACTGTGTGGGAAATCCTACAGCCTAGATAAAAAGTACAGGTACTGTTCCAGAAAGGACATGTAAACATTGGGAAAGAGTGTTACCACTGCCACTGAGGATAACAGAAAAGAATCAGAGATGGAAATCGTTTAACACTAGTTCTAGGACTAATTGCCTTCACAGCATCTAGACTGTCTGTTCACCCATGAGACCAGAGACACAGTATTTTCTCAGAGTTCTCTTCCAAGTCAGAAAACATATTCCCTGACCATCTTCCCAGAATTAGAGATGGTGGGAATATCCGCTCCCTTTGGGGAAAATTCAGTCCCTGCCAACAGTGTGGTCAGCCATACAATTCCAACAAGCTATTCTTCTGAAAACACAGTAACTCCACATGTATTAGGTTTCCACACATCTGGCTTAGTCCATCTGAAATAACAGCATCATGGGGCACCAGCATCTCAGGCCACAAGGGCTTAACTGAGCCAAGTCTCATTCCTCTTCTTTAGATACAGATGATCCTCATGTATTCTTGGAAACTTCTCCAGAGCCATTCCTTAGCAACTACTTGAAAAAAGAAGCCACATTGCTCTAAGATCAAATAACTGTTGACTAGTCCAGATAAAGTGGTTCACAGAAATTATTTCTTTGAAGCACTGAATATCACAGAGCCCAAGGAACACTAAATATCAATTTTTAATTTCAATACAAATCTTCCAGGTGGGGCTGCTGCTGCTCTGATAGAGATGGATGTAGTGTTGAGAGTAGAAACAGAAAGTCTGTAGTCAACATAATGGTCTCTTAGCCAGAATGGACATGAAGGAGAGAAGATGAGGCCATCTGAAGATGGTATGGGTGAGAGAGGGATGGAGCACAGCAGGTGCCCAGCTGCCCCTCAGAGGACCCCCCCCCCCAACCCCTGCTCTGAAAGCTTGTAGGCAGCTGTCAGCAGCCCTAGGAGGCTTACAGGGCCAGAGTCCAGAATAGAAGCTGAGCTGCTACCGGCCATGTAATCCCACAGAGGGCTTTAACCTTAATGCTGCAGAGCTCATAGATCTTTCTACCATGCCTAGTGCCATCCACACAGATGGAAATGGCCAACAGTCTCTTACAGCATTGCCTGCACATCTGGGTGTTTCTAAGTCAGGTATTCACATCTTGGGGACTTCCAAAATCTTGCTTTTGAAGTTATTCCCCAGACAGGCATTAAATGCTTTTAGCACAAGAAAAAGGTCAAAGGCATGTATAATTGATAATAAAAGGGTTTCAAGTGAGAAAAACTAAGAGTTGTTTTTAAGCATGTCTTGATTTTTATTTTTATTTTAATAGCTCAGTTCCAATACTCTTTTTTTTTTTTTGGTTTTTCAAGACAGGATTTCTCTGTGTAGCCCTGGTTGTCCTGGAACTCACTCTGTAGACCAGGCTGGCCTCAAACTCAGAAATCCACCTGCCTTTGCCTCCCGAGTGCTGGGATTAAAGGATTAAAGGCATGTGCCACCACACCCGGCACCCAATACTTTCTTTGTCTGTATAAACACTTAAAGCACATCTGATCTCAAAAGTAACAGCATCTTGACATCCAAACCAGCCCCAAACCTTCTCGCTGTGATGGGCAGTCATCATGTGACCCCGCTCCTCTCATGAAGGTTCTGGTTTGCAGAAGTAGCAGTCTGGAGAGTCCTCAGCACTGTGCTCATTATATGGATTTGGACACAAAGCAACTGCAGTTGGCTGGCTATAAGGTTCAGTATTAACTACCAACTAGAAGTCTGTTTTTTTTTTTCTTTTAGCCTACGATATCAAATAACAAGACTTCATATATATGTATGTATATGTATATGTATATGTATATGTATATGTATATGTATATGTATATATATGTATATATATTAATAACTTCGTCCTGACCTTTCTCATAGGGAAAAAGCACTTTTCCAAGTCTCAGTACAGTCTTGGTCTCTGCCCTCGCTTCCATCTATTTTCTGTGCACAGGGAAAGCATCACTTCCTAGAAGTGATGTTTCCACCCTGCCCCCACCCACAGCTTAGTCCCATGCATTCTGTAGCTAAAGAACCCAGGAGACCCCAAACATCCTCCATAAAGAAAACCATTTACTGCCCTGTCTGTTCCAGGACAACTAAAATCTTATTAGCTTAGGATTAAAAGTGCACCCTCACTAGCAACCTTCCTTATTGTTCAGATATTTAAATTTTGCAAACAGAGGCAATGGACTGCTGAGGGCCACAGAAAGGGTCACACTGAAAGTGGGGCCATCTGTCACAAAACAGAAGTGACAGTGCCAAGCATTTTAAATGACAGAGTATGGGGATCTCTGTCTTTGTTTATGGATTTCATAAGGTCCTCTAATAGAGCTTTGTGGCTGAACCAAATTTAATGTTAATAAATACTGTCCCCAGATGAGACCATGTGTCACAACAATTAGTACAACCTCATAGAAATTGTCCAGAAGTGAGGGGTGAAAGATCTCTGAATTCAGAATCAGGAACAGAAGAGAAATGCAGAATTTTCTGTTCTAGAGGCAGGCATGTCATTTTTCCCTAAGGGGTCAACCTCTAAGCAGCCCCTCCCTCAACTCTGCCATGAGGGAGTCTGTGTCCCCATACTGACAACAGCTGTGTATGGTCTCTGAATCCAGCTTGAGTTTCAAAAAACTCCAGTTGACCTTACACCCAGCATACCGTTTGCCCTCAGGGTGGCCAGCTGGCTCCTCCGCACAATCCAGGCTTCCTTGCCTTGAAATAAGCTTCCTCCCTGGGAATTCTATTTCACTCTCACCTAGTCTTGACCCAAATGTCAGGATGTCTCTAACTTAATGTCTCAGTCTGTCTGAGAAGCAGCTGAAGTAGAGGGACTTTGAAGTTTGTCCATTTCTTTGTTACCCAGCAACACACACCAAAGGCCACAGGTTCAGTCTTCCCATCTGAAGTGGCTACCACGCCTCCCATCAGCAAGTAGCCATATCCTTATCACTCATGGAAGCATTTACAGAGAAAACAAGGGAGGAACTGAGGGTAGCACTGAGTTGATTAAACTTTCCACAGCCTTATACAAAGTCATCTGGGGGATTTTGAGGGGATGGGTGACCCTAATTCAATTCTGTATGCTTCTCCACACAAGAGGACATATATGCTCATCAAATGTCAGAAACGTCACTGTGTATTCCACAGCTCTTTACCTGCCTCTGCAAGGCAGCTTCAGCAGCAACCCTGTCCTCTCAATAGGTCTGCATCTTTCTAGACACCTTTGTGATGATAACCTGTTTAGTCCAGCTCAGAAAGCCGCAGATTCCCACCAGCTTAACTACCCCTAAGGGTAAAGTAGGTCACATGGAATGATCTTCCAGCCAAGGAACAGCTGCTCAACAAATAACTTATGAAAAAAAAAATGTTTTGATGGATGGACTAAGTCCATTCCCAAGAATGGTTGAAAACTGCCTGTCTTGGTGGAGAATATGTTATTTCCTCATAATTACAACAAAAACCAATGGAAGCAATCACCCAACCCAACAACTCCATAATATAGCTCACAGTACTTATATTGACAGTCTCTTTCACCTGATCAGAATGAGTTTTTTTGTTTTTTGTTTTTTGTTTTTTTTTTGTTTTTTGGACATCTAGTAAACTTCCAGCCACTTCTTCTCCCCCTTTCTCCTGCAGAAAGTCTGTCACGATGATCTAAGATGATAATTCTGACTTCACAAGCTTTAGACTATTTCTTCTAGGTGTTAATCGGTTGTGGCCATATGGTGAGGGTGAGGTAATTCATTTTTACTTTACAATGAGTGCCTTAATTGCATTTTCAGTACTAATATCAGTCCTTCTGTTTATTTGAGTTCCTAGGAGCTGCAGGGAATGTGATATGAATTACAATGAGGACAAGCCCCAGCTGAAATCCTGCAGTCAATAAGGATTCCACTCCGGATGGACCAGAGCAGGTGGAGGATAATGAACGGGCTGAGGAGAGCTGCTCATTACTCTGCTGCCTGGCCCCTCTCTCACCTCCAATTTGCTCCAGGCACTTTATACTTAGCTGTGACCTCACTGGCAGGCATGCCAATCTGGTGGTCAGCAGCAAGCCTCCTTCCTGGTTCTGAATCCTGATGTTGCCTCTGGGGATATGTGTGACTTAGTTTTACTGATTGCTAGTGAGTTGTTGCTCTCCTCCTCAGCATCCAGGAAAAGTAACTGACTTTCCAAGATGCATAAGGGTGCTCACAAGCCTCAGCCCTGAAGAACATCCCCAGAAATATTCAGATTATGAATGGAAATGAGATGCCCTCATGCTTAGTAAGAAAAAGTATCCAGCAAGCTTTGCCTGGGTGGGAGGGCAGTGATGTTTGGGTCCATCCCAAGGCAGTATAACTTCACATATCACACACCACAGGAAGACAAGGTAAATTAAGAATTTTAAAACAGACCAACTGCCATTTTAGTCAATCAGTGTCTCTCTGAGAATCTATTCACTTAATCACTTTGTTTTGGCTGTCTAGTGTGTGTCAGAGCTTGAGAACATTTAAAGGCAGAGGAAGACAGATGGAAAAGGGTCCATAACCTCAATGAGATTGGGACTCTTCCTCAGAGACACATGTCCTTGTGGGAAGCTTCCTCAGTATGCTTGTGCTCAACCTGAGTCATGCTGACCTGGAATTCTCCAGCATAAAAATGGTATAGTCAGGGAACTGAAGAAAGAGCTCAGTTGGCTCAAGTAAGCATGAGGACCTGAGTTCTACCCCCAACACTTCACCTAAAAAGCTACATGTGGGAGCATACACTTGTAATCCCAGCTCTGGGAAGGCAGACACAGAGGATCCTTGGAGCTCACTGGTCAGGCAACCTAACCCAAGAGAGTCATGAACGCTAGAACTCTGTCTCTGACACTGAGGTAGATGACTCCTGAAGAATGACAGCCAAGTTTGACCTCTAGCTGTGAAGTATCCACCAGAGAAGACCACTCTGACACAGGTTCAAGCCAATCGAAAGTCTTCATTAGCTGTCCAGCAATTACCCTGGGTGTTCATGGCCCGAGTGTCATCCCAAGCCCCTTTCAGGATAAGTCTTTAAGAAGAAAAATCAAATCCTGGGTTGACACTCCTTAGGTAGCCAAAAAGCAAGGTTAGTGAATTCAGAGACTTCCCCAGAACTATGGGCTTTGATGGATTAGGTCTTTGTTCTCATTTTGGTGGGTGTTGCTGCCTAGGTGCTGGGTTTTAAGACCTTAATGGTAATTCCATCATGGTGTCAGTTGTGGTAAGGTTTAAGGGTCTATAATATCAACATAAGTATACATACCCACAAACACATAAACACACACACATGCATATAGACATGTGAACACACACACACACACACACAGACACAAATTGTCTATTTTTACCCACCAAAGTAGAAGTTATCATATTCTGCACTGCTCTCAATGCTGATTCTTAGACTTAGTTCTCAGACTAGGAAATAAGTCCATAGATAACCTCCATCTGGTCAACCTTTGGTATAGTAGGCCCTATGCTGTTCCTTAATGTACAGCCTGGTTCCTCATTCCCTATTAAAACCCCAGATCTTTAACTCATTGCTTATCCTCACTCCCTCAGCCCTTAAGTTTTACCCAACCTAACTACTCATACTTCCTCCCAGGAGTTATCTTTGTCTCTGGTCTCCAGTATTTTCCCTGGGACCACATAATTGCACATCTAGTTTTGAATTAGCAAGAAGGTAAGAACTCAGCTGCAGGCAAGCTCTAATCCACTCTCTGGGCCAGGGTAACCTGCTCATCTTGTAAAGACTAAAAAGAATACAGCTCTTATGCAGGAGAATTTTGATATATGAATACCAATGCTAATTCATGATACATCTGCATTTAAAAGGAAGTAAGAAAAGATTATCACTGCCCAAACCCACCTTTTAAAGCTAGAAGGGTGGAGTGTGTGATGGCAGGACTCACGTTAAATGACTATAGCCAATTTTACAGTATAGACCAATCTTCACAGTCCTTGATTCCAAATAGAACTATGAGTTCTCTAATCCAGAACATTCTGGGAATTTCAAAAATAGAGAATACATTGCCTTTGTAATAAAAATTTTAAGCTATTTTTATTTAAAATGTTAACTTAAAACTAAAGTATCTCTTCTTTAGCTCAGTGTCTAATGCATTGACCATGAAACAGTAGAAAAGAAAGATGGTATCACAATTACAGGAGTTCATGCAGTTGATATCACCTGATAAGACAGGAGCAATGGTAGTTGGGGATGGGAGAGAGTGAGACTCCCTCACTTCATAACAATCCACTGTCACAGGAACTAGTCCATTTCTACCAGACCCAAACCCTCACTCCAAGGCCTGTACACATCCACTTATGAAGATGATGTCCCCATAACCTTACTATCTTCCACTCTGCCCTACCTCATAGAGCAGCAGTTCTCAACCTATCACAGGGGTCTCTAAAATCATCGGAAAACACAGATATTTACATTATGATTCATACCAGTAGCAAAGTTACAGTTATGAAGTAGCAATAAAAATAATTTTATGGCTAGGGGTCACCACAGCATTAGGAACTGTATCAAAGGGTAGTCACAACATTAGGAAGATTGAGAACCACTGACTTAGAGGCTTCAGTTTCCAAGATTCCAGTACATGAACTTTGAGGGAGCAAAATCATAACCTACCATAGCAAACAGGGGTAGCACATGACTACTGAGGCTAACTCATCTCATATTCAAAACATGGATGATACCTGTGCAACATTATGATTCAGGAACAAGGCCAGCCTCTTTCATGGTCACACCTATTTATTTGAGAAAACTATGAGCAACTGGAAAGCTTTTCCATCTGTATACTATTGCCCCAGGATCAAGCATGCAGGACTCTGAGAAGCAAGAACCTCCACCCACATAGCAATAAGCAGCAGGTCTTCAGCAATTGTTAAATATTCATCAGGTCACTTCCATTTGTTTCCTTTGCTTGTTGGTTTTGTTTTGTTTGTTTTGCTTTTGTTTTTAACATTGACCATTCTTGATGATTTAACTTAGCCTTAAAGCTGATTCAATTTTATGTTTTGAAAGGATATTTCAGCCTACCCAGATCATAACTCATATATATATATATATATATATATATATATATATATATATATCTTATCATAAATAGCCAAGGATAGTGGAAAGAAAATTATTAATGACAAGGTTATAACAACCCAAATGCAATTTGAATTTCTTTCTATATAGGTTAGTATTAACTTTGGTTTTCACTTTTAAAAAGTGTATGTGTGCCGGGCGTGGTGGCACACGCCTTTAATCCCAGCACTTGGGAGGCAGAGGCAGGCGGATTTCTGAGTTCGAGGCCAGCCTGGTCTACAGAGTGAGTTCCAGGACAGCCAGGGCTATCCAGAGAAACCCTGTCTCAAAAAACCAAAAAAAAAAAGTGTATGTGTGTGTGTGCGTGCATGAGTATATGCATATACATATGAGTATAGTATAAGAATATATATATATATACAATATATATATACATATATATGTATATGTTTATATATATAGTTAATTAGGCTAACTATTGCTGTGGTGAGGCACCATGACCAAAGAAACTTGGGAAGAAAAAGTAATGGCTTATTCTTCCATATCATCATTCATCACTGAAGGAAGTCAGGACAGAAACTCAAACAGGGCAGAAACCTGGAGGCAGGAGCTGATACAGAGGCCACAGAGGAGTGCCGCTTACTAGCTTACTCTAGAACAACTTCTGTGTTAAACAAGGTTCTCTAGAGGATTTTAGCATGGCTTACAAACTGTGGCACAGCTAGTATAACAATAGAAAGTTCAAGAATCCAGTAGTTGTTCAGTCCACCAGGCTGGATGTCTTAGCTGATCTTCAGTATATTCTGGAGTCCTGAAGACATAGACTCTAAGCAAGTGACGGAATAGAGTTGCCAGCAAAAGCAAGCAGGTAAAGAGAGCTTCCTTTATTTAGGTCCTTTATAAAGACTGCCAGCAGAAGATGTGGCTCAGATTAAAGGTGGATCTTCCTGCCCCAAAGATCCTGATTAAAAGTGGGTCTTCCCACTTCAGATGATTTAATAAAGAAAAAAATTTCTTATAGGTATGCCCAGCCATTTGGGTTTTAGTTCATTATAGATAGAGTCAAGTTGACAACCAAAACACCCATTGCAATATCTTAATAAACTTCATATTTAGAACTATCTTGGGTTCATATCAAATCTGAGTAGAAGGTATTAAGTTCCAGTCACTTTCTTCTCCCATCCACGTGTAGCTTCCCCACTAGCCCCATCCTACCCTGGGTGGTACATTTGATACAAGTAGTAAATCAACACTGGTATTATCATTGTTTCTCAAGGACCACAGAGTACTACCACAGGCTTTACTCCTGGTGTTTACGGTGAATGGCATTAGACAAATGCCTAATGGCATATACTAACTGTTAGCTTGCATGTAAAATAGTTTCTACAACCTAAAACTCTTCCATGTTCCACATATTCAGCCCTTCCCCCTCCCCCCTTGGTTTTGTTTTTTTCCAGAAGGTAATAGGGTTTGTACAACCTGGTTAATTTTATAGGTCAACTTGACTGGATTAAGCACTAGAGGGTACTTAGGTATTTATGGGTGTTTCTGTGGGTGTTTCCCAAGAGGATGACGTATGAGTCTGTGAACTGAGTGGGGAAGATCAGTCCTTCATAAGGAGTGGCTCCATCCAATCAGCTGAGAGTCCACATAGCATACGAATGTAAGGGCTCTCTTCTAAAGCTTAGATACTGTTCGTATCTTACCCAGGGACATTAGAACCCTAGGCTCTCTAGCCTTTAGACCAGGACTCACCCCATCAGCATCTTGGGTTCTCAGCCACCAGCCTCTAAAATGAGAATTATAGCATTGGCTTTCCTGGATCTGAGGCTTCATATGTTGCCAGCATCCTAGGGTCTCTAGCTTGCAGGTGGCCTGTCATAAGACTTCTCAGCCTTCATAATCCTGTGTCAATCCTTTCATATATCTGTGTCTTTTCCTCCACTATCCTATTAACCCTTCTCTCTCAAGAACCCAGACATATACATTTGAGAGCACACAGGCCTTTTCAGATTGGCTTCTTCCATTTGTTGTAGCATCTCTTCCAGGTCTTTCCATGGCTCAATAGCTCATTTCTTTTTAGCACAAAACAATATTCCATATTGAGAAGTAGAGTTCATCTACCTGCCCCCCCTAGTCACCTACTAAAGAATGCCATAGCTGTCCAAGGTCGGACAATTATTAATAAATTATGAATAAATGTCCATTGAAGGCTTTGTGGGAGCATACATCCACAACTCATTTGGGTATATATCAAAAGCAAGTTTGTCAGATTATATGGTAATAAAATATTTTTTATCAGCCGGGCGTGGTGGTGCACGCCTTTGATCCCAGCACTCGGGAGGCAGAGGCAGGCGGATTTCTGAGTTCGAGGCCAGCCTGGTCTACAAAGTGAGTTCCAGGACAGCCAAGGCTACACAGAGAAACCCTGTCTTGAAAAACAAAAAAACAAAAACAAAAAAATTTTATCAAAAATTAAAGATGAAATGTTTTCTAATTTTTTAAAATTATTTCAATTAAAATGGCATTAGGAATAACAAATGTCTCAGTATCTGATACCTAGCACATCTGCATAGCATTTCCAAGACTCACTTTCTCTCTGGACATAGCTGTCATTCTGAGTTTATTCCTTTCCTTTCCATGTCTTACTTTTGTTGCTTACATATTCCTAATCAACACAGTATTTTTTTTTATGTTTTTAACTTCGTATAAGCACCATTATCCACATACGTTTTCTAGCCTATGGTCTGTCTCTCCCACTCTAGGTACTAAGTTATAAAACTCACCCACTGGGTGAGGGAGGCAGCTCAGACAGTAAAGTGCTTACTGTATAAGCATAAGGGGTCCTGAGTACCCATGTTAAACACTAGACATGATGATACACTTGTGGTCCAAACACCGGTGAGTCTGAGATGGGACTCATCGTCCAACTTGCCTTTCTTTTTTTTTTTTTTTATATTTTTATTACATATTTTCCTCAATTACATTTCCAATACTATCCCAAAAGTCCCCCATAGCGCCCCCCACTTCCCTACCCACCCATTCCCATTCTTTTGGCCCTGGCATTCCCCTATATTGGGGCATATAAAGTTTGCAAGTCCAATGGGCCTCTCTTTCCATTGATGGCCGACTAGGCCATCTTTCGATACATATGCAGCTAGAGACAAGAGCTCCAGGGTTCTGGTTAGTACATCATGTTGTTCCAACAATAGGGTTGCAGATCCCTTTAGCTCCTTGGGTACTTTCTCTAGCTTCTCCATTGGGAGCCCTGTGATACATCCAATAGCTGACTGTGAAAATCCACTCCTGTGTTTGCTAGGCCCCGGCATCATCTCACAAGAGACAGCTATATTTGGGTCCTTTCAGCAAAATCTTGCTAGTGTATGCAATGGTGTCAGCGTTTAGAAGCTGATTATGGGACGGATCCCTGGATACAGCAGTCTCTAAATGGTCCATCCTTTCATCACAGCTACGAACTTTGTCTCTGTAACTCCTTCCCTGGGTGTTTTGTTCCCAATTCTAAGAAGGTGCACAGTGTCCACACTTTGGTCTTCATTCTTCTTGAGTTTCATGCGTTTATCAAATTGTATCTTATATCTTGGGTATCCTAAGTTTTGGGCTAATATCCACTTATCAGTGAATACATATTGTGTGAGTTCTTTTGTGATTGTGTTACTTCACTCAAGATGATGCCCTCCAGGTCCATCCATTTGGCTAGGAATTTCATAAATTCATTCTTTTTAATAGCTGAGTAGTACTCCATTGTGTAAATGTACCATAATTTCTGTATCCATTCCTCTGTTGAGGGACATCTGGGTTCTTTCCAGCTTCTGGCTATTATAAATAGGGCTGCTATGAACATAGTGGAGCATGTGTCCTTTTTACCGGTTGGGACATCTTCTGGATATATGCCCAGGAGAGGTATTGCTGGATCCTCCGGTAGTACTATGTCCAATTTTCTGAGGAACCGCCAGACTGATTTCCAGAGTGGTTGTACAAGCTTGCAATCCCACCAACAATGGAGGAGTGTTCCTCTTTCTCCACATCCTCGCCAGCATCTGCTGTCACCTGAATTTTTGATCTTAGCCATTCTGACTGGTGTGAGGTGGAATCTCAGGGTTGTTTTGATTTGCATTTCCCTGATGATTAAGGATGTTGAACATTTTTTCAGGTGCTTCTCTGCCATTCGGTATTCCTCAGGCGAGAATTCTTTGTTCAGTTCTGAGCCCCATTTTTTAATGGGGTTATTTGACTTTCTGGAGTCCACCTTCTTGAGTTCTTTATATATATTGGATATTAGTCCCTTATCTGATTTAGGATAGGTGAAGATCCTTTCCCAATCTGTTGGTGGTTTTTTTGTCTTATTGATGGTGTCTTTAGCCTTGCAGAAGCTTTGTAGTTTCATGAGGTCCCACTTGTCAATTCTCGATCTTACAGCACAAGCCATTACTGTTCTATTCAGGAATTTTTCCCCTGTGCCCATATCTTCAAGGCTTTTCCCCACTTTCTCCTCTATAAGTTTCAGTGTCTCTGGTTTTATGTGAAGTTCCTTGATCCACTTAGACTTGACCTTAGTACAAGGAGATAGGAATGGATCGATTCGCATTCTTCTACATGTTAACAACCAGTTGTGCCAGCACCATTTGTTGAAAATGCTGTCTTTCTTCCACTGGATGTTTTTAGCTCCCTTGTCGAAGATCAAGTGACCGTAGGTGTGTGGGTTCATTTCTGGGTCTTCAATTCTATTCCATTGGTCTATTTGTCTGTCACTATACCAGTACCATGCAGTTTTTATCACAATTGCTCTGTAGTAGAGCTTTAGGTCCGGCATGGTGATTCCACCAGAGGTTCTTTTATCCTTGAGAAGAGTTTTTGCTATCCTAGGTTTTTTGTTATTCCAGATGAATTTGCAGATTGCACTTTCTAATTCGTTGAAGAATTGAGTTGGAATTTTGATGGGGATTGCATTGAATCTGTAGATTGCTTTTGGCAAGATAGCCATTTTTACAATGTTGATCCTGCCAATCCATGAGCATGGGAGATCTTTCCATCTTCTGAGATCTTCTATAATTTCTTTCTTCAGAGACTTGAAGTTTTTATTATACAGATCTTTCACTTCCTTAGTTAGAGTCACGCCAAGATATTTTATATTATTTGTGACTATTGAGAAGGTTGTTGTTTCCCTAATTTCTTTCTCAGCCTGTTTATTCTTTGTGTAGAGAAAGGCCATTGATTTGTTTGAGTTAATTTTATATCCAGCTACTTCACCGAAGCTGTTTATCAGGCTTAGGAGTTCTCTGGTGGAATTTTTAGGGTCACTTATATATACTATCATATCATCTGCAAAAAGTGATATTTTGACTTCATCTTTTCCAATTTGTATCCCTTTGATCTCCTTTTGTTGTCGAATTGCTCTGGCTAGGACTTCAAGTACAATGTTGAATAGGTATGGAGAAAGTGGACAGCCTTGTCTAGTCCCTGATTTTAGAGGGATTGCTTCAAGCTTCTCACCATTTACTTTGATGTTGGCTACTGGTTTGCTGTAGATTGCTTTTATCATGTTTAGGTATGGGCCTTGAATTCCTGATCTTTCCAAGACTTTTATCATGAATGGGTGTTGGATCTTGTCAATTGCTTTTTCCGCATCTAAGGAGATGACCATGTGGTTTTTGTCTTTGAGTTTGTTTATATACTGGATTACGTTGATGGATTTCCGTATATTGAACCATCCCTGCATCCCTGGGATGAAACCTACTTGGTCAGGATGGATGATTGTTTTGATGTGTTCTTGGATTCGGTTAGCAAGAACTTTATTGAGGATTTTTGCATCAATATTCATAAGGGATATTGGTCTGAAGTTTTCTATCTTTGTTGGGTCTTTTTGTGGTTTAGGTATCAGAGTAATTGTGGCTTCATAGAATGAGTTGGGTAGAGTACCTTCTGTTTCTATTTTGTGGAATAGTTTGTGAAGAACTGGGATTAGATCTTCTTTGAAGGTCTGATAGAACTCTGCACTAAACCCATCTGGTCCTGGGCTTTTTTTAGTTGGGAGACTATTAATGACTGCTTCTATTTCTTTGGGGGATATAGGGCTGTTTAGATCATTAACCTGATCTTGATTCAACTTTGGTACCTGGTATCTGTCTAGGAACTTCTCCATTTCATCCAGGTTCTCCAGTTTTGTTGAGTATAGCCTTTGGTAGAAGGATCTGATGGTGTTTTGGATGTCTTCAGGATCTGTTGTTATGTCTCCTTTTTCATTTCTGATTTTGTTAATTAGGATGCTTTCCCTGTGCCCTCTAGTGAGTCTGGCTAAGGGTTTATCTATCTTGTTGATTTTCTCAAAGAACCAGCTCCTTGATTGGTTGATTCTTTGAATAGTTTTTCTTGTTTCCACTTGGTTGATTTCACCCCTGAGTTTGATTATTTCCTGCCGTCTACTCCTCTTGGGTGAATTTGCTTCCTTTTGTTCTAGTGCTTTTAGGTGTGTTGTCAAGCTGCTAATGTGTGCTCTCTCTAGTTTCCTTTTGGAGGCACTCAGAGCTATGAGTTTTCCTCTTAGAAATGCTTTCATTGCGTCCCATAAGTTTGGGTATGTTGTGGCTTCATTTTCATTGAACTCTAAAAAGTCCTTAATTTCTTTCTTTATTCCTTCCTTGACCAAGGTATCATTGAGAAGAGTGTTGTTCAGTTTCCACGTGAAGGTTGGCTTTCTATTATTTATTTTGTTATTGAAGATCAGCCTTAGTCCATGGTGATCTGATAGGATGCATGGGACAATTTCAATATTTTTATATCTGTTGAGGCCTGCTTTGTGACCAATTATGTGGTCAATTTTGGAGAAGGTACCATGAGGTGCTGAGAAGAAGGTATATCCTTTTGTTTTAGGATAGAATGTTCTGTAGATATCTGCCAGATCCATTTGATTCATAATTTCTCTTAGTTTCACTGTGTCCCTGTTTAGTTTCTGTTTCCATGATCTGTCCATTGGTGAAAGTGGTGTGTTGAAGTCTCCCACTATTATTGTATGAGGTGCAATGTGTGCTTTGAGCTTTACTAAAGTTTCTTTAATGAATGTGGCTGCCTTTGTATTTGGAGCATAGATATTCAGGATTGATAGTTCCTCTTGGAGGATTTTACCTTTGATGAGTATGAAGTGTCCCTCCCTGTCTTTTTTAATGACTTTGGGTTGGAAGTCAATCTTATCAGATATTAGAATGGCTACTCCAGCTTGTTTCTTCATGCCATTTGCTTGGAAAATTGTTTTCCAGCCTTTCATTCTGAGGTAGTGTCTATCCTTTTCTCTGAGATGAGTTTCCTGTAAGCAGCAAAATGTTGGGTCTTGTTTGTGTAGCCAGTTTGTTAGTCTATGTCTTTTTATCGGGGAGTTGAGTCCATTGATATTAAGAGATATTAAGGAAAAGTAATTGTTGTTTCCTGTTATTTTTGTTGTTAAAGTTGGCATTTTGTTCTTGTGGCTGTCTTCTTTTAGGTTTGTTGAGGGATTACCTTCTTGTTGTTTCTAGGGCATGGTTCCTGTCCTTGTATTGGTTTTTTTCTGTTATTATCCTTTGAAGGGCTGGATTCGTGGAGAGATAATGTGTGAATTTGGTTTTGTCGTGGAATACTTTGGTTTCTCCATCTATGTTAATTGAGAGTTTGGCTGGGTATAGTAGCCTGGGCTGGAATTTGTGTTCTTTTAGTGTCTGTATAACATCCGTCCAGGATCTTCTGGCTTTCATAGTCTCTGGTGAAAAATCTGGTGTAATTCTGATAGGCTTGCCTTTATATGTTACTTGGCCTTTTTCTCTTACTGCTTTTAGTATTCTATCTTTATTTAGAGCATTTGTTGCTCTGATTATTATGTGTCGGGAGGTATTTCTTTTCTGGTCCAGTCTATTTGGAGTTCTGTAGGCTTCTTGTATGTTCATGGGCATCTCTTTCTTTAGATTTGGGAAGTTTTCTTCTATAATTTTGTTGAAGATGTTTGCTGGTCCTTTGAGTTGAAAATCTTCATTCTCATCCACTCCTATTATCCGTAGGTTTGGTCTTCTCATTGCGTCCTGTATTTCTTGGATGTTTTGAGTTAGGATCTTTTTGCATTTTACATTTTCCTTGATTGTTGTGCCGATGTTCTCTATGGAATCTTCTGCACCTGAGATTCTCTCTTCCATCTCTTGTATTCTGTTGCTGATGCTCGTATCTATGGTTCCAGATTTCTTTCCTAGGGTTTCTATCTCCAGTGTTGCCTCATTTTGGGTTTTCTTTATTGTGTCTACTTCCCTTTTTAGGTCTAGTATGGTTTTGTTCATTTCCATCATCTGTTTGGATGTGTTTTCCTGTTTTTCATTAAGGACTTCTACCTGTTTGATTATGTTATCGTGTTTTTCTTTAAGGATTTGTAACTCTTTAGCAGTGTTCTCCTGCAATTCTTTAAGGGATTTTTGTGCTTTCTCTTTATTGTCTTCTGCCTGTTTAGCAGTGTTCTCCTGCATTTCTTTAAGTGTGTTATTAAAGTCCTTCTTGAAGTTCTCTATCATCATCAGGAGATATGCTTTTAAATCCGTGTCTAGCTTTTCCGGTGTGTTGGGGTGCCCTGGACTGGGCGAAGTGGGGGTGCTGGGTTCTGATGATGGTGAGTGGTCTTGGTTTCTGTTAGTAAGATTATTACGTTTACCTTTCGCCATCTGGTAATCTCTGGGGTTAGTTGTTATCGTTGTCACTGTTTAAAGATTGGAGCAGAAGCTCTGTTCCACTCACCAGCAGTCTCTAAATCCTGCGGTGGGGGTTGTGGGTAGCTGATGGTACCCCGGTGCTGGTCCAGCCGGAAGAGGCCTGTGGTCCTACACAGGCCGTTTTTCTGCTTCCCTAACTAATGCAGTCTCTGGTCCCGCGTGCAATTGGATTGGAGCAGAAGCTGTGTTCCACTCTCCAGAAGTCTTAAGATCCTGTGGTGGGTGTTGTGGGTAGCTGGTGAGTGTCAGCCGACCCTGCGCCCCAGCTGCCCCGGTGCTTTTCTGACCGGAAGAGGGTTGTGGCCCTATGTAGGCCGGATTTCTCTCTCCCCAACCAGAGCAGTCTCAGGTCCCGCGTGATTGGACTGGAGCAGAAGCTGTGTTCCACTCACCAGCAGTCCCAAAATCCTGCGGCGGGGGTCGTGGGTAGCTGGCGGGTGTCAGGCAACCCTGTGCTCCCGCTACCCTGGCGCTGATCCGGCCGGATGAGGCCTGTGGCCCTACTCAGGCCGGTTTCTGCTTCCCTAACTAATGCAGTCTCAGGTCCCGCGCAATTGGATTGGAGCAGAAGCTGTGTTCCACTCACCAGCAGTCCCAAAATCCTGCGGCGGGGGTCGTGGGTAGCTGGCGGGTGTCAGGCAACCCTGTGCTCCCGCTACCCCGGTGCTGATCCGGCCGGATGAGGCCTGTGGCCCTACTCAGGCCGGTTTCTGCTTCCCTAACTAATGCAGTCTCAGGTCCCGCGCAATTGGATTGGAGCAGAAGCTGTGTTCCACTCACCAGCAGTCCCAAAATCCTGCGGCGGGGGTCGTGGGTAGCTGGCGGGTGTCAGGCAACCCTGCGCTCCCGCTACCCCGGTGCTGATCCGGCCGGATGAGGCCTGTGGCCCTACTCAGGCCGGTTTCTGCTTCCCTAACTAATGCAGTCTCAGGTCCCGCGCAATTGGATTGGAGTAGAAGCTGTGTTCCACTCACCAGAAGTCTTAAGATCCTGTGGCGGGGGTCGTGGGTAGCTGGCGGGTGTCAGGCAACCCTGCGCTCCCGCTACCCCGGCGCTGATCCGGCCGGATGAGGCCTGTGGCCCTACTCAGGCCGGTTTCTGCTTCCCTAACTAATGCAGTCTCAGGTCCCGCGCAATTGGATTGGAGCAGAAGCTGTGTTCCACTCACCAGCAGTCCCAAAATCCTGCGGTGGGGGTCGTGGGTAGCTGGCGGGTGTCAGGAAACCCTGCGCTCCCGCTACCCCGGCGCTGATCCAGCCGGGTGAGCCAACTTGCCTTTCTTAATCAACTGAGGCCTCCAGCATCCATGCAACTACCAGATCTTGACTCCCAAGATACAGAGGATTAATGGTAGGCACTGGAAGAGGGCAGGAATAAAAACAAGTGGTCAACAAAACCGAGTGAGGTCTTATTTCTGGTGCATGCAGTTCCCTCAGATTTCATCTCTGGGCCCATGAGGGTCTGTAGTTGCTGCCTTCATCAGATGGTGCTCTCCTGACTGAGTGGCAGGTCCCCTGTGTCCTTGCCAATCTATGTCCTGCTTTGGAGCAAGTTGGAGGAGGACAGAGTGCTCTGGGCTATTTCTTAACTACCCCCAAGCCAGCAGTCCTTCCTGCTCTAGAGGCACATTCTGCTCCACACACAAGACTGAAAGAAATAGTCATTTTCACGAGGGTGTATATTTACTGACACAGGGTGTATATTTTAAAGACACAGACAAAAGAGCTCCTTTGGAGATCAGTTTTATGAAACCGTAGGACTTCGAATAAATCTTTCCTGTTTGATTTTTAAACAAGAAACATTCATTGTCCAACTGACCTGCAGCCTGGAGACAAAGAAAACCAGAGAAACCTGCTTTCTGGGGTTTCTGAATCACTCAGTACTTGCCTGCCTTCTTAAAAAATTCTACAAGAATTTCCTGTCTATTGCCAGATAAACACAGGGTTTGAATATGGTTCACTGACTAGACCCCACTGATCCCTCCTCTTCTGCTGTTCTGTTCCTGCACTCTTTTTGTTTGGTTGGTTTTTGTTTTGTTTGTTTGTTTGTTGTTGTTGTTTTTCAAGACAAGGTTTCTCTGTGTAGCCCTGGATGTCCTGGAACTCACTCTGTAGACCAGGCTGGCCTCGAACTCAGAAATCTGCCTGCCTCTGCCTCCCAAGTGCTGGGATTAAAGGAGTGCGCCACCACGCCCGGCTCCTGCACTCTTTCTTAACGCTTTTAACCGCTTCATTCTCTTGCTTTCCTCTTCATTCTCTTGCTGCCAATGTAACCAACAAAGGCAGGACCCACATGAGCAGAATCCTGGGCATTACAGAGCATATGCCCAGGCCCGAGAAACAGGCTTGACGGGTCTCTCTGGCATAAGAATGTGTGGCATCTCCACATTCTTAAGAGCAAGTATGAGCCCCCAGAACCCAAACCCCCATTCCTGGCTTCAGGTAGACCCTCAAAGAGCAGGAGAGAAGGTTTCAGGAGGCATTGACCTACAGCTTCCACTGTGCCAGACTGCAACTCTAAGCAGTAACCCTTTCCTCCACTCAAGGCCATAGCTCCTCTTCAGCAACCATTCCCCATAACAAGGTCCCAAGAATCCCCCTCCCCTCTCCCCATGGAAGAAGCTCCCAAACTCATCCCTTCCTAGTTATCCTCTCATCGTTGACACCTTTATGTAAACATTCCCTGACCAACCTCCTTCCCAGTTAGAGCATTTGAACATCTCATCTGCTTCCACAGCCAGTGATTGACAGAGACTGTTGTCAACTGAGGTTAGTCCAGGACTTCTTTCTAAACTCTCTTACTATTTCTTGACTATAAATGTCTTACTTCATCTAAGAGTTACTTTCATAATAAATCTTCCATGTGGACCTACAGTTTTCTTTTCTAATGTCTCCATCTGCTTTGGGCATCAGAGTAAATGCTGATTTCAGAGAATGCTGATGCTCTCAAAGAAGAGTCTGCTCTTTAACTTTTATTTTCTAGAGACCTTCGGGATAGAGTCAACATTATTTCTTCCTTAAATATTTGGCACAATTCATAAGCAAAGAATAAAAAATAAAAAACAACTTCCCATCATACCTATAAGCCTCTTTCACCTTTCAATTTCAGCACCGACATGGAATTAGCAACTGTCTATTACTTTAGTTCCAGGGAGAAATCTCCACCTTCACCTGGTCTCCACAGGCACTACACACACAGTGCACAGACACAAATACAGACAAAACACCACACATGTAAAGCAAATATTTCTTTTTAAGCTGGATATTGTCAGATCCAAAGGAAACTCCAATTCCCCAAATTCCAAAAGGCAGTCCAACTATCTAGAAATAAGTTCAACCTGGACTACAGGAGGATTTCTGGCAGTAAGGTAAAAGCCAGCATTCCTCAGGAACTTGTAAAACCAGCTCCCATCTGCCAAAGGGAATTATTTCCCTTACCTCTGGGACATAAGACTTCCTATGACACCTATCATCAAAGTGAATACTGGCTTGCAGGCTCCTCTCTGTATCACATACTGCACGTTTCAAAGTCCACGCTGGCATCCCAGCCCTTCTCACCCACTCTTCTACCCTAAACTCCCTCCAGCTCACAGGCTTCTAGTGACCTGGCTATTCTCACTTGTGGAAAGCCTTTTCGGGTACTGCATGGCAGGAGTCTGACATTGGCCAAGGACAAGGAAATGGGCTTCAGGAAGGAATCTGACATTGGAAGTAAGCTCAGGCAGGAATCTGACATTAGGGCATAATAAGGAAGTAAGTTTCGGGAGGCAAGAATCTAACTTTAGGCTGTAATAAGGAAGTAGGGTAAGGCAGGAATTTTAGTCTTAGGGTGGAACAGAAGAACAAGGCTTCAGGCAAGATTTTGGGCTTGGACAAGGAAGTGGGCTCAAGTATTTCAGTCCTTATGACAAACCCTTTTAAACAAGTGTCATGAAAGTAATCACGGGACTTCACTTACTGCTTTGTTAGCTCCTTATGGTACTGCTTGCCCAAAATACTTGCATGCAATTAAAATGATATAAAAAGTGGATTGGAAAATTAAATTTGCCTTCAGTCTCATAATTGACTGGGGTCATGCTACCATGTTGTCTAACTCTCTTTTTTCTTTTTAGTCCTCACTCTCGCGCTGGAGAACCTGTTGACTGACTGAGCAGACTTGGTCACTCACTATTCTCTGCTCTTGCTTCTCTCATTATCTAGCTATCTTCTCTCCCTGCTATTCTCCCCTCTCTCATAGATATCCCTGGCCATATTCAATCTGCTGGTCATGACTCTTCCAGATGCCTCTAACTGTTCTCTCTCTCATATCTATAATAAAACAAAAAAAAAAACAAATAAACAACAACAACAAAAACAAAAACTTCAGCCATACCACAGAGTAGTCATGTTAGTAGCTTCTTCACTGCACCCCTTCACATCTAGGTATATAATTCATAATGTTAGAAAAGAGTTGCACAGTGGCTCTTCTTCAAAGATGAGTCCAGTTCCACATGAACCCAAGGGACAGGTATGGAAAAGCTCAACCTGTTTCAGGCCTAGAATAGTGGAAAGACACAGACTCCAAGGGAGTCTTGCACAGCAGGACTAGGTAAGAATGCTACACTGGCCTTTCTGTGCTGTGTGCATCCCCAGAAGTTCGTGCATTTACATCAGAACCACGCTGTCAGTTACCTGCAGAGTTTGTCAGATCGGGTGTGTCCACCTTAACAATTCATTGCAACAGGTTATGGAATTTAATTGTTCTCAATCAACTCTTCCACAATTTTCTAAAGCCACACTTAGAAATGGTATGTGTAGGCTGGAGAGATGCCTCAGTGGTTAAGAGCACTGGCTACTCTTGCAGAGGACCTGAGTTCTATTCCCCAGCATTCGGGTGATAGCTTATAACTATCTAGTCGTTCTGTAACTCTACTCCCATATGATCCCTTCTGACATCCTTAGGTATCTAGCACACATGTGGTACACAGACACAAATGCAAGGAAAACATACATGCACACTAAAAAATTTTGTAAATGTCATATAGTTAAGATTATTTCACATTCTTATGTTCAATTTTGTGGCAAATCTAAATCCCCTCTAAAAAGTAAAGGCAATGTTTTAAAAACATGAGTCTGTAACTAGACAGGGAAGATTTGAAAAGTTCACATTGACATTGACAGCATCCAACAGGCTTTCCTGCTGCTTACTAGGTCAGGCCTGTCCTTCCTTCAGCTGAGGATGCTAAGGCCAGAAACAAGGGCACCTGATTGGAGTGAGGTGACTCTGGACCATGGAAAGGAGAAAGGGTTATGCATCTGAGTGCAAAATGGCCAGTGTCAGCCCTCTCAGAGCAGAGGGAGCAAAGCATGAGAAGCCAGTTCCCCAGGGTTGGCAGAAGGCAGACCAAGGGATCACACATTAGAAAGGCATTGTTTTGAAGTATGTGAGAAATGAGATGTCATGTATTTTGGAAAGACATCCTCTTTCTGATATCTCAGACCTACAGAGGTTTCCATGGACCAGCCATGAGTCAGTGAGCCAAAGAGTAGAGTTAGCAGAGACGTGGCCTTGAAAAACTCAGCAAGTCCTCAGATTTGCCCTAGGTGAGCACAGTGACCATAGATCTCTGTGCTTTCTTAGTAGCATAAGCACCTACAGTTCCTCAACCTTATCATCAAGACCAGACCAGACCGTGGGATGAGGATGGTTATACAAGATCAACACCGACAGAAGAAACTCAGCAGTTCCTATTCAACTTGGTCTGTTGTTAGTTGTTTAAACACCATGACCACCAGCAACTTATAGGGGAAAGAGTTTATTTTATCTTACACTTCCAGGTAACAATTTATCACTAAGAAGTCAGGGCAAAACCTAGAGGCAGGAACTGAAGCAAAAACCATGAGGAAGCTGCTTACTGATTCGTGCTCTCTGTCTCTGTGTCTCTGTGTCTCTCTCTGTCTCTGTCTCCCTCTCTCTCTCTCTGATTCTCAGATAGCTTTATTTTTTAACTTTTTGTTGATTCTTTGTGAATTTCAAATCATGTACCTAATCCCACTCATCTCCCCATCTCTCCATATCTGCTCCCTGCCCTTGCAATATCCCTCCCTCCCCAAAGATAAAAACAAAGAGAGAAAATGTCATAAAAGAAGAAAACAGAAGCACACACACACAAAACTTGCTGTGGAAGCTATAGTATTTTACAGCATGTCCTATAGTATACCCTTTTGTCCACACATCTTTACTTATGAGTGTTCATTGAGGTGAATTATTGGCCTAATTCTAGGCCTCTAGCTTTTGTTACATTATCAATACTGGATTCTCACCAGGGCTCCTCTAGGATATCCTGTTGTTGCCCTGTGCGATGGAGAGCCTGCAGCTTTGTTTCTGCAAGACCAACCCCTTCATGTGTTCCAGGAATTCAGAAATGAGGTAAATGTTGGGGTGGATCAACTCAAGGCCCTGGATCTGAGCCTGGGTGATGACCATGATGTTGAGCCCACCAATTCTCTTTCATCTATACCACCAGGAACAGCTCTCCTGTTTGTGGCAGCTGGCAAGAGACCTGACTGGCTCTACCTTAATTATGCCATCAGGGTCAGCTCTCCCTCACCCATGCCACTAGGGCCAACTCTTCAGCACTGCCCTAGCTAGGCACCAATTCTCTTCTTCTCACACCATCAAAGCCAGCTCTCCCACACCCATGCCACCAGGGCTAGCTCAACCTTGCTGCCCAGGAGAGGTGCATGGCTTGCTCTCCTGAGTGCTGCAGCCAGCTAAAGGTAGGACTAACTCTCTCACACAACCCCTGCAAAGGATGGGGCCATCTTTCCCACACCCATGCCACCAGTTTTAGCTAAAACACACCTATCTAGGAATTCTGCCACCCACAGTGGGCTGGGCCTTCCCAGTTATCTCTGGAAACAGTTCCCCACAAACAGGTCCATAGGTTAATCCAATGGAGGCAATTTGTCAGTTGAGGTTCTTTCTTTCCATATAAGAGTCAAGTTGAAAATAGAAAGTAACCAATACATGTATAGCCCTGGCTATCCTGGAACTCACTTTGTAGACCAGGCTGGCCTGGAATTTAGAAATCCACCTGCCTCTGCCTCCCAAGTGCTGGGATTAAAGGCATGCGCCACCATGCCTGGCTCAAAAATCTTTTGAAACAATGGAAATTACAGATGTTATCAGATAGTCCACCCTAGAAAATTAATAAAAACCTATTGTTCCCTTTAAGTGAGCAGCCTGGTCACTTTTAGTCAATACCAGCTTACTTCCGCCTCATGTGTTTATAATATGTGGCATGGTCTTATTTCTACTGTTTCTGTGCCCTATAATCACATCATTATGTATGCGAAGCATTTCTCCAGAGATGGCTGAGATTAAGTAAATGGATGCTGTAAAAACACAGAAAAGATCTGAGGCCTTCTCAGCTCCACTGTCGCACTGTCAAACAAGAAACTCCTCTAACACCACAGGCTTAATGCTGTCAGGGAAGGTGAGGCTCTATGTCTCAAAGTTCCTCCTTTATAAGATCCTCAATGGCCCTAGATAAGCAAAAGGGCCATAGGGCAGGGTCATGTCTAGACATTAATTCATAGTTAAAGGAAAAGAAAACACGGTGTTATCATGAGCCAGAGTAAGAACAATTTTAAGGGAAGATGAGTTTAAGGTCTTTGATGATATACAACTGTGTGACTTGGACATAGGCCAGACAAAAGAATCTGGAGTACCCGAGATATCTGGCTCCTCCCATGAAGATGATGCTTATGCCTTTTCCAAGAAGGAAAATGAAGATAGGCAACTGGTTTTTCAGGAGGGAAGATTCAGTCCATTATAACATGTTGGTTAATAACACTTGTAGCCTACTGGCTTCTCCCACCAAATTCACATCATGCAAAGTATATGAATTCTGTCTTTTCTCTTGGTTTGGGTTTTTCTGAGATAGGATCCTTGAACCCAGGATTCTCCTGCCTCAGTCCTAGGATTTTATGTATGTGTCATCACACCTGGCTTAACATTTACCATTCTCAGCATTAAAAAGAAAAACCCCTCATATTTAATATGGGAAGTTTTGGCTCTGTAGTACCCTACAGCTAAGTTTTCTTCTCTCATCAGGACCAGATGCTGTGGATCCATCCTTTACAGATCTGTATACCTTAAACCTCAAGGTATCCTCAGGAAGGACAAAGGAATTGTTCATGTAAAAACCATTTTAACCACCTCACAAATGTGAGGATCACCTAAGTGCTAAGATACTTTTAGGAGATGTAGAGAGAATGCATAAGAATGAAAGTCCTGCTTTTGAAGAGTTAACAGCAATAGGTATGTTGGGCAAATGCTTGAGATTCCTGGAGAAATCAGGCTTTTCTAACCATAAATGACCTCTATAATTATTCCATAGTAGCTCTTCAGCTATAAAATGATACATTAAGCAGTACATTTGACTACAGATGAATGCAGTGCTTCCTGGACTGCGGCATTCCAAAGCACAATTATGTATTAAACTGAACCACCCTCTCAACACACCCAGAAGGCAGGATAGGCGGCCACAGGACCAACATTCAGAGCAACCTCTCATCCAACAGCTACTGAAAAATAGGTACAAAAAAAAGGGGGGGACCAGGAAAGTGGACCCCAGCCCCAGTCACACACGCCCCAGCTGCTCCATGTACAGTCCCTGACATCCTTTGAGTGTAGAATTGTCTCCATGATGGGTGGTACTGTTTTGAAAAGCTGTAAAACTTTTCAAAGAAATGCCCAGTCACTTGCCTTGGTGACATATTATCCCTATAAAGATCACTCCCATGAACCACACGATAAAGTTTTTTGTGGGGGGGTTGGTTTTCTTTCTTTTTTTTTTTTTTTTTTTTGCTTTTTTTTAATTAAGAAAAGAATCTCATGTTTTAAGTACATATATGATGTGTGTGTGTGTGTGTGTGTGTGTGTGTGTGTGTGTGTGTGTTGAGGCACAGGTTGGATTTACCTCATTGGAGGCTTGCCTTGAGGTTTCAACATTCTGGTTGTACTCTGCTTCCTGATTACAGACTCGCTGTGACCAGCTACCTCATGTTCCTGCCACCATGCTTTCCCTGACATGGGACTGTGTCCCTTCTTACACAGTAAGGCAAAATAAAATACATCCTTCCTCCTGTCTAATATGTGGTTACAACAGTGAGAAAAGTAACTAACACACACCCCTCACTGCAGACCATGACCAGATGCCTGTCTCCAAGCAGAACAGAAAGTACAACCAACAGTGTCCGCACTCCAGTTGTGCAAGCCTGAGAAGGGTAACAGATACAAAATGCATGGAAGAGATCACTCACTCTCGAGAGCCAATACCTACTTTAGAGAGGGAAAATGGCAGGAAAAAATGAGAGGAGGTGGGAGAGATCCTTTTCCTGTGTCCTCTTTCATCTCATTTAGATTCTTAATGTGTGTATCACTTCTTCAATTAAAGAAAATAAGAAAGATAATAGATATATTAATAATACTGATTGAGATCACCATTTCAACCATGGATAAATGTTTCAAAATATCTCATTGCACAATAGAAATATCTACAATTTTGTCCTTACTGTTCTGGGATTCAAATCCAGGGCTGTCCATGAAGTAAATACCCTTCCACTGATCTACAATTCCCAACCCAATATAAACATCTTTTATTTAGCAATTATACTTTGATAAACTGGAAATAAATATTAATAAGGAAAATTTAATAAGAACTCATAATTTTAATAGACTCCTAAACAATAAAATTGGAATGGAATTCCTATGTGCTCTAATCATCCCTCTCTTAGATACTCAGCAATGAGGTAGGTTCTCAGATATGCGTGATGAGTGAGTTTATCTTTGTGTGAACACCCTAGAGAGTATTGCACAATCCTAGAGGCTCTAAATCCACCAGTCTACATGTCTCTAGAGGCAATTAAAAGATGCAATAAGCAAGGCAGGTGAAGCTGCTGCTGGTGCCACACCGCATATTTTTTTGACAGCAAACTCTTCTTTTCAAGTAGATGCATGCTCTAAATTGACAATACCAAACACATGAGTCAGGAGCACAGTCATTTATTATCACTATAACTGTCATATACCATGCATGGTTATATATGCTATGCTTTTGAATGACAGCATCACCACAGAGTAATGTGTTGCACTATGATGCTGTATCAGCTCTGATGTCAAAGTTGACAGAAAATTTTCAGCCTCGTTACAGTTTTATGGGCACTACCATGACATATTAGCATTTACCAAAATGTCCTTGCACAGCATATGACAACATATGCTCAAAAGAATTAAAACCTTAAACTCAAATGCTTGTAAATGCACATTCGTGGCAGTGTGATACACTATACCTAAGAGGGAAGAGGTGTAAGTGCTCATGCATAGATAAACAAGATATAGCCCTGGAGTGGACCGTTAGCAGTTAAAGCAAGCCTGTGAGAATGCTATTCCAAGTCAAAATTAAAGTTTTTTTTTTTTTTTCCTTGCTGTGACAAAATATCTGACATAGTGTAGTCTCAGGAAGGGAAGGGCTTGTTTGTGGTCTGTGATTGGAGATACAATCCATCATGGCAGGGAAATCTCGGCAGCTGATTTAGACAGCTGGTCATCACTGCAGTCAGGAAGCAGTCTGAGCGCTTGTGCTCAGCTTATTTTCTCCTACTCAGTTCGGGATCTCAGACCATGAATGATACCCTCAATGAACCTAATCTAGATGATAGTCCCTCACTGGCCTGGCATGCTCTGAGGCTAGCCTAGTCTAGATAATCTCTCACTGTTATGCCCTGAAGCTAAACTAGACTAGATAACCCCTCTCAAGCATGCTCAGCCTTGTCTCCTAGTTGATAGAACACAGGATGATGATTACTGGGACTAAGAGTGAGAAGAAGTGGGGAGCAAATGCCTTTTGGACATGAGTTTTCTTTTTTAGGGTAAAGGGAAAGTTTGGAGCTAAACAGTGAGTGTTCGTGCAACATGATGGATATATTTAATGCCACTAGATAGTTCACTCAAGTGTTAAGGTATGCTCCTCTAACATAGCCATTTTGTTTCATGCCTGCCAGCTATTTCACAATGTTGCTGTAACATGCCTGCCAGTCACTGACACAGAAAATAACTTTATTCAGAGCAGAGTCATGCTGACCACATACCATTATGTTCTATATGTTCTGAGATTTGCTAATCTTAAGAAATTCTACAAAGCTTTACATAGGACCCATCAAATCAAAGATCAATATGAACTGTTATATCTAAAATAGCTTAAGTCAGAGCTGAACACCCCTTCCTGCTCCTGCATATGAGCTCATTGTGATTTTTCTGGTTTTAGCCTTTATCAGTTGTCCCTGAGAAAAATTCAAGGTCCAGCCTTAGCTCCCAAGTCTCAGCTGTGACCTTGATTGACCAGTCTTTGGTTGAACATTCAATAAATTATCCTTATCTAACTAAGATAGGTGTTCATGTGGTTTGTGAGACGATACCTGAACCCCAACAAAAAGTAATTTCTTTTGCCTGTAATCTCAATACTTGAGAGGCTGAGGCAGGAAGATAAGGAATTCAAAGTCATCCTCATATCCTTGCCTATCTAGTGACTTGATGCCAGCCTGGGCTACATGAGACCTGGCCCTTAAAAAAAAAAAAAATTAGACCTTCATGTTGTCTTTTGGCCTCCACACTTGGACCCACACGCATACACTAATACATACACTAATACATAAATGTAACCTTTTTTAATGTGAAAGGAAGTGAAAGAAGATTTTTATAGTGGCATTTCAAGATGTCAACTATTGGCAAGAGACCATAAGCTGAGCCACATCAAAGAGACTTAAAAAGGGGAGAGAAACAAAATCTGTTCTAACGCTTCCAGATGGGATATGACCCTGCTAGAATTCCCCAATAATGAAAATCTGAGTGTTCAGAGTACAAAGAAGGACACTGAAAATGGGCTTTCCCTGTTCTCTCTTCAAAAATACCCTCACTGGCAACTACATAATGAGATGAACTCAAATTGGCACTAATCCCCCAAGGCATCCCTGAGAGGACACCATGCTAGGAACTCTTTTGGTTTTGTTTGTTTGTTTGCTTGCTTGCTTGCTTGCTTCCACATGGCTGTGATGACAAATTTCCCTTTCCCTTCTTTAGAAGCGTGTTGAATGCACAGGATAATGCCTAGTTGCTGCTTGTTGAATCAGGCCCAGGTCACTTCGGCCATTGTATCTTCTTCTTTACTACACTGAATCAGCTTGCTTGGGCTTACTGTGTCCACGTTCCCCAACTGTTGGGCCTTCAGCCCAAAGCTTTCGTGGTTAAGAGTGGGCGCTGCTCTTATAAAGGACCTGAGCTCAGTTCCTGACACCCATGCTCGGTGACTCACAGCCACCTACAACTCCAAGTTCAGTGGACCCAATGCCTCTGACCTCCAAGGCCACCATCGTTCATATGCACAGACCCTGACCCTGCCCTTGCCCCCCAATACCACACAATACATAAAACTAAAAATTATTTTTTAAAGTTCCCTGGAGCTCTAATGTCTCAACACTCACATGACAGATCATAATTGTCTGTAACTCCAGTTCTAAAGGATCTATCACCCTCTTTTGTACATGTATGTGCTACACAGATATGCAGGAAAAAGTACACATGTGGTAATAAAAAAAATTCCCCAACTTCAAGACTTTACCTACAGACATTTATTTCTATATGGTTCCAGAGGTTGGAAGTCCAAGATCAGTGTCTCAGCAAGGCTGACTCTTCCTGGGGCCTTTCTTCTTGCCTCACAGATAGCCATCTCCTCATCTGTCTTTACAGGGGCTTCCCTCTGTGTGTATGTATGTCCCAATCACCTATTCCCAGAAGAATATCAATCACACAAGACTTGGGTCCACCTCAGGGGAGTCATTGTAACCTAATTACTTCTTTATAGATTCTTGGTCAGACAACAGTAGAACCCTGAGGCTTTAGGGATAAAGACTTCAACATATGAACTTAGGGGAGACACAATAAAAATGTTATATTTTTAACTCACCAATTGTATGTGTGCATGTAATAACAGGTTACTGACAATTGCTGGTTTTGGTAATGTTCTGGGAACAGATGCCCTAGCAAGACAGATAGGGAGGCAACTAGGGAAGGGCCTTAAAGAGAAAAGAAAACACTCCATTTTCATTGCATACAAAGCTGGATCTGTTAGAGGGGTTTTTTTTTTTGTTTGTTTGTTTGTTTGTTTGTTTTGTTTTTGTTTTTTTGCTAATATCCCTCTGGCGCATCTACTTTCTCTATAAAGTAGCAGGCAAAGTCTCCTGGTGAATGGGGGTCATTATGGTTGTTATGATAGCCAGGACCTTAGTTGTCTAAAGGGACATTGCTGAGAAGATTATGACTAGCTATTCCTACATTCAACAGCAGTCTTCCCTCATGGATGCTTGTCTCACCTCTGAAATCCAACCTGTTTTGCTCAAACAGAACTATTCCTTGGGAGGCCAAGACAAGATCATGGGTTCAAGACCAGATACTTAGCAAAACCAAGATACTGCCTATAAACAAAACAAAACTGAGCCTCTGGAACTTGGATGCCTATATAGTGAGCTTCCATTTTTAAGACCAGGAAGCTGGTGTAAAAGAAAGGCAAAAAAGAAAAAAGAAAAAAGAAAAAAGAAAAAAGAAAAAAGAAAAAAGAAAAAAGAAAAAAGAAGAGAAGAGAAGAGAAGAGAAGAGAAGAGAAAGGAAGAAAGAAAGAAAGAAAGAAAGAAAGAAAGAAAGAAAGAAAGAAAGAAAGAAAGAAAGAAAGAAAGAAAGAAAGAAAGAAAGAAAGAAAGAAAGAAAGAAAGGAAAGGTCTACCTTATTCTCAGAACTTTCCCAAGTTGTACACATCCAACTAACTACTCTCAATTTTTAGTTGTTGTCCACTAGCTGGGATTATAGTTCAGTGGTAGAACATGTACTTAGCATCAATGAGGCCCTGGGTTCAATTCTCAGAACCAGAAATTAATAAATAAGAACTACTCAAAAAAAAAAGAATTACCCAGTCTTGAACAGCTTCTGTAAGCTAGCCCCATGTATAACAGCATCATTAGGCTTTTGAACATACTCAGCACTCAAATTTGGCTTTTTGTTTTGAAACAGGGCCTCACTATGTATCCCTGGCAGGCCTAGAAATCACTTTGTAGACCAAAATAACCTCAAACTCACAGAAATCCATCTGTCTCTATCTCTCAAGTGCTGGGATAAAAATGTGCCATTAATCTGGGTCTCAGGTTCAGTTTTCAATCTCTCCCCTCACCTTCATGTTGCCCCTTGCTTAGCTTATATCTTTTGTAGCTGCTTCTTGGAATTTGAGCTCTCATTTTTTCCCCCTGGTATTCAAACATAATGCTCTCCATTATTTTCTTAGTAATAATCTTCAAACCTGGTTTCAGCTATTTGGGTTGCCACTTCAGCCAAATACACTAGAACCCTATTGGTAACATTTATGAAACTCACTCCAGCCTCTAGGGAGATTCAGTCAAAGGATAGTTGAACTAAAACTATTATATTAAATAGTATAAAAATTGTATATAGTTTTGGAGTCATTAAATAGATGGCAATTGTATATAGTTTTGGAGAGGTCCATATGTATGCACAGGTACACACAGGCAAAAGCCAGAGAAGGCCAGAGAGGTGCAGCAGGTGTCTTTTACTATTGTTCTTCTCACAGGGTCTCTCAGTGACCCTAAAGCAGTCATTTTAACTAATCTGTCTGTCCAGTGAGTTCCCATGACCAGCCTGTCTCCTTTCATAAATGCTAGGCAAAGATTCCAAAGTAAAAAGAGAAAGAAGAGAGAAACAGAGGGAAGAAGGGAGAGGGAGAGAGAGAGAGAGAATAGAAAATTCTTTAGAGTCGGGAAGGGCATCTTGGCTATGATGATTAATCATCCCTGTCAACTTGAGTCGATTTGAAGTCACCTAGGAGATATTACTCTGGGTGTATATTTGAGAGCATCTGAGAGCAGGGAATACAGGTGGCAGCATCACACAGGCTGGGGTCCCAAACTGAATAGAAGGAAGAAGTCAGTTTGGCACCAGCATTTGTCACCCTCTGCTTCCTGACAGTAGTCACAATGTGACCAGCTGCCTCATGCTACCCTAGCTGAAGCCTCTCTCATCACCACACCTTCCCTGCCAGAATAGACTGTATCCTCGAAGCACAATCCCCGATGAATTTTTCCTTCTTCATGTTACTTTTCTTGTATGTTTTGCTCTACAATAAAAAAAAAAAAAGTAATTAACACAAAAATTATGACAAAAAAGCAACATTAAATAAAACATTTGTGGATATGTCTTAGCTATAATTTGAGTCTGGAATGTTCCCCAAAGGCCTATGTATTGAAGACTTGGCACTAAGCTTGGTACTATTGGGAGATGATGGAACCATTAAGAGGTGGGGCCCAGTGGCAGGATTTAGGTCTTTGGTATACCCCTAAAATGGACTTGTAGAACAACAGTCTCCTCCTCCTCCTCCTCCTCCTCCTCCTCCTCCTCCTCCTTCTTTTTAGGATGGCGTATGTGTGTGTGTGTACCTGCATGAATTTATATTACTACCTAAGGGCATTGCCCTTGGAGGCCTACACACACATGTGAACACACATAAACACACATGTGTGCGCGCACACACACACACATCTATAATCCAATAAAGAGCTGGCAAAGTATAAATAGAAATGACTCAAAACTCAAAATACCCTTGGGTATGGGACCATTCACTAGAATATGACCAACCACATAGGAACTCACAGTGATTGTGATACCATGCCCAAGACCTGTGCAAACTCAAACCAGACAAGATCACAACATGGAGGGGAGAGGTAGGCATGCAGTCTCACTCCTAGCTGAGGAGCTAATGGCCACTAATAGCTGGTGGTAGATAGATAAAAATATAGTCAAGAAAAAGCATAAAATATTCACCTTCATTTACATAAATACTAATCAAACCACACTCAGGTTAACAAGAATAAAAGAATGACTAAGATTGTTGACGGGGCTGGTGAGATGGCTCAGTGGGTAAGGGCACCCGACTGCTCTTCCGAAGGTCCAGAGTTCAAATCCCAGCAACCACATGGTGGCTCACAACCATCCGTAACGAGATCTGGCGCCCTCTTCTGGAGTGTCTGAAGACAGCTACAGTGTACTTACATATAATCAATAAATAAATCTTTAAAAAAAAAAAAAAAAAAAAGATTGTTGACAAGACCACATCAGAAAAACCTCTCAGCCACTGTTAGCAGTGAAAACTGGGAAAATTTATGAAAAGCACTTTATTAGTACCCATCAAAATTACTCTGCAGGGATATTTTGTCCCAGAAGTTTTAGTTCAAAAGATTTATTCCATGGATATTCATTTAATTGTGAAATAAACTAGGAATAAGTTAATTTCAATATTGTTTGTTATCAAACATTCTAAATATATTATTTAATATAGCAAATAATATAATAAAAAATTTTAAATAACTACTTTGGGGCTGTAAGGATGACTCAATAAATACAGCACACACTGTGAAGCATACAGTTTTAACAATGTATCTCCGGAGCCTACAAAGAATTGGATGCAGGAGTTGGGACCCAGGGCTAGATTCTGAAATCCCACCATTCCCAAGGTGAGATGGGAGGTGGAAACAAAAGAATTGCCTACAGCTTGCAGGCCAGCTTGCCTGGCACATTCAGCAGTGAACAGCAAAAGACACTGCCTCCCTCCCAGGGCCAGACCCTTTCAGAAAATTGACTGTCCTTCTCCCAGAAGCTGAGTTGCTAATATTTCCTTGGGTAGGTGTGGGACTTTGAACCCTCCTGTCATGTCCATGCTGGGAATTTGTTTGGCTTGAACTCACCTAGGTCTGGATGCTCCAACCACTGTGAGTTCATATGTGACAGACTATGCTCCAGTGGATGGTCCCAATCCCAGAGTACATGACCAACACAAACTGGACTGGGTGGATTTAAAACAATAAAAAAGATGATACAAAGTTAAGTGGGTGTGGAATGAGGGGTGTGGATGGATCTGGGGGAGTTGAATGAGAGAGTGAATATTTATAACCTACTGAATGAAATTCTAAAAGAATTAGTTTCTAAAGCCTGTCTCAAACAAGGTGGAAGGTGAGGGCTAACACCAGAAGTTGTCCTCTGACCACTACCACAGGGATGCTCTAGCACTCATGTGTGCATGAACACACACTCACACACACACACACACCACAGTAACGCATAAAAATTTTATTTCATTAAAGGAATGTTAGCACAAGATTTTCCTCAACAAAAATATTAAGTGTGCTATATGTTACTGTTTTCTACAGGAACGTGTTATATTCTTTAAAAAAAAAATTGCCTAGGCAAAACCCAAAAGAAAGACTCTAGGAATGAACCCTCAAAGTGTGAAACTCCAGCCCTCAATGTGGGTCTGCAAAACATTTAAATTAACTTCACACAAAGCTGGGCTGGGGCTCCCCTCATGGTTCCCATGCAGAGAGACTGGTTCTTGCTGGCATATAGAGCCAGGACTGTATTGATAAATGGGTTCCAGGAAAATAGAGCCAGTCGGAAGAGAAATAGAATCAATGAAAACGAAGGTTCACTCGCTCCAGGCAGGTTCTTTTGTAGTTGAGCAAATAAGAATAGAGCAAAGGGATTTTTTTCATTTAAAAAAATCACATAGAACAAAATATTTACAGCTGGTGTGTTGTATTGGAGTGGTTCTAAAAAAAAACAAAAACAAAAAATATTAGAACTGACTGTGGCTAAAACGAAAAAGGCTGTTTACCTTGTAAAAGCTGGTTGTTTCAATCTTATAAAGATGAAAAAAAGGCTTTTTTTTTAAAGAAAGACAACCCATTTTTTTAAACAGCTTTCTCTCCCTAAATAGCTTACTTTTTAGTTTGCAATGAATTTGAAAGCTTTATTTAAATGTAAATTGGGTGGATGGATGTGGCGAGGTAAATTGATATACAGAAGATTAAAGGTCACTGAGAGAAACCTCTGGCCTGTATATTCAGTGCATTTAAGAATGCTCATTTGTCTCTTTTGCTCAGTGCTAGAGAAAGAAGTGGCTGGGAGTTGGCAAAAATAACAAAAGGGAAACTGTAAAACCGCCTGTCTGAAATCTGTTCTCTCTTCGTGGTTATTTGGGCCAGGCCAACTTCTTCTTGCCAGCGCTTCTCACATCAGCCCCCTTGAGCATGAGGAATCAGCACATCTGATCCTGTGCCAACCAGCTCATGCTGTAAGCTGGGTGTTCTGCGGCTTTGCCTGAGTATATGGAATTACAGCACCAATGGGGATGGGGGTGACAAATCCATACCCTTTCATCTAATAGGTGATGAAAATGATAAAAAACAAAACAAAACAAAAAAAAACCTGATGTTTTGAAAGTCACTAAGCAATCCTAAAGAGGCCTCCCTGTGTGGCTGGCTAGTTTCATTTCTAAGAAATCACTGGCTATTGGCAAGCTAGAAATTACCTTTGGTTATTTAAAAAGATGGCTACTTCCCAATGATCTAGAGCCAGGATTGCTGTAATTTATGCAAATATCTGTAGACAGCATTTTAAAAATACAGTGGAGTAACATACAGAAAGCACAGCAGTGTTCTGGGCAGCACAGTGAACAGGTACCAACCAGACTTAAGAGTACCAGCACAGCATGTTCTGTACAGGATTTTTCCAGATTATACAGTAAAATGGTCTTCTCTTTGAACAGGAAGTTGGAAGAAGAAAACACTAAAAGCAAAGCAGATCTTAATTACTGACAGACAACCATTTTTTGTTTTTCTTACTTCCTGAGCAATTCATTCAATATTGGCAAAAGGAATGTTTTACCATAAAAGTTGACAAAGCATCACAGCACTGCCCATGTAGAGTTAAAATACACATTTGTAAAATACAGTACACCTGTCTACTCCCTGCCAAGATGCCAGCTTTCCCTCAGGCGAACTGCACTGGGCCAGTCTCTCTTCAGAAGAACTCGGTTCCTTCCCATCCTGTCAAGCAGGGAAACAAAGCCAAAGGCAGGTTGAACTGAGGTCAGTTGCTTGCAGATGCCAAAAGCCAGGCAAAAAGTCAGAAAAGCCAATTCAATGATGGGTGGAAGTCTGAAAATGAATAGCCAGATACATCAAGTTCAAACTAGGACAAGCCCCCAAAACAGAGATTATTTAGGGGGTCAATCTAAGAACAAAGTAGGCAAGGAACTCCTGAATGGGCACTTTAAAGGTGCGATTTAGCTATTCTTGGTTGTCATCTTGATGACATCTGGAATTAATGGGGCACACCTGTGAGGAATTGTTTTGCCTTCTTTGAAGTGGGTGAATATACTTCTAGCCCAGACCTCTGAGGTAGGAAGACACACTCTTGCCCAGGATCTGGAGACAGGAAGACACACCTTTAATCTGAGCCACATTTTCTGCTGGAAGATTATATAAGGACATGGGAGATGGAACATTTGCTCTTTGCCTGCTTGTTCTGGCCTTGCTAGCAAGTGCATTCCTTCACTGGCATTAGAGCCTATTTCTCTGGGACTCTAGCATGAACCAGCTGAGGGTTTTGTGGTTGAAAAACTTCTGGATTCTTGGATTTTCTGTTCATAGGCAGCCATTGCTGGGTTTACTGGATCATAGCCTTGTAAGCCTTTCATTCATATATGTGTGTGTGTGTGTGTGTGTGTGTGTGTGTGTATGTATATGGAGAGAGAGATATTCATTCTATTAAGTTGTTTCTCTAGAGAATCCTGACTAATACAGTAGCTAAGAAGCATATGAAGTAGGAGTGGCTATATCTGCACAGATATTCTGCAACACTCAGGACCTCTTTTGCAATTAATTTAAAGAAATAGGAATTTGAAAATATTAGCAAAGCGACCAAGAGCAGCTAATACAAGATAGAAACCCAGTCATGCACCAATAGATACTATAACTACAATCTCCAAGAGAAAGAGCAGCAAGAAACACACTTGCTAAAGAATGCCAATTCTTATGTGATTATAACCACATAAGCTAAACAAAGTGGGTCTGTAGAATTAACTCACTGGTGAGTTAAGAGTATTGGCTGCTCTTGCAGAAGACCCTGGTTCAGTTTCCAGCATCCACGAGGCGACTCACAACCATCTGCAACTCTAGTTCCAAGGAATCCAGTGCCCTCTTCTGTCTTCCATAGGCACCAGGCACTCACATGACACACATGCAGGCAAAACACCCATACACATAAAATAAAATTTAAAAGTTACAAGAAAATAGAGTTAATTAAATACATGTTCTTACAGAATTCACAAGGAAAAAGAGAAGTAATTCTGGTTCACTGTGATATGGACACCGGATAGCAAACCCATAATGTATAAAAATACAATGGTAGAAAACCTTCAAAGGAGTTGAAATCTAGGCCAAGAACCAAGGCCCTGAATATTCCCACCTACAAAGAGTAAAGGCAATAGCATGATTCTAAAACAATACTAAAGCACAAACGACTGATTTACCACTAGGTGCCTTCAAAACACAGCTCTAAAGAATTCACACATAGATGCTTTACATCAAAGTAGTTGGGGGAGCTTTTTAATCACTTGTGGAGGTACTGAGATTGAATCTAGACTCTCACACCACTGAGCCACATACCAAGCCTCTTTACTCTGACAAACCAGTTCCTAAGGCCTAAGCACAACATGATAATTTCAGGAACAACCTCCCCTCTGATAGCAGTCTCTGTCTTAGTGTCCTTTCATGTTGTCATGATAAAATACCCTGAGAAAAGCAACCTAAGGTTTATTTTAGCTGACAGTTCAAGGTACAGTCCATCATGGTGAAGAAGTCACAGTAGCAGGGTCTTGATGATCTGGCCCCACGGCATGCATAGTTAGAATGACAAATGAATGCATCTGCTCAGTTCCCTCAATGTCTCTAGGGAGCATTCTTATACACAAATCTAAGGGGTTTTACCTACCAAAGTACAGTTTTGAACCACAAAGCAGAACCAAAGGATGCACTTCATAGCAAAGATGCTGTATCAATTGTTGCATGCCATCTTGTCAAAAAGCTGTTTCCATAGCCAGGTGTGGTGGCACACACCTTTAATCCCAGCACTTGGGAGGCAGAGGCAGGCAGATTTCTGAATTCGAGGCCAGCCTGGTCTACAAAGTGAGTTCCAGGACAGCCAGAGCTACACAGAAAAACCCTGTCTCGAAAAAACAAAACAAAACAAAACAACAAAAAACAACAAACAAACAAAGCTGTTTCCTTGAGGAGCAATGGAAGTCTGTTAAGGGTGTGGCTGAGATCTCCATGGGCCTCACCATGGGGAATCATCATCCATGCAGTAAAATACTCCAAACATAAGCCATTGTATCACTGTATTCTCAGTAGATGGAATTCATGCTTCTAGGGTTGAAGGGATGGAAATAGGAGTAATCTACTTGCTGTCACCTCCAGTCACACAGCAGGGGAGTGTGTGCTTCCTTCTCCACAACTATCACTGTCAATGTACAGTCCCTATTTCAGAGGTGGAAGCACCTTCTAGCTAAAGACACAGCGGGTCTCCCTGAAGCTCTACGCCATAGCTGCCGCCAGTGACTCTCACTAAGAGACCAGCAGATAAGGAAAGCAGTGAACTTCATTGTAAGGGAAAACTGTCTTTAACTATCAGTAGGAAGTAAGTAGGTAGGTCTGGTGCTAAATATATGTGGCCTATGTCTGGCAGTCAGAAAACACACTAGTATACCCCGATACTCCGATGCCATTTTCTAAATGAATGGACACGGACTAAGATCAAAGTATCTAGAAGCTTGTAGTTTTCAGGTGAGTGGGGAATCAAATTACTGAATTAGTGAAGCCTCACAGGTCAACAGGAATGCTAACCAAGGGGAAGAAATCCAGCATGAAACGTGCAGAAGGAAGGAGACTCCCAGAAGTAACCTTAAGATCAGTTACAAATACCACCAACCCGAATCCTGCAAACTTCCTCAGAGAACTAGTTGGAGTTGAGCAGCTGAAAGAACAGACTATAGCAGATACCATGGCATTCAGGACAAATATATCTGCCTCCAGCTACTGAAAGGGCAGAGGGCTTCCAGTCCTACTCCTCTATGGAAATTGCTGCCAGTCAGAGGAAACTACCATCTTTAAAACCTAAGAGCCTATCATTTCAATAAACTAAAAGAGCCCCCTTTCAACTATATTTCTGAATGAACTTCTCAAAATTGTCAAGGAGGTGAGGACACTAACATGAGTGGGTTTGTTGGGAGGAGTGGTTACTATACACACAGGCTTGAATGGAAAACCCACATGGGTAGTTGCTGTTAGCGTTTCCATTTTATTTTATTTTTGAGATTAAAAAAATTATAGGTGTAGCTGTTTTGCTTGCGTGAATATTTTCACACCGCCACACATGTTCAGTGCCCTGAACAAGTAGAAGAGGGCATCGGATCAACCAGAAACTGGAGTTACAGACCATTGTACGCTGCCATGTGCAAACTGAGTCTCAGCCCCTGTCCTCTGGAAGATCAGTGAGTGCTCTTAATGGCTGAGCCATCTCTCTAGTCACTTGTTAACTTTTTAATCCACTTCTGCAACTCACTCCATCTTGGTCTCAACCCAAGACATTTGTCTACCTCCCCCTTTCTCTCCTCACAAGATTTACAGGTTTGACTTTGATCTAAATTATTGAGTCTTAAATCTCACCATTGCTGCAGCTGGCACGTTTGGGATCTGCTTTCTTGCTGTGTCTACCAAAGCCTTTCTTCTAAGAAGTTAAACATTAAATGTAGTGTAGGGTCTTCCCTCCCTCAATGGCAGAGGATTTTTGGATGACAGGTTTAAGAGGTGCATACCATCCAGCTGTGGCAGGGTCTCTCTTCAAAGCGTCTGTGTGCTCAGCTTCCACAGGTGCATGCCTCGTGGTCTTAAAGTCACAGCAACTCACACTCCAGAGTCTAATTAGAGCTGACAGTCTCAGAATGGCTTAACAGCTTATTCAACTCAAGAGAGCCAATCTACTCACATAGCATAGGGAACTAAACCCTCCAACCTCAGAGAGGCAGTCATTTAAAAGCTAGAGCCCAAACCATCTTTGGAGTCTGTTACAATTCCCTTATCTTTGAGTTAAATAACTTAATTAGCTAGAATCCAATAAGCATAATTGGTATAGTAGAGACACAAAATAATCACTTATATGATTGCTTAGATCCTGAATGGAAAGCCTAACTCTGCTCCTTTTGAACTACAATTAATTCGTTGTGAAATATGAGTGCATTTTGAATACATCAAAACACGTTAGAGATGGCGAGATAAATGGTACAGTTGCAATTAGGTATGCCAGGGGGCGCTATGGGACCAGGTTCTGGTTGGCTTTTAAGTTTTGGTTCTGGACAAAATTTTGAATGGTGTTGGCCCAGATGTGTTCTCACTTCTTGGACCTAACGCTCTTATCATTACTCTCCTTCTGAATCCCATTAGAAAGAGAAGGTGGTATTCATAAAGTCCTTATTAAAAGCATAGACATCCTTGAGCAACAAGAGGCCTCTTGAGATTTCCTCTTCTTAACTTAAAAGATATGAGAAGCATTGCACACACATAAAGTGAAGACCGAAAATAATATGGAAGGATTTCACACTGTAAATGTTATCAGCAGCAGAGGATAAGCCTAGGCCATGTGGGAAGCCTGATCATGACACCATGAGTGAGGAGAGAACCAGAGCCATGGTGGAACTGGTCCACTCTAGGAAGACGCCAGCACTGTGTGGCTGGCCAAACAACTGGACAGAAGTTCATTTGTTCATTTCCCTTTCTGTTTTGCCCTCTCCGTTTCCATCCTAAGGTCACCATCTCCTGCCCTTCTCGTCTCTTAGTTTCCTGGCAGATTTGTGTCTTCTCAAAGAAGGGCATGGGTCACAGAATGTCACAGAATAATAGAACAAAAAGGGAACTCTGGAGGCATGTCTTCTGACCCACTGAGTGCCGGTGCCATGCCTGAGGAACACAGTGGCTTGCCTCACATCTGGAATGTCATCCCAGAACCAAGGACTTCTCATTCTGCCTCTCACAAGAAGGAGCGTTGGAGAGTGAGACAATGCTAAGAAAACCTCATGCCCTGCCAGAAGGGAGCAGACATAAATAGCTCACAAAAGAAAGACAAGGGAGGGAAGAAAATGGAGAAAAAGAAAGGGAGAAGATAACAAGACAGGAGGGGGGAGACTATATGAGCTGTGGTGATGCCACCATCCTATGAGCCTCTGCTAACAAAGCCTCTTTGATTCTCCTCATTCACCCCAGAGAAATGGAAATTCACCCACAGAAGACACAAACAATTATGTCCAGAAAAACTTTCTGCATAGTATTTAAAAGTTGGGAGGCATGAGGGCCTTTTTAGAGGATGGTGACATTCAAGGACTTGATGAGAACTTGAGTCACAGGCATGGGGTTTCTGTTAGAATTAGTTGGAAAAATATAGTTAAGATCACTTACATTTTATTGTCTCTAAATTTTAACCCAGGGGGTGGGGCTCCAGTGTTTAGAGCCTAAGCAATTTGCTTCAGTAGGTATACAAAATATAAATATAGAAGACAAAGAGACAAATGATACGGAATTAAACAAGGATAGGAAACTCCTCCCTACCCAGTCTAGGCGGTGAGCACATCGGTGTTCTCTGTAATATTCTCTCAACTTTTATGTATGATTAAAAATTTTCATTAAAAGTCATGTAAGAAAAAGTCACTAAAGGGCATGGCATATAGAAAGATTAAAATGCTATACAGGAGAATAGGTAACTAGAATAGCCCCTTAAAGGGCATGTAGGGAGTCATCTGGGGCAGGGAGGGGTGGGACATCAGAAGGTCACATGTCTCTGTGCTGGGTTTGGTTGCACACTGACCTTACTGTAAGTCTTTTACAAACACACAGCATTTTTCCAGAAGAAACGTCAGCCTGCGAGTCCAGCCCTCCAAAGTGCTTCCTCCCATTTTTTGTACTGTTTCCTTCCTTCATTTTCTCCTTTCTCATACATAACTTAATTTGCGATTAGTTCAACGTCGACGTTTTTAGTCAATTGTCAATTCATTGCATCACGGATTTCTTCAAATGACACTCAGGATACACCAGCTTCTGCTCCAGTTGGATACTCAGTTCTTAGGCTAGTGTGGGATTAATTCAGTGTGCAGATGGCAACCCAAGAGGACCAGTGTGGAATTTTGACAGCAGAATTACTTTGTGGTTTAGAGCCCTGAGCACAAGGCTTTCAGTGCTAAAATTGAGATGAATCAGAGCCTTAATCCTGTACCATAACTGTAAGAAAATACTAGAAGCAGAATATTTTATCAAGAGAAGTTTATCTGGGCTTTTTGTTTTGTTTGGGGGTGTTTTAGGTTGTGTTGTTGTTGTTTTTAGATTTACTTTTTTATGCATATGAGTGTTTTGCCTTCATGAACGTCTGTGTATCACATGCCTGCCTGCTAGCCAAAGAGACAGAATAGTGCATCAGATCTCCTGGAACTGAAATTACAAAATAGGCCACATGTGAGTGCTGGTAATCAAACCTGGGTCCTCCTCAAGAGCAACAAGGGCTCTCCTAACAACTGAACCAACTCTCTATCCCAGAAAATAAAAGATTATTTGTGGGAAGCCACATGTGCTGTTGCAAAGTGGCACAGGCTTCTGCTGGCCACCACGCATACATAGGCAGAAAAGTTTTGTTTTGTTTTTTTTTTTTTATAGCTCATAATTCTGAAAATGAAGGTTGAATAAGGCTACATATGGCAATGGCTTTCTTCTGGCAGAGATGTACAGAACATCTCATTGGCAAGACATGGGGAGAACCACAAATGTGTCCCATGGTCTTTCTCCCTCTTCTTACAAAGCTGCCAGATTCAATCATAGCATCTCCTCCCTCGTGACATATCTAATCAATTACCCCCAAGAAGCCCCATCTCTAAACACCATAGTTGCATTAAGTTTCTGCCCTCTTAATACCTTACTACAGGGATTAAACCTCAACACAAAGACCCTTGGGATTCACACTCCAAGCACACAAACCACAGCTGTCAGTCACCTTGATACCACACCTGGCATCTTGTATTTGCAAGAGTCCAAGGGAATCATTTAAACAGATTTCATGTTTCATTCAACATAACATTTTATCTATAGATAGTATTTAAATTAAATTCTTGTCATTAAAAAAAAAAAAAAAGTCACCAGGGGTTGGAGAGATTGCTCAGTGGTTAAGAGCATCTGCTCTTCTTTCAGAGGACCCAGGTTCAGCTCCCAGCAACCATATAGTGGCTCATAGCCAGCCATAACTCCAGTACCCAGGAACTCAACACCCTTTACTAGACTCCATAGGCACCAGGCACACACATAGTATAGGTATATGTGTGCAAACAAAACACTTGCACATGTATAATAAAAATAAATGAAACTTTTTTTCATAGATTAAGGTACCTTAAGGGACATGGCTCCCTCTGAGCCAAGTGTAAAATGCATTGTCTCTTCTTGACATACTCATACAACTGGCTATGCATAGTATAAATAGCCGCAGTTATATGGATGACAGAATTCATTGTAAACAAGTGACAGAGCTCACAGAAAATCCCTATTTAAAATACAGCCCCACCATCTGATGAAGAAAATTCACCAGCTCCACTCTAACAGTGGTCACTTTCTGAGGATGGATCATTACAACACTGACTATAAGCAATACTTGGAAATATTGCATCTCCAGGTCCAATGAGGATGCTTGATGCCCAACCAGATGACCATAGTTCAATCTCCTGAACCAGGTTGTAGAAGGAGATAACCAGTTCAGTAAGTTGTCCTCTGACCTCCTCATGTGTCATGAGGCAATGGTACTTGTGGGCATGCAAGTGTTATGTGTGCAAACATACATATAAATAAATAAATTTTAAAGATATAATAAAAATTTTAATATGAGGCGGGAAATAAATATTTAGAAGTTAGTGGGTATTGTTGTATTCTCCCTAAGCCTGTGCAACATTGACGGTTTCTTTCCAGTCTGAGTGCAAAGAAAGACCTGTGTATACAGGTGAGACACTCCTGGAATGTCTGCCATGCCTAAGATGCTCACCCAGTCTGGCTCCTGGAACAGCAGGACATGAGGAAAAGGAGAGCTGTGTAGCATCTCTACTCATCTCTAGAGATTCACCCAGCATAGTATCTCTCCACAAGTCCTCTTCAAGTCATGCCAGATGTAGCTACTTTCTCTTCTGCTCTCCAGGTGGTTTTTTTCCATGACATTACTGCAAGCATAGCTGTTTACCTGTTATTCTCTACATTGAACTGTGCATCCGCAAATGCATAACAGTTGGGAGACAGTTGATCATCAGACTCTGTTGATCTTTCTCTCTGATTCCTCAATTCTAAATTTGACAAATTGTTCTTGCTAAATTCACACGCAATAAGGTCTGGGTCTGACAGCACTGTATTGCACATAGAAGGTGTCTTCGTTAGGGTTACTATTACTGTGATGAAACACCATGACCAAAAGCAACTTGGGAAGGAAAAGATTTATTTGGCTTAAACTACAGTACTTAAACTGTTCATCATTGAAGGGAATCAGGACAGGAACTCAGGGAAGAAACCTGGAGGTAGGAGCTGGTGCAAAGACTGTGGAGGGGTTAATAAGCTTACTGGCTTATTCCTCTTGGCTTGCCCAGCTTGCTTTTTTATAGCAGCCAGGACCATTAGCCCTCTCCCATTAATCACTAGTTAAGAAAATGCCCTACAAGATGCCCACAGCCCAATCTTGTAGAGACAGTTTCTTAACTGAGTTTCCCTCCTCCTATGTGACTCAACCTTATGTCAAATTGACATAAAACTCGCCGGCACAATAGAATAAAAGTAGTTGGTTGAATGAGATGCTGGGGTATGAGCCACACGTGCAAAGCTGGCAATACCTTGTTTCCAGTTCTATACTATTTTAATCCAGATTCATAGTATTTCTCATTCCGAAAAAGACTGAATGGCAATCGCTAGAGTTTTCCAAATTTATAAAAGGTTATGTGAAACTAAAATGCAAGTTACAGATGGTTAAAAAGCATCCTTTGCCAACATACTGGAGCTGCCCTGATTTTCAGGCCTGTGACAGTTGGAACCCCCTAAAGCAGATATAATAATTGGATGCTAGCATGGGGCCCTGCAGGGATCATAGCTGTTTGTGCTTTCAGAGCAAAGACAAACATGAGTATAAATAGAAGCATAGGATTTACAAGCAGCCCCAAAGTTACAAACAACAGCTGCTGGGCATTGTAGCTCAATTGATAGAGTGCTTGTCTAGGATAGGAGAAAGCCCTGAGTTCAATCCCTGGCACTGCATAAAGCAGGTGTGGTAACACACAACTGTAATCCCAATGATTTGGGGCTTGGGGAAAAGAGGACAAGAAGTTCAAGTCATCCTCAGTTACCTGATAAATCCAACCTAGCCTACACGAATCCTTGTCTAAAAAAGAGAAGAAAAGAAAAAAGCCCCAAGTATCTCCTGCTTATACCAATGCAAGCCACAGTCCTTTTCTTGAAAACCTTCCTTATCCTAGCAACCAGAGCTGACTAGCTAGCTTAGGGAAGGGCACACTGTGCAAGCTTGAATTCCATCTTTGCATGAAAGAGCCAGATGAGAGCCTTCTGGCAGGAATTCTTCCTTCACTAGCAGCTTCTTTCCCCCTTGGCCTGATGCTCTCTATCAGAACAGCATCTCTATTCACCTCAAGCAGATGTCTTAAAAGCTTTTCACGGACTGTTTTTTCAGAGGACCCAGGTTCGATCCCCAGTATCCAAATGGTAGCTCACAACTGTCTGTATTCCAGTTCCAAGGGATCTAATGCTCTTTTCTGGCTTAGGAAGGCACCAGGCATGTGTGTGGTACTCAGACAGACATGCCAGCAAATACCCATACACGTAAAAATAAATAATTTTTAAGAATGTAAAGCTTTGCCGGGAATCCCTTGAGTCATGTCTTGTCTCTGTTATTTCTGTACCTGAGGACTCAGCTCTACTAGCACAGCCACAGGAACACTTTCCCCACTAAAGTTTTTGGAACTGACCACCTCTAATCCCCAGCACCAGATAGACAGCTCAAGTCATCAACTAGCAACTTAACACATGAGTCTGCTTTGCCTAACAATGTGTGTGTGTGTGTGTGTGTGTGCGCGCGCGCGTGCGTGTGTGTCCGATATAATTTTTTTAACTCTTTGAGAATTTCACTCATACACATGGTATATATTGATCATATTAATTCCTGTACTTCCTCTTCCCCTTCCCAAATCTACCCATCTTCCTACTCCCTCCCAATTTCCTAGTCTTATTGGTGGTGGTGTTTATAACTCACTGAATGCAAACTGTCCATATATACTCGAGAGTATGGAGCTACCCTAAGAAACAACCCACCAGGGCCACACTCTAAAAAAAGGGAAAAAAAAAAAAAAAAAAAGCAAACAAAAAAAACCCACCCGCCTCTTTGTCCCTCAGCTGTTAGCAGCTCCTTAGGTAAGGGTGAGCGTTCATGAGCTGCTCTTCCATGCTGGGCTGTGTGCTGAGTTGCTCATGTTGTTATGCTACAGTTGTTATGCCTTCTCCAGTGTCATGATTTGGCCATGTCCAGAAGACATTTGCTAAAGCAAGTACAAGAAAGGACACATGGTAAAAGATTCTTTGCTACAACACGCACGTATTGCTCCACCTTACAATGTGTAGTTGAGCTGCATTTGTCTGGATGCCATGGAGACAAATGTACCAAAAAACTTCTGGTGGTATGCTACAGTTTCTTGCCACTTCCAAGGACCTGGGCTAATTAGATGCACAAAGCAAGACCCGTGCTGTCTCCACTACGTCCTGTCACCACTGTTGCTAACCTGACTCTACCAAACTGGACAGCTGCTGTATCCATGAGGTATTTGTGAGTGGCTCAAGCTGCCACTGCCTGCTAACCTGTGAACTGAACTGCTGATTTCCAGACAACATAGACGAGAGTTGCTCCAAAGAACCTTTCTAAACAGGTCCATTTCCCCTGTATCCTTTCTTTCCCACTACCTCTGGTGGATGGTGGGTTACAAGAAGGTTAAATCATTTAAGAACCATCATTAAAAATAGGATTTGAAAAAATTAAAGTTACAACCCTGATAGACACTGTTAGATTGAAGAGCTAACTGCCACAGCTGTCTGCATGTGCTGATAGAGAGAGAACAGGGTGTAAGAGTGCCCAGCAGGTAGTGCTGACCACGATAGGCATGACCAGAAAGATGCCCCCCTAATGCTTTTGGATAATGTCAGCCCCTAGAATTAAGAATGACCCCTGAAGTGATGGGGACCCCTAGTGAGTTTACTTCAATTTGGTAAAAAGTGGGGCCCAAAACAGACATTAACTTACTAAAGGAACTAGAAAAAGTTCTCTCTCTCATTCTCTCTCTCTCTCTCTCTCTCTCTCTCTCTCTCTCTCTCTCTCTCAATGTATTATGTGTGTGCATGTATAACAGTCTCTTAAGAGTTTATTATAAACCAGTTAAAAGAGACTAGGTACAGCCTTTAGGGAAACAGGCAAGGGGCTGAAGATGACCAAGATGAGTCTCAGGCCTTGGAGGGCCACTCCCCAGGGAGGGGAACCTGAAAGGAAAACCAGACAATCCAGTGAAAGCATAAGAAATAGCCAGGTCTGTGGTAACTCAGCCTTGGGAAATAGGGCCTAGGCTTCTGTGGATCTACTACCATAATGCTGTGCAAGGACCAAAGCTGACCTCACATTCTCTGCAGGAGGAGGTTGCATCCTGGACCCATGGGAGGCTTCCATTCCAGGAGGTGGGTCCATCATACCTAGAGGAAGACTCTCACAACCAGGTGGGTACTGAATTCAGATTCATGCAATACTGGCTGTGATTGCAGCTAGCTGTAGCAACTGCAACAATGCCTTGTGGGACCATGAAAGGTAGCCTGGTTCCCAGTTGAGTGAGCTAAGGCTAGAAGTCTCGGAGACCCTGATGGGACAGTAGGAGCTTTGCCTATTCCCAGGTACCAGGCCCCTGTCACTAGCCACAGCCCCCCATAGATTTGTTGCCATGAATCTCATAAGGGAAATGCCCCAAGTCCCCCCCAACCCCCCATAGGTAGGAAAGGACATAACCTGTGGTTATGTAGGCTCAAGACAGACGTCCATTTTAATGAGATACCTAAAGGCCTGGAGGGCTTACCCAGTAAGCTTTCCTTCCCAGACATTCCTCCCTGCAAAAGGTATTTAATATCAGGCCCACCCTGAAAATTGGGGCATGGTTTTACACATCCACTTTCCATCATGACAATACATGCCTTAAAACCATAGACTACCTCTTTTCATTGAGATCCCCCGTGGGGAGCCATGGAGAAGGCCTTCACCTATATAGCTGCTGTCTAGTCTCTGTAGAAGGCCTCTCTGTGCTACCAGCCATGACCATCACCAAGCCCATGCCTGCAGCCATCAAATCGATGATTCTCCCCACAGGACTAGCCAGATTTCCCCTTTTCCCTTGGCCCCAGGCTAGATCCAGCCAGTGGGCCCAGATTCCATTCTCAGCTCTTCTGAAACATCCAGTGGCACCTGAGTGTCCAAGAGCCTGGGAACCCCACAGCCTCAGCCTCGTCACAGGCCTAGGGACCCCGAACCAGACAACTCCGACATTCCGCCTCTCCAAGCAGCCTTGCCCTGTGGTGGAGCAGACATGGGACCCACAATCCTACGGTGCCTCTTTCTTATGGGGTCACCAACTGCTTGGGATGGTCCTCCAACCTCAGAGAGTAGCCCAGCAAATCCTGCTGGAGCCTGGGTTATGGGAACACCAGCTGACATTCCTCTGCTAGCAGCCCTGCAGATATGTGGCCCCTAGCAAGTGGCACTCAGGTGAGACTAGTATGTGTGGGAAGAGGTCCATCTGGGGTCACAGTGACCAGGTTCTACCCTTGAAGCAACACCAGACCCAGGGTTCACTTCTATTCCCTCTCTGCTTGTTTGGAGTCCTTTGGTTTGATATTCCTGAACTCATCATAGTTACAGAGGATCGAATTCATATGTTTGTCAAAAGCTTTGAAGGTCCCGATGAAGATCTGGCCATCTTTGCAGGATACATCTCATCCTGTAATCAATGCAGCAGCATCTTGCTGTTCTTGCCCACAGTCATGGTAGTGGCTCCCAAAGCTCAGATTCCCACCATATTTGCTCCCTCCACAAAGCCTTAGTTAGCCGGCCAGCTGCTCAATTCCCGCCACTGCTAGCGGAAATGCAGCCTGCAAAATGCGTGTGAAGCTGAAATTACTCTTTCTTACCTGGCGTGAACACAAAGATTTCTGCACCACTAGTCTCCTTCTCGCTAAACTTGAAGAGAACAGAGATGGTCGTTCTCTTGTCTCTGCATCTCCTACATCTGCCACCACAGTAACTTATGGAAAGCAGGCACTCAGTAATATAATTTGGTTTTGAGTTGAACTGAACCAAGTTCCGATTGGGAAACTTCCAGCAGGGTTGGATTACTGACAGCTACAAGTTTATTTTTGATTTCTGGGCAGAGCATTGAACATTTTGCATATGGCTGTGAGAAAATTAAAGAATTTCATCAATGGTCTGGGAAGATCAATGGAATTTGCTTCCTCAGCAGAATGAAGGTTGTTTTGTCCTAGTGACTAGAAGAAGTTTGGCAAGATCCCTCACTTATATCCTGAGAGTATGAAACTTTTGCCAAGTTGAACCATGAAATTTGAGAACAGGAAAGGATGTTAATCAGAATCTAGCCAACCCGCTTACTTACAAATGAAGAGAAAACACAAAGCCCAGGGCAATCCGCCTAGAATGAAAGAGGCCATGGGAGAGAGAGGCTGAGTGAATCTGCCCTCTCTGACTCTCCCCATCCAGCAGAGATCCGTGGCCCACCCTTTTACCTCATCCCTTGCAGACCCTCAACTCTCTTGTTCTGTTTTCTCTACTGTCCACTCTCCCAGGCACCTGACAAAACTCAACTTTTTGAGTTTTGAGTTGGGATCAAGCCAGGGTTTCTGATCTCTGGAAGCTCTGCTTGGGATCAAAGGACAGCCTCACAGACTGATGTTCCGGCATGGTCATCGCTGACCTTTGTTTGGACACTTGGTGCTGCCAGCCTGCCATGACTTCTCTATACTGGCTCTCAAACTACCCTCTCTAGTTACTTCACAAATTCATCCTCCCTCTTCAAACTCTGCTCCACAACCTCCCCCTTGAGGTGAAGCCCTTTGATGAGAAATCCACAGATTCTCACCATCAAACCTAAATAAAGCCATTATCCACTCACAGTAGATAGACACATCCTTCCTAAAGCTCGTTCCTCTGTCTGTGCCCTGAATTCCATTGCTTTTCCAAAGAACACTTGTTTTGTTATTCCTTTCTTTCTGCTCCTTCTTCCAGATCTCTCGAGGATTTGATCAGCAGCAGTACTTGAACATATATGATTCTTTATTTGTGTGAAGGGGTGTGGTAGAATATTCATATGTACATCTTCAGAGGGGTATAAGCCAGAGGTCAACGTCAGGTGCTTTCTTTTTTTTTTTTTTTTTTTTTTTTTTTGGTTTTTACGAGACAGGGTTTCTCTGTATAGCCCTGGCTGTCCTGGAGCTCACTTTGTAGACCAGGCTGGCCTCGAACTCAGAAATCCGCCTGCCTCTGCCTCCCGAGTGCTGGGATTAAAGGTGTGCGCCACCACGCCCGGCGTCAGGTGCTTTCTTGTATCACTTTCTCCCTTACTTTTTTATATACCGTCTCTCAGTGAATATGGAGCCTGCTGAGTCATCAAGATTGACTGGCCTTTCCAGGGATTCTCCTATCTCTGCCTCCTCAGTACCGGGATTACAGGTACAAGACACCATACCTAGCTTTCTACCTGCATCCTGGGCTTCCAAACCCAGGTCCTCATGCTTGTGCCAATAGGACTTTATCAACCAAGCCATCTCCTCAGCCCCACAGACACATCATTCTTATAATTTCAAAGTCAAACAAACTCACTTCCCACAACCACCTCCCATCTTGTCTCACTGTGAGTCAGTGGCCCCTTGTTTACATTCCCATGTCAATCTGCCTATCATCTCAGAGGCTGGTGCTAAACCTAACATAAGCCTTCCAGGCCTGACTTGCTGGGCAGCACTTGACCTGGCCTGCAGATTTTCTCATGAGGAGACACATCCCCTCTCTTGAATTCTGTGACTTTAAATTCCTCTGACCTCTTTAGACTTCTCTAGTCATATCCTGTCAGACTTAGTTTCAAGCAGCTTTTCTCATACCCACTCTTAAAATGTCAATGCCCCTTGGGAGTGTTGGTCTAGCTCCCCTAATCACCCTAAATGCTTTCTCTGGGCAATTTTATCTATTCTTGGCTCCAGTTACAATCTACATGGATATTTCCAAATCTGCTTTTGCAAGTCTTGACCTGGATTTAGAGCAGATCTGTAATTCTTTTGGCCATCTTCATGTGACATCTCTAATTCAATAATCTAAAACCAAAACAAACCTCTTTCTTCTCCCAGGGAAAGACAGAACCACTAACCAGTCATTATCCATACCTCTTCCTCTATGCCAAGACCCTCAAAGTAAAACATATAGTCAAACACTAGGATTTTAATTCCAGATAAACCTTTGGGCAAAGCAAGTAGCTTAGTATTTCTCTAGTTTCTTCATTGGCAAAATGTAAGAGGTGATAATAGAACCTTCCTCATATGGATACTAGCTAGCCTTCTCTGAGTTCATACATGTCAAAACCACCAGCACTTGGGAGGCTGAGACAAGAAGTATCAATTTTACATCCAGTCTGAGTAACTTAGCATGAACCTGCTTCAAGAAAAACAATCAAAAGCCGGGCATGATGGCGCACACTTTTGATCCCGGCACTTGGGAGGCAGAGGCAGGTGGATTTTTGAGTACAAGACCAGCCTGGTCTACAGAGTGAGTTCCAGAGCAGCCAGAGCTATACAGAAAAACCCTGTCTCGAAAAAGAAAAAAGGAAAAAGAAAAAAGAAAAAGAAAGAGAAAAACAATAACAATCAAAACAGCATCCAAAGACCATTCTGCACATGTGATATGTTGGTTCTCATTTAAGCCATCACTACCCTAGCTACCACCATACCACCCACCATTTCTTCCCCGCTGTCCTACAGTGTAACTTTAATGTTTTCAAACCTTTTTTTTTTTTATTTTTTATTTTTGGGTTTCTCTGGTGTATCCCTGGATGTCCTGGAACTCACTTTGTAGACCAGGCTGGCCTTGAACTCAGAAATCTGCCTGCCTCTGCCTCCCGAGTGCTGGGATTAAAGGTGTGCGCCACCATGCCCGGCTCAAACCTTATTTTTAATGATGGATCTTAAATGCTTTAACCTCTCTTCCAGCCCACCACCCACCAGAGATAGTGGAAAAGAAAGGATAGAGGGGGCAGGCAGTGGAGAAGTGGACCTGTTTAGAAAGGATCTTTGGAGGAATTCCCATCTGTGTTGTCTGGAAATCAGCAATTCAGTTCACAGATTAGCAGTGGTAGCTTGATCCACTGGCAAACACTTTACAGATATATCAGCAGTCCAGTTTATACCCACCAAACATCACGTGTCCTCCACATGTTTTGCTTCAGCAAGTTTCTTGCATCAGCACGTGAATCTGTCTCGGCTGACATCACTCTGCCAACCAGCCAAAGTCCGTGAAAGCAGCAACTATAGTACAGCACCAAAAAGTTTTTGGTGTGTTTCTCTCTATGGCGTCCCAACAAATGCAGCTCAACTATGCAGTGTAAGGGGAACCAATACAGGCAGGTTGTTAACAAAGAATTCTTCATCACATGTCCTTTCACTTGCTTGTTTTAGCAAAGCATCCTTTTTCCTGTGTCTGCTTCAGCTCCACATTCTTTCATGAGCCTGCCTTAGCCTCTCACCTGTGTCTACTTCAGCTAAACGTTCTTTCATGTGTTTGCCCCAGCAAAACACCATCCAACAAACTTTCCAAAGACCCCTTAAGTTTCCACTTCACTACAGAACTTCCAAAATGGTCTCTGCAGGTGATTTTGTCCCAACTCTAACCTAGTTTTCACACTACCATTAAAAAGTTCTTATTTAGTAAAATCCGACCATGTCATTTGCTTTCTAAAAGTATAACAATGGTCACTATTTCTCTTAAAGTAAATAAATTTCTGATTATGATAAGATCTAACATAATCAGCTCTCATGATCCCTCCTCCCTCTTCCCATACTGACTCCGTCTCTGCGAAATCACTTCCCAAGCCACACTAGTCATTTCTGGTTTGGATCCTAGCACACACCCTACTGTTTCTCTTCTGTGCCCAGAAGCATCTCTTTCCTTGAGCTTTTCAAACTGTCACTCCTGAGATGTCCCCACCCTCCTCATCCTTCAGTCCTCAGCTCAGTCTCATTTGCTGTAGAATGATGGGCTTCATCCTTCCATGTTAAATGTCCATCCACATTCAATGCTCTATCAGTGCTTCTTTGTCTCCTGCTGCAGAGATGGGTTCTGCTTTCTTTTAGAATGGTTTTGCTTTGTGCTTTATTGCCTGTCTCCAAACCAGGGTGGGGGGGTCTTTGGAGAAGGGACTTCTGGTTCCCTACTATATCCCCAAGAACCTTGAAGGCCAGCTAGCATATGGAAGGAGTTCAGTGATATTTCCTGACAGAATTAAATGATGCCATGCTTCTTTTCCCCCGAGACTACAGGTCAGTGTTTTTAGATAGCAGGAAATAATGCAATTCATGGAAAATGAATACCCAGCGAAGCTTAAAATCATGCCTCCTGTCTTTGCTCAGAGACTCTCATCGTGAGATTCATGCTTGCTCTTCTCAGAGGCCCTATTTCAGGAAGCTCTGTGGGACAGGCTCTTGAGACTCTTCAGTATAGAGAACCTTGACTTCTTTTTGTAGCTATCAGACAGCTCATGTGTTGCACAAATGCGATACTCTGATCTTAATATCTGACAACCCTTTCCACTGACAAAAAATTTATATGCTTCAAGTAAGCAGTTAGAAAGTTAACAACAGCTCTGACATTAAATGGCCCTTCCTGATTTGCTCTGATGGCCTTCAGTGTGAGATAGATACCAGTGGTTTTAGAAAGTAAGAAAAAAGGACGGGAGGCAGAGGCAGGCGGATTTCTGAGTTCGAGGCCAGCCTGGTCTACAAAGTGAGTTCCAGGACAGCCAGGGCTATACAGAGAAACCCTGTCTCGAAAAACCAAAAAAAAAAAAAAAAAAAAAAGAAAGAAAAAAGGAGGGCTGGAGAAAAGGTGTAACAGTTAAAACACTTGATGATTTTGCAGAGGCCCTGGGTTTTTATTCCAGCACCTGCACAGTGGCTCACAACATTCTGTAACTCCAGTTGTCGGGTATTTAATACCCTCTTCTGACCGCCATGGAGATGCCATGCAGGTGATGCCCAAACACTTGCAGAAAGAAAAGGAAACATACACATACAATAAAAATGAAGTAAATAAAATTTAAAAAGAAAAAGCACTTCTCTGTGTTACAGTTATCTTTCCAAATGACTTGTCTTCATCCAAAGCACATGTGATTCCAAAAATCATCACTATGATTAAGCATTTATTCTTTTCTTACCAATGTTCTGGCTTTCTTGTTTGGGTAGAGCTGTGAATCAAACCCAGAGCTCCACCCATTCTAGGCAGCATTCCGCCACTGAGCCCCTCTTTTGTAGCTTTTGTCCCTTCCCCTCCCCCCACTTTAAAAAAAAACTACTCAATGGTAAGGAAAAGGAAAATAAAGGGAGAAAAGATATACACACAAAGAGAAGAGGAACCTCACAGTATCTTCACATATGGAGAAAGATTTGCACATATTTATATATAATCTAGATATGTATGTGTGTGTGTGTACTTATAATAAGCTCCAAAATATTTATTATTAACTTCCAAGGTTGTCTTTTATAAGTGAGTAAAATTTCCATGGATGTATGTGAGCACATATAAGTATATATAGGAATGCATGTCACATGCATGCATACAGTCACACACAAAAGATCACAACATATATATATATATATATATATATATATATATATATATATATATATATATATATGTGAGGCACCTCAGAATGTGACAGCAGCAGGCCCACATATCCTGCTGAAGGCCAGCTTATACTTCTTGCATGTCCCAGATAGGTCTCTGTATGGCAACTGTCCTGTGTTCTTGTCTTCGAGAACAGATGACCTTCCCAGAGGAAGCCAAGGCCACCCTGCTGCCAGCAGGCCTGCATCTGGCTGAGCCACTCCTCAGGAGGAATGTGGGATGCTGTGTTTTTATGGACCAGAAGGCCTGGAATTTTACAAAGCTGTAGAATTAATTAGCTGTGCATATCTCTTTCCTTCTCTGAGCTGCCTTGGTTCCTCTCTTGTCATCTAAGGAACTTGAACGAAGTTATCTCTAAGTTTCTGTCAGTTCCATGGTTGCTTTCTAACTTTCTAAGTCTCCTTTTACAGATGGGGATGTAAAAAGGTCACTGCCATTCCAGTCTATTCCATGTAGTAAAAACGTTTGAAAGTTTAATTAGAGCTAAATACCTTTTCTAGTACATACAAAATTAGGAGTCTGGGTAATCCAAAAGTAGATCTGATGGTAGTCAATACTTTGAAAAAGGATCTTGCACATAATATCCCTTCTAGTAGCTGAACCTTAGCAGAGGAAGTAGTATGGAGAGGCCATTTGTAGACTAGCTTATCTCACTTAAGAAGTCTGGAAGCAACAGAAATCACAATAGCAGTCCTCCTGGCACAGATTCTGTTGGGACAGGAAGATGAAATCTGGGAGAGAGGGGAAAAGATGGATTATGGAAAACTTGAATCTTTACTTGTATACTTGCATTTGATGTGTGAAACCATATGCCATTTTCACACTCAAAAGAAAAAGGTACATAAAATTAGTGAGACATAAACTCCCACAGCACATTTCTTATGTTCTGACAGGGTTTATTTTGCTCATGGCTGCCCTCTGGTTTAGTCCTATTTCCCTTCTCCCTGTTCACCAAGATGAAAAGGAAAGTCTTACAGTTTAATTAGTAAAATATTAGAACCTTGTGCCACACTACCAACAAGAGGGAGGGGAACACATAATTAGTTCTTCTCTTCAGAATGAATGCTTACTTCATGGAACTTTGAGTCCAGCAATGTCTCACCATGATCAGGCAAGACATGAGAATTTACTTGAGCAAATTAAAGGCCTGAAGGACAAACAAAACACAACTGAAAGTCACTTACTAGTCTTTTAAGAGCCTTAGACAAATTTCAACTACATCACCTTACTGGGATTTCCTATTGATAATTGTATAATAAAGGGGAAATGGTTACTACCAGTGAAGTAAAATCATTTCACTTTTGTAAAACCTCTCTCTCTCTCTCTCTCTCTCTCTCTCTCTCTCTCTCTCTCTCTGTGTGTGTGTGTGTGTGTGTGTGTGTGTGTGTGTGTGCTTTCATGTGCAGAACTGCCACAACATGCATGTGGGGGTCAGAGGACAACTTTTGGGAGTCATTCTTCATCTTCCACCTTGCTGAGGAAGTATCTCCTGTCTTTGCTGCTTCGCTGCACATGCCAAGCTAGCTGGCCCTCAGGCTTCTGAGAAATTCTCCAGTCTCTGCCTCCCATCTTGCAAGTAGGGGTGCTGAGGCCACAGGTATACACCATGTCTGGGTTTGTACATGGGTTCTAAAGACTGAAGACTTAACACAGTCAGCATCTTTACCTGCTGAGCCATCTCCAGACCCCATCTACTGTTTGCATTGTAACTATAGCAAAAGCTACCAGTTATCCTTTGTGTCTTCTTTACCCATTTGCTTCCCTTTTTTATTATTATTTCAATTGTGCAAATTGATGGGCTATAATATGATAATTAAATACATATAATAAGGAAACCAGCTAGTTAACATTTTAAATTTTAAAACATTTAAAATTTTCTGAACGTATGTATTATTAGATAAAGTTGTTTCTGCTGTTCTAGTCACAACAGCTAAGATACAGAACCAACCCATCCATCAATGGATGACTGGGTAAAGAATAATGGTTTACCACCCTAATAATCTGTTTTAATGAATAAAGTTTTATTGAAACACAGTCACATCTTTTAATCTATATGTTGCCCATAGCTACTTCCCCACTACAACAGCAGAGTGAGTTCATTCAGACATAGGCAGAAAACACACAAAGCATAAAATATTGCCAGCTGGTCCTTTTTGGAAAAAAAAAAAGGATTATTGACCCTCATTCTATAATAGAAGTCACAACTTCAAGCGTGTAGAAGAGAGAATTTCCTAGTTTTCCTGAAGACATGTCCTGTGTCTAAAGGGTGATAACAAAGTGTTAGTGAGCACATGGTCACTGGTAAGTTGTCCATGCTCATATAGGCAACACTAATTAAACTCAGTGGGCTAATTAAAAAAAAGAAAAAAGATGTGAAGTTAGGAGAGGCAACTGTTTCGGGGTTGGGGTGGGTGGGTACAGGGAGTGAGGTGGAAGGGTTGAGGTAGACACAGTCAAGATATGTGTATTACGGGGCTGGTGAGATGGCTCAGTGGGTAAGAGCACCCGACTGCTCTTCCGAAGGTCCAGAGTTCAAATCCCAGCAACCACATGGTGGCTCACAACCATCCGCAATGAGATCTGGCGCCCTCTTCTGGAGTGTCTGAAGACAGCTATAGTGTACTTACATATAATAAATAAAATCTTTAAAAAAAAAAAAAAAGATATGTGTATTACATGTATCACAATGTCAAAGAATAAATTAAAATATTTTAAGGAATAAGAGTGAAATAATGTTGTTTTCAGCTATGTACAAGATTTTAGAAAACAAATTAAGTAATAAGATAATTCCAGAAGTGACCCCTAGTCCATTTAGCAAAGGCATTCTCATGGGAAGGTAGCATCTTCCTCATCTGAAGCTGTGATGTCTCAGTTTATCATCCATGTTCTTAACTTGATGCAGAAAGGATGTCATTTCTTGTATTGATAATAACTATTCAGCAAAGTTGTCAGGTCCCAAGTAATTGAAAATGCTAAATCCCAAATGTCTGCTTTCCTAAACGTGCCATCACATATTGACATTTGTTGGGAAACATAAGTCAGGGACATACTTGACTGTGTCCTGCTAGCTGTGTCTTTCTGTCTGCCTTCTTTGTTAGGTAGTGAAACTGTTCCATCTCACCAGGCAAGAAACCTGTGCCTGGTAACACAGCAGGTGTGAGTCACATGTTTTAACAAAATGCCTTTTTATTAATTTAATTAGCACCTGTGATCTCAGACACAAGAGTGAGAGCCAAACCCAGATTACAGTCTCCCCTCCCCCACAGTCCCAATCCTAAAGGCATTTGTAATGGTTACTCCTCTTTCTGGGATTAAAAAGGTGAAAACGGAGTACACACCTTTATTCCCAGCATGGGGGTAGAGGGTGCAGGGGGAGGGCAATGGTAGTAGGATCTCTGTGAGTTCCGGGCAAGCCTGGTCTACATAGTAAGTTCCAGAATATCCAATGCTACATGCATAGCTACCCTGTCTCAGGGGGAGGAAAAAAAGGTGAAAATGAGCTTTTTTTTTTTCCTTTTTTCTATAGAAATGCAGTAGTTTACCCAACCATTTCATTTTGCTTGAGAGAAAAGCTTTGAATGTTGGAGAATGTGTATAATTTAAATGCTTAGAGCAGAATTACAGACATTGAGATGGTAAAAAACAGTCTTGACCTCACTTGGTATATTACCTCCTTATTTTCCAGAATACTGACTGCTGTGGAAGTAAGGTACTTGGTTCAAAGTCATAGGAAAATCTGGGTTAGGAAACAAGTCTTTGATCTTGTACTTCAGGCTCCTTACACAAATGCCATGTACTCTTTCAGTCTCAAGCCTTATCGTTTTTAAATTTGACACTGAGCTTGTGTGACAGTTTGTGGCCCTATAAGGGATGTTTCCCAGGGAGCTTGGATGTCTCCGGGCATGCCTACGGGGTTAGGATGATGACAGGCAAACAACAGATGTCAATAAAGAAACCAAATCAAAGATTCAGCCATCCAAGACAACCAGAAAAACCTATAAATTCAGCATTCTTCTTAGTGTGTGGATTTGGTTCCACAAGGAAACTTTTGGATATGACCATCACTCCAAGTTCATGCCATTGCTTCTGGTTTTGTCTGTTTGAGACAGGGTCTCACTATGTAGACAGGCTGGGCTGGTATTCACCAAGATCCACCTGCCTCTAGATCCTTGGTATGGCAGACATCACTACCATGCACAGCTATACATTGTTTTATTATTCTCTTTATCACTTAGTAACAACTCCAATTTTCTTTCAATTGTAGAAAGTATCCTTTAGTTTTTTTGTTTGTTTGTTTGTTTGTTTTTGTGTGTGGTTTTTCGAGACAGGGTTTCTCTGTGTAGCTCTGGCTGTCCTGGAACTCACTTTGTAGACCAGGCTGGCCTCGAACTCAGAAATCCGCCTGCCTCTGCCTCCCGAGTGCTGGGATTAAAGGTGTGCACCACCACGCCCGGCTTTTTTTTTTTTTTGTGTGTGTGTGTATCCTTTAGTTTTTTAATGATAGACCAAAAATAGAGGATAAATGATAAATTCATTTTGCAGGAAAGTTTAGGATACAATAAATTTCAGACAAGCTTGCATGCAGATGTTAAGTGACATCATTAAGAGTCTGCTTCCATCTGTCCACATTGCTTCCTTCTGTATTAGCTTCCTCCTCCAGCCACGTATTGAATTGTGATGATAAAAAGACTACTGCCGGCTGAACGCTTACATCCGCTTACTTAGTGACCTCAGAGGGGTCATGAGTATACTCTGGGATTGTTACATGTGGTCAAACTATTTGAACCATATGGGCTCAGAAGTGTGTGGTGGAAGATGCCTGTTGGAATCCTGACATAGGTTAAAACAACCCAAAGAACAAGACCCTCATTTGTAGTTTGCCAGCTTCCTTGTAAACTTTCACTGGGGGCAGGTTTCAAGTTAACCATGTAGTTTGTGAGCTGTTATAGCTCTACCTTACTGATAAATTTCTACAGCTTTGAACCATGGAAAATCAGAAAATGTAGCAGAACAATTAGAAAGTGATAGCTTCTGAGTATATTTAGCCTTTCTTTCTTTCTTTCTTTCTTTCTTTCTTTCTTTCTTTCTTTCTTTCTTTCTTTCTTTCTCTTTCTTTTGTATTCTTCCTCCTCTTCCTCTTCCTCCTCTTCCTTCTTTTTGGAGACAGGGTTTCTCATAGAGCCCAGAGTGGCCTTAAACTCTGTGTACAGCTGCAGATAACTTTGACTATCTGACTCCACCTCTCAAATGAGATTTCAGGCATGTACTTTCATGTACAGTTTACACCCTGCTGAGGACACAGGTGAGCATTCTACCAACCCAGCTACATCTCAGCCCCTGTTACTATTATTTTCAACAATATATTGAATTCACTACAACTTTACAGCCTCCCAAGGGCAGAGATTACATATATGGTGCCATGCCCGTCTTAAATAATATGTTTAGATACACTGGTAGTTTGAGTGTGCTTGGCCCTGAGTGTGGCACTATTAGGAGATGTGGCTTTGTTAGAGTAGGTGTGGTCTTATTGGAAGAAATGTGTCACTGTAGGGGTAGACATTGAGGCTCCTATCCTCAAGCTCAGCCCAATGTGGAAGACAGCCGAAGCCAGTCCCCTTCTGATGCCTTTGGATCAAGATATAGAACTTTCGGCTTCTCTACCACCATTTCTGCCTATACAATGCTCTACTTCCCACCATGAGGATAATGAACTGAACCTCTGAAACTGTAAACCAGCCCCAATTAAATGTTTGCCCCTATAAGAGTTAGTCCCTGCCTACTCTACTGACTAGCAGGGGGCTTCTGTTATTAGTGAAAGGGGGCTGAATGCTGAATAGCAAAAGAGATAGATGTCTGCTGGAATGATGTTTTTGTTCATGGTATGAAGATGTGTCTCTGTCCTTCCTTGCCTGCCTAGGGTACCTTCTGATTAGTTAGAATAAAAAGCCTATGATCTATAGCAAAAGGCAGGATAGTAAAGTGGGACATCAGGCAAAGAGAGGAATTCTAGGAGGCAGGAGGATCAGGAATTCAAGGTTATCCTCAGCTAACATACATACACAGTGAGTTTGAAACAAGCCTGAGCTACATGAGACCCTATCTTAAAACAAAACAAACAACAAACCAAAGCAAAATAAGAAAAGCAAAAACAGGGGCCTAGCAAACACAGAAGTGGATGCTCACAGTCAGCTATTGGATGGATCACAGGGCCCCCAATGGAGGAGCTAGAGAAAATACCCAAGGAGCTAAAGGGATCTGCAACCCTATAGGTGCAACAACATTATGAACTAACCAGTACCCCAGAGCTCTTGACTCTAGCTGCATATGTATCAAAAGATGGCCTAGTCGGCCATCACTGGAAAGAGAGGCCCATTGGACTTACAAACTTTATATGCCCCAGTACAGGGGAACGCCAGGGCCAAAAAGTGGGAGTGGGAGGGTAGGGGAGTGGGGGGGGAGGGTATGGGGGACTTTTGGGATAGCATTGGAAATGTAAATGAGGAAAATACCTAATAAAAAAAAGAAAAGCAAAAAACAAACAAGCAACCAAAAAAAAAAACCTAAACCAAAACAAAGCACAATTATTTATGAAATTGTAGAATTTATAAAAATTATGGTCATGTAGTTCAGTATTTAATATAATAAGGAGTGTCTTTTTTTTTTTAACCGGTGTTGGTCTTGCTAAAATTAAATCTTTGCAAGATATTATGGCTACTAATCTGCTTCTTTGAGAGGGGTTCATGTCTTTGTATTGATGCAATTTTTAGGCATGTTACTATTGGAAGGATGCTATATTGTTATTCTTTAAATAGCAGATAGACTTCTGTTCATTTTTTTAAAAATCAGTATTACTTCAGTTGAATCTCCGCCATTCCTCAGGAAAAAAAAAAATGGCCAAAGGCATCAAATTTAAATTTTTAAAACATTTTTATCTGTTTTATTGGGTAGTGTGTGCATATATGTGTGGAGGTCAGAGGATACTTGTGAGCACCTTTTACTCACTCACTCTCTCTCTCTCTCTCTCTCTCTCTCTCTCTCTCTTTTCCCAAGACAGGGTTTCTCTGTGTAGCCCTGGCTGTCCTGGGACTCACTCTGTAGACCAGGCTGGCCTCGAACTCAGAAATCCACCTGCCTCTGCCTCCCAAGTGCTGGGATTAAAGGCATGCGCCACCACGACCCACTCAGCTATCTCTCTAGCACCACAGATGGAGCATTTTAAAAATATGGGTAGGGGTGAGAAGATGACTCAGTGATTAAGAATGTTCTGTGCTCTTGCAGAGAACCAGAGTTTGATTCTCAGCACTCATATGCCAGCTTGCAGGTCAGAGCCTCCTGGAACTCCAGCTCCAGGGGATCTGACACCACCTCTGGCCTTTGAGATCACTTGCACTCACAGAGACATAGACCCACACATAGATACACACATAGTCATAATTCAGAGGCACATAAATGAATCTTCAAAGTTGTGAGTCAATAAAACACAGCAAACCACTTGTGTCCTCAGCACAGAACTGTCCATTCCTTATTTCCTGCCACATTTTCAGGAAAAAACAAAACAAAACAGTATCTTGGAGAGGTAGGTCAAATAGCACTTGCTGGCTGACCTTCTTGCATCCTCATCTCACATTGACCATGTTTTCAGCAGGTATCATTTTTTTGTGTGAAATGTGTTTGAAATAAATGCACAACTCCACACATGTACACACACATCAGAAGAACAGGCTAGTGAAATAATCAAACATACCAGATCCACATAAGTCCTTCAACATGAACCATATAAAAGGAACAACCCCTTAAACTAGGAGACGGTTACTTCAGACAGTCTAGTACATGTGCCATCAGACTGACAGGTGGCCAGAGCTCTCACCTCTGTCCCTGGGGCTACAGCTCAGCATGGTGACCCTGTTTGATGTGTACCATTCACGTTGCCATATGCCCATACCCAGGTGTCCCCACAGCCCTGTGCCTCAGGTCTTGCCTGACTTTACCTTGAGCTTTAAACCAGCTCTTCACCTTCCAACAACTCCCTACCTGGCTTCTTTATCCAACCACCTACTTATACTTTTGATACTTTTCTTCGCGCCGCCTCAGATCACTGCCTCTGCCTTCAGTACAGCCTCTTTGAACACAGTAGCTCCTTTAACCCATTCTTAGCCATTATTTATTTATTTTATGTATATAACTATACTGTAGCTGTCTTCAGACACACAAGAAGAGGGCATCAGATCTCATTATAGATGGTTGTGAGCCACCATGTGGTTGCTGGGATTTGAACTCAGGACCTCTGGAAGAGCAGTCAGTGTACCACTGAGCCATCTCTCCAACCCCATTCTTAGCCATTTTAACACATACAATTGTGTAATGTATACTTAGTGAGAGCTGAGAGCTAATATTAGCAATAAAGACTGGAATTAAAAAAAAAAAGTTACACTAGGTGGTGGTGACAAACGCCTTTAATCCCAGCAATTGGGAGGCAGAGGCAGGTGGATTTCTGAGTTCGAGGCCAGCCTGGTCTACAGAGTGAGCTCCAGGACAGCCAGGGCTACACAGAGAAACCCTGTCTCGAAAAAAAAAAAAAAAGTTACAATTGCTGTCCCCACCCCTTCCTATGAGTTGGGTCCACCTGGAGCTCAATCAGCAGAGGTAAGCTGAGCACTGTTCCCTGACCTCCATCTTCTAGCCCACAGTTCTCTCTGCTTTCCCACGGAGGCCTGCAGGAGCACCAAGAACACCCAGCTTAGACCTCTTCCACCAATCCCCTGCTTGCCAGGTCCACTTGGGGCACAGTCAGCAGAGGTTAACAGAGTCTTGTTGCCTAAGATTCATTGTCATGCTCTGCCTGCCTCCCTGAGGAGTCCTTCTGGTATCAGGAACATCCAGCCAACACCAGGGACAACCAGATGGCTAAAGGACAGTATAAGAACACAATCAACAAGAGCCAGAGCAATATGGCACCATGGCACTACCAGAGCTCAGTCAGATATCCTGACACACCAAGCACCACCAGGTATCTTAATACAGCCAAAGCACAAGACGATAACCTTAAATCCAATATTATTAAAAATTATAGAGGCTTTTAAAGAGGAAATGAATAAATCTCTAGCTTTAATTTTTTAAAAGTATACTTTTAATGATGGTCCTTAAACTCTTTAACCTCCCTTCTAGGCCACCACACACCAGAGGTAGTAGAAAAGAAAGGATATGGGGGAAGTGGACCTGTTTAGAAGTTGTTCTTTGTAGCAAATCCCATCTGTGTTGTTAGGAAATCAGCAGTTCAGTTAACAGATCAGCAGCAGCAGCTCCAGCTCCTCACAAACACTTCATGGATATACCAGCAGTCCAGTTCAGTAGCAGCAATGGTGGGTATGACCTAGCAGGAACAGCCTGGCTTCAGCCAAATCAACTCGAGTCAGCAAGAAGGATTAGAATCATCAGGAACACCAGAAGTTCTTAGCTGTGCCTCTCTCAAAGAAGTGAATATCAGCAACGACTCAAGACCAAGAAGCGTTGCACAGCTAGCTCGACCAGCAAGCTAGGTCCTGTGAGTCCTATTTATACTCCCTCCAAACATTACATGTCCTGAATGGGTCTTGGCTTACCATATGTCTTGCCTCAACAAGTGAGTCTGTCTCAGCTGACATCACTCTGCCAATCAGCCAGAGTCCGAGAGACAGGAAGAAGCTGCAGCATACCACCACAAGTTTTTTGGTGTGTTTCTCTCTATGAAGTCCTTACAAAAGGAGCTCAACTATGCAAATGTAAAGTAGACCAATACATTTGCGTCCTTAGGAAAGAATCCTTTATCATGTGTCCTTTCACATGCTTGCTTTTGTAGAACATCCTTTCACCCATGTCTGCTTTAGTGAAACGTTCCTTCACAAGTCTGCCTTAGTGAAACATCCTTTTACCTGTGTCTGTTTCAGGAAAACACTCCTTTACATGTTTGCCCCAGCACCACCATCTGACACAAGTGACTTTCTAAAGAGCCTTTAAGTTTCCACTTCATAAACCCCTTAAAGAAATACAGGAAGAGGGAAGCAGAAACCGGCCTGAGTAGGGCCACAGGCCTCACCCGGCCGGATCAGCGCCAGGGTAGCAGGAGCGCAGGGTTGCCTGACACCCGCCAGCTACCCACGACCCCCGCCGCAGGATTTTGGGACTGCTGGTGAGTGGAACACAGCTTCTGCTCCAATCCAATTGCGCGGGACCTGAGACTGCATTAGTTAGGGAAGCAGAAACCGGCCTGAGTAGGGCCACAGGCCTCACCCGGCCGGATCAGCGCCAGGGTAGCGGGAGCGCAGGGTTGCCTGACACCCGCCAGCTACCCACGACCCCCGCCGCAGGATTTTGGGACTGCTGGTGAGTGGAACACAGCTTCTGCTCCAATCCAATTGCGCGGGACCTGAGACTGCATTAGTTAGGGAAGCAGAAACCGGCCTGAGTAGGGCCACAGGCCTCACCCGGCCGGATCAGCACCAGGGTAGCTGGAGCGCAGGGTTGCCTGACACCCGCCAGCTACCCACGACCCCCGCCGCAGGATTTTGGGACTGCTGGTGAGTGGAACACAGCTTCTGCTCCAGTCCAATCACGCGGGACCTGAGACTGCTCTGGTTGGGGAGAGAGAAATCCGGCCTACATAGGGCCACAACCCTCTTCCGGTCAGAAAAGCACCTGGGCAGCTGGGGCGCAGGGTCAGCTGACACTCACCAGCTACCCACAACACCCACCACAGGATCTTAAGAATTCTGGAGAGTGGAACACAGCTTCTGCTCCAATCCAATTGCACGCGGGACCAGAGACTACATTAGTTAGGGAAGCAGAAAAACGGCCTGAGTAGGACCACAGGCCTCTTCCGGCTGGACCAGCACCGGGGTACTGTCAGCTACCCACGACCCCCGCCGCAGGATTTAGAGACTGCTGGTGAGTGGAACACAGCTTCTGCTCCAATCTTTAAATAGTGACAACGATAACAACTAACCCCAGAGATTACCAGATGGCGAAAGGTAAACGTAATAATCTTACTAACAGGAACCAAGACCACTCACCATCATCAGAACCAAGCACCCCCACTTCGCCCAGTCCAGGGCACCCCAACACACCGGAAAAGCTAGACACGGATTTAAAAGCATATCTCCTGATGATGATAGAGGACTTCAAGAAGGACTTTAATAACACACTTAAAGAAATGCAGGAGAACACTGATAAAAAGGCAGAAGACAATAAAGAGGAAGCACAAAAATCCCTTAAAGAATTGCAGGAGAACACTGCTAAAGAGTTACAAATCCTTAAAGAAAAACATGATAACATAATCAAACAGGTAGAAGTCCTTACAGAAAAACAGGAAAACACATCCAAACAGATGATGGAAATGAACAAAACCATACTAGACCTAAAAAGGGAAGTAGACACAATAAAGAAAACCCAAAATGAGGCAACACTGGAGATAGAAACCCTAGGAAAGAAATCTGGAACCATAGATACGAGCATCAGCAACAGAATACAAGAGATTGAAGAGAGAATCTCAGGTGCAGAAGATTCCATAGAGAACATCGGCACAACAATCAAGGAAAATGTAAAATGCAAAAAGATCCTAACTCAAAACATCCAAGAAATACAGGACATAATGAGAAGACCAAACCTACGGATAATAGGAGTGGATGAGAATGAAGATTTTCAACTCAAAGGACCAGCAAACATCTTCAACAAAATTATAGAAGAAAACTTCCCAAATCTAAAGAAAGAGATGCCCATGAACATACAAGAAGCCTACAGAACTCCAAATAGACTGGACCAGAAAAGAAATACCTCCCGACACATAATAATCAGATCAACAAATGCTCTAAATAAAGATAGAATACTAAAAGCAGTAAGAGAAAAAGGCCAAGTAACATATAAAGGCAAGCCTATCAGAATTACACCAGACTTTTCACCAGAGACTATGAAAGCCAGAAGATCCTGGACGGATGTTATACAGACACTAAAAGAACACAAATTCCAGCCCAGGCTACTATACCCAGCCAAACTCTCAATTAACATAGATGGAGAAACCAAAGTATTCCACGACAAAACCAAATTCACACATTATCTCTCCACGAATCCAGCCCTTCAAAGGATAATAACAGAAAAAAACCAATACAAGGACAGGAACCACGCCCTAGAAACAACAAGAAGGTAATCCCTCAACAAACCTAAAAGAAGACAGCCACAAGAACAAAATGCCAACTTTAACATCAAAAATAACAGGAAACAACAATTACTTTTCCTTAATATCTCTTAATATCAATGGACTCAACTCCCCGATAAAAAGACATAGACTAACAAACTGGCTACACAAACAAGACCCAACATTTTGCTGCTTACAGGAAACTCATCTCAGAGAAAAGGATAGACACTACCTCAGAATGAAAGGCTGGAAAACAATTTTCCAAGCAAATGGCATGAAGAAACAAGCTGGAGTAGCCATTCTAATATCTGATAAGATTGACTTCCAACCCAAAGTCATTAAAAAAGACAGGGAGGGACACTTCATACTCATCAAAGGTAAAATCCTCCAAGAGGAACTATCAATCCTCAATATCTATGCTCCAAATACAAAGGCAGCCACATTCATTAAAGAAACTTTAGTAAATCTCAAAGCACACATTGCACCTCATACAATAATAGTGGGAGACTTCAACACACCACTTTCACCAATGGACAGATCATGGAAACAGAAACTAAACAGGGACACAGTGAAACTAAGAGAAATTATGAATCAAATGGATCTGGCAGATATCTACAGAACATTCTATCCTAAAACAAAAGGATATACCTTCTTCTCAGCACCTCATGGTACCTTCTCCAAAATTGACCACATAATTGGTCACAAAACAGGCCTCAACAGATATAAAAATATTGAAAGTGTCCCATGCATCCTATCAGATCACCATGGACTAAGGCTGATCTTCAATAACAAAATAAATAATAGAAAGCCAACCTTCACGTGGAAACTGAACAACACTCTTCTCAATGATACCTTGGTCAAGGAAGGAATAAAGAAAGAAATTAAGGACTTTTTAGAGTTCAATGAAAATGAAGCCACAACATACCCAAACTTATGGGACGCAATGAAAGCATTTTTAAGAGGAAAACTCATAGCTCTGAGTGCCTCCAAAAGGAAACTAGAGAGAGCACACATTAGCAGCTTGACAACACACCTAAAAGCACTAGAACAAAAGGAAGCAAATTCACCCAAGAGGAGTAGACGGCAGGAAATAATCAAACTCAGGGGTGAAATCAACCAAGTGGAAACAAGAAAAACTATTCAAAGAATCAACCAAGCAAGGAGCTGGTTCTTTGAGAAAATCAACAAGATAGATAAACCCTTAGCCAGACTCACTAGAGGGCACAGGGAAAGCATCCTAATTAACAAAATCAGAAATGAAAAAGGAGACATAACAACAGATCCTGAAGACATCCAAAACACCATCAGATCCTTCTACCAAAGGCTATACTCAACAAAACTGGAGAACCTGGATGAAATGGACAAGTTCCTAGACAGATACCAGGTACCAAAGCTGAATCAAGATCAGGTTAATGATCTAAACAGCCCTATATCCCCCAAAGAAATAGAAGCAGTCATTAATAGTCTCCCAACTAAAAAAAGCCCAGGACCAGATGGGTTTAGTGCAGAGTTCTATCAGACCTTCAAAGAAGATCTAATCCCAGTTCTTCACAAACTATTCCACAAAATAGAAACAGAAGGTACTCTACCCAACTCATTCTATGAAGCCACAATTACTCTGATACCTAAACCACAAAAAGACCCAACAAAGATAGAAAACTTCAGACCAATATCCCTTATGAATATTGATGCAAAAATCCTCAATAAAGTTCTTGCTAACCGAATCCAAGAACACATCAAAACAATCATCCATCCTGACCAAGTAGGTTTCATCCCAGGGATGCAGGGATGGTTCAATATACGGAAATCCATCAACGTAATCCAGTATATAAACAAACTCAAAGACAAAAACCACATGGTCATCTCCTTAGATGCGGAAAAAGCATTTGACAAGATCCAACACCCATTCATGATAAAAGTCTTGGAAAGATCAGGAATTCAAGGCCCATACCTAAACATGATAAAAGCAATCTACAGCAAACCAGTAGCCAACATCAAAGTAAATGGTGAGAAGCTTGAAGCAATCCCTCTAAAATCAGGGACTAGACAAGGCTGTCCACTTTCTCCATACCTATTCAACATTGTACTTGAAGTCCTAGCCAGAGCAATTCGACAACAAAAGGAGATCAAAGGGATACAAATTGGAAAAGATGAAGTCAAAATATCACTTTTTGCAGATGATATGATAGTATATATAAGTGACCCTAAAAATTCCACCAGAGAACTCCTAAGCCTGATAAACAGCTTCGGTGAAGTAGCTGGATATAAAATTAACTCAAACAAATCAATGGCCTTTCTCTACACAAAGAATAAACAGGCTGAGAAAGAAATTAGGGAAACAACACCCTTCTCAATAGTCACAAATAATATAAAATATCTTGGCGTGACTCTAACTAAGGAAGTGAAAGATCTCTATGATAAGAACTTCAAGTCTCTGAAGAAAGAAATTCTAGAAGATCTCAGAAGATGGAAAGATCTCCCATGCTCATGGATTGGCAGGATCAACATTGTAAAAATGGCTATCTTGCCAAAAGCAATCTACAGATTCAATGCAATCCCCATCAAAATTCCAAATCAATTCTTCAACGAATTAGAAAGTGCAATCTGCAAATTCATCTGGAATAACAAAAAACCTAGGATAGCAAAAACTCTCCTCAAGGATAAAAGAACCTCTGGTGGAATCACCATGCCGGACCTAAAGCTCTACTACAGAGCAATTGTGATAAAAACTGCATGGTACTGGTATAGTGACAGACAAATAGACCAATGGAATAGAATTGAAGACCCAGAAATGAATCCACACACCTATGGTCACTTGATCTTCGACAAGGGAGCTAAAAACATCCAGTGGAAGAAAGACAGCATTTTCAACAAATGGTGCTGGCACAACTGGTTGTTAACATGTAGAAGAATGCGAATCGATCCATTCCTATCTCCTTGTACTAAGGTCAAGTCTAAGTGGATCAAGGAACTTCACATAAAACCAGAGACACTGAAACTTATAGAGGAGAAAGTGGGGAAAAGCCTTGAAGATATGGGCACAGGGGAAAAATTCCTGAATAGAACAGTAATGGCTTGTGCTGTAAGATCGAGAATTGACAAGTGGGACCTCATGAAACTACAAAGCTTCTGCAAGGCTAAAGACACCATCAATAAGACAAAAAAACCACCAACAGATTGGGAAAGGATCTTCACCTATCCTAAATCAGATAAGGGACTAATATCCAATATATATAAAGAACTCAAGAAGGTGGACTCCAGAAAGTCAAATAACCCCATTAAAAAATGGGGCTCAGAACTGAACAAAGAATTCTCACCTGAGGAATACCGAATGGCAGAGAAGCACCTGAAAAAATGTTCAACATCCTTAATCATCAGGGAAATGCAAATCAAAACAACCCTGAGATTCCACCTCACACCAGTCAGAATGGCTAAGATCAAAAATTCAGGTGACAGCAGATGCTGGCGAGGATGTGGAGAAAGTGGAACACTCCTCCATTGTTGGTGGGATTGCAAGCTTGTACAACCACTCTGGAAATCAGTCTGGCGGTTCCTCAGAAAATTGGACATAGTACTACCGGAGGATCCAGCAATACCTCTCCTGGGCATATATCCAGAAGATGTCCCAACCGGTAAAAAGGACACATGCTCCACTATGTTCATAGCAGCCCTATTTATAATAGCCAGAAGCTGGAAAGAACCCAGATGTCCCTCAACAGAGGAATGGATACAGAAATTATGGTACATTTACACAATGGAGTACTACTCAGGTATTAAAAAGAATGAATTTATGAAATTCCTAGCCAAATGGATGGACCTGGAGGGCATCATCTTGAGTGAAGTAACACAATCACAAAAGATCTCACACAATATGTATTCATTGATAAGTGGATATTAGCCCAAAACTTAGGATACCCAAGATATAAGATACAATTTGATAAACGCATGAAACTCAAGAAGAATGAAGACCAAAGTGTGGACATTGTGCACCTTCTTAGAATTGGGAACAAAACACCCAGGGAAGGAGTTACAGAGACAAAGTTCGTAGCTGTGATGAAAGGATGGACCATTTAGAGACTGCTGTATCCAGGGATCCGTCCCATAATCAGCTTCTAAACGCTGGCACCATTGCATACACTAGTAAGATCTTGCTGAAAGGACCCAAATATAGCTGTCTCTTGTGAGACGATGCCGGGGCCTAGCAAACACAGGAGTGGATGTTCACAGTCAGCTATTGGATGTATCACAGGGCTCCCAATGGAGAAGCTAGAGAAAGTACCCAAGGAGCTAAAGGGATCTGCAACCCTATTGTTGGAACAACATGATGTACTAACCAGAACCCTGGAGCTCTTGTCTCTAGCTGCATATGTATCGAAAGATGGCCTAGTCGGCCATCACTGGAAAGAGAGGCCCATTGGACTTGCAAACTTTATATGCCCCAATATAGGGGAATGCCAGGGCCAAAAGAATGGGAATGGGTGGGTAGGGAAGCGGGGGGCGCTATGGGGGACTTTTGGGATAGTATTGGAAATGTAATTGAGGAAAATATGTAATAAAAATATTAAAAAAAAAAAAAAGACAAAAAAAAAAAAAGAAATACAGGAAAATACAATCAAACAGGTGACAGAAATGAATATAACTGTATAAGAACTGAAAATGGTAATAAAGAAAAAACAAAAACAAAAAACCCTGAAGGAATCCTGGAGAGGGGAAACCTAGGGTAAAGAACAAGAACTACAGATGTAAGCATCACCAACAGAATACAAGAAAGAGATGTAAGAGTGAATCTCAGGCGTAGAAGTTGCAGTTGAAGAAATCAACACATTAGTCAAAGAAAATATTAAATCAAAAAAGTTCATAACACAAAGCATCCAAGAAAATCTATGAAAAGGTCAAAACTGAGAATAATAAGAATAGAGGAAGAAGATTCCCAGCTCCTAGGCCCAGAAAATATTTTCAACAAAACCATAGAAGAAAATTTCTGCCGGGCAGTGGTGGCACATGCCTTTAATCCCAGCACTTGGGAGGCAGAGGCAGGCGGATTTCTGAGTTCAAGGCCATCCTGGACTACAAAGTGAGTTCCAGTACAGCCGGGGCTATACAGAGAAACCCTGTCTTGAAAAACAAAAAAAAGAAAAAAAAATTCCTCAAACCTAAAAAAACGATATGCCTGTATACATACAAGAAGCTTATAGAACACCAAATAGATTGGACCAGAAAAGAAAATCCTCCTGACACATAATAATGAAAACACTAAATGTACAATACAAAGGAGGAATATTTAAAACTGCAAGGGAAAAAGGACAAGTAACAAATAAAGGCAGACCTATCACACAATTTCTCAACAGAGACTAAAAGCCAGAAGGGCCTGGGCAGATGTCTTGCAAACCCTAAGACACCACAGATGTCAGCCCAGACTTTTATATCCAGCAAAACTTTCAATCACCAGATGGTGAAAACAAGATATTTCATGACAAAACCAAATTTAAACAACATCTATCCACAAATCCAGCCCTATAGAAGATACTAAAAGGAAAACTCCAACTCAAGGAGGTTAACTATAACCCAAGAAAACAAAAGAAATAAATAATCCCTTACCAGCAAATCAAAGGAAAGGAAGCATGCACACACACATACACACACACACACACACACACACACACACCACCAACATCAAAATAACAGGAGTTAACAATTGTTGGTCATTAATATCTCTCAACATCAATAGACTCAAAATCAATAGACTCAAAAGACACAGTCTAACAAAACAGATGTGAAAACAGGATCCTTCATTCTGCTGCATATGAGAGACACACAATGAAAGCAGTGGTAAGAGGAAAACTCATAGCTCTAAGTGCCTCCAAAAAGACACTGGAGAGAGCTTACACTAGCAGCTTGACAGCACACCTGAAAGCTCTAGAATAAAAAGAAGCAAATACACCCAAGAGGAGTAGACAGCAGGAAATAATCAAACTCAGGGCTGAAATCAACCAAATAGAAAGACCTGTAGCCAGAGTAACCAGAGGGCACAGACGGAACCAGTTTCTTATCACAGAGCTTGAGATCAGACATTAACTCCAGGAGGGCTTTCCAGACTGAATGTGAAAATCAGTACTAACTCCATAATCATTTCACCTACCTTTGGAGCCAAAGTCATCTTTCTGGTTAGAAAGCTGAAGCAATTATCACTTAATCATCTAATTGTTCATACCACACATTAGAAAAGTAAGAGTCTCTAATACTATAATTATGGCATCTTCTGCAGCCTCTGTACTTCCTAGCTGCTTCCTAGACACCCTGCTAAAATAGCTTCTGGCTAGAGTTCCCCAGTTTAAAGGAGATTTATACTGTATATCTGAAGCTCTTTCCTTTTAATTTTTATGTCCCAGCTTGTTGGGCCAGCTGCCTTAAGCAGATGGGAATTCGGTCCCTTAACTAGTCTGTGACTGTTCTGTACCTGCTGGCATCATTTCTTTCCATTTGTGTTGAATTGCAGATACTTTTGCCTGCTGGCTTCTCCAGCCACACCTTAAATTACACCTAAATTTAATTTTCTTTCTAAATACAAATTAGAATACCAAATAAAAACATCTAATTGGAACTTTTTAAGTTCCTAGTATAATAATATAAGGAGAACAGGGAGAAGTGCTATAAATATAGAAATAAAGAAAGGGTATGTCTAGGTTGGAAAGGTAGATCAACCAGTAAATGCACTTTTCATGAAGCCTAGTGGCCTGTGATGGATTGCCAGGATGGATCCTTCTATCCTTCTTGTAGAAGAGGACTGACATTAGCTCCTACAAGTTGACCTATGCACACACACCATAGCACATGCATGCCCACACATTCTCCCTATCCAACCCTCATAAAATTATTAAATAAATAGAGAGGATATGCCATAGTCACCAATGTTGTTAAATCTTCTCCTTCACCTATATACAGAGAGAAATAGAATATTTTGTTCTAGATTTTATTTTATTTTATTTGTGTGTGTGTGTGTGTGTGTGCGTGTATCTGCATGTATCTATATAAACGACATGCATGTAGTGTCTGCCAAGGCCAGAAAGGGATATAAAGTCCCCTGAAACTGGGTGGTTGTGAGCTTCCCAGTGTGGGTGCTGGACATTGAACAAGGGTCCTCCTCTACAACAGCAGTCAGTGCTCTTAAATTCCAAGACATCTCTTCAGGTTCAGAAATAGAATAATTTTAAACCATCACCAAATTGTCCTGATATCCCCTAGATTCACAGACTATAATTTTGCATAGCTGGTTTTCTCACACAGCTAAACAACTATGCCTTTAAGAATCAAGCCTTTGTAACTGGAAAGATGACTCAATGGTTAAAAGAACTTGTTTCTCTGAAAGAGAATTCAGGTTCAATTCATCACTCACAAACATCCTTAATTTCAGTTTTAATCCAGACAACTTCTTTTGATTTCCACAAGCACAAGGCACACAGAGTATACATGCAGAGAAAACATTCAAGTACATAAAATAAAAATAAATAAATCTTAATAACTAATCAAACATTTAAAACCATAATCATTTATACTTTGAATGTTTTTCAAGATGTATTCTACTAAATTTATAAATATTTAATCTACTTTTTCATGGTAGTCATCCTTATAGGCAGTGTCCCTTGGACAACATATTTGCTACAGTTACCACAATGAGACAAAAATAAGACTTGTTCATTTCCTTTCAATACCACAAACATTTGCTCTCTCATTGCCAGACATGATGCTGAATCCTAAGAATAGAAATGAATGAAAAATGGGTCCCATGTCCAGAGTTATTCATTCTCACAGAAGTCACATGAGAACACAGGACATGCACAGTGAGAGGTCCAAGGCAACTGGCCTTTACCAGATAAGCAAGAATCAGATTATAAGACTTTGGACTTGACTCTGAAGTATTTTGCAGAGATAGGAACCTGACCGGACTCAAGGGATTACCCAAAGAACAATATGAGTACACATGGCAAAGGCAGACTCGGAGCCAAGAAGAGGAGAAGCTTAGCCTAGCCTTACAGGAGAAACGCTGCAACATAAGCAATGGTGGAAACGACATGTGAGGGACTGAGCTGGTGCTATCTACATGGTGCAGTGAAGAAGGAACAATCTCGCTGGGACAACTGAGTAGATGATGTTATGAGCCAAGATGGGGAAATTGGAAAGAATGGACTTCCCAGGGAAAGTACTGAAATCTTTTTTTTTTTTTGAGGGGGGTCGGGAATAGTGTTTGTTTGGATTTTCTGTTTCTATTCTTGAGACAAATTCCCAGGCTGACCTCAAATTCATATAACTCTTGCCTCAGCCTCCACAGTATTGAAATTATAAATATGTGTCACTGCACTCTACACCCTGAATTTGTTTTTTATTCACTCATTCAATCAGTTCTTATAGGCCACATAGGCGATATCAGTCACTGCACTGGCACTTGGGATACAAAGTAAGCAGAGACAAACTTCTATCCAAGGTTATAAAATAGCATTTGCAGAATAATCTCCTAAATGCATATGCAAACACATCAGCTGAGGTGATTGCTAGAAAGGAGAAGAGTGTGGGGCTCTGGGGGGGGGGCTTTAATTGAAACAACTGAAGAGGTTTTGATTCTTAAGAGAGTCAAAGAAGATTCCTGATGAATCTGTCTTGGATCAGAGGTAGGAAGAATGAGGGTGAGCCAAGAGATGGAGGGTGGAAACAGACGGTCCAAGGCTGTCCAGTGGGCATGAAATATTTTCAAGTAACTCACAGAAAACCAATGTGATTGGAGGAGAGAGGATAGAAGACAAAACTAGAAATGTGGATAGCTGCCAAATCACAAGAGGCCATGGGAGCAGTCTGAAGGACCACAATATGTGCCAGTGTGACAATGATGTTGTGATGGCTTTACCCATTTCCATGCCAATTCTTGGGCTTAGAGTGTGAGATACCCCCCCCCCCCCCAGACTCATGTGTTGACTCTCAGTTAGTGGCACTTTTTGAAAGGTTATGGAACCCTTAGAAGATGGAGTGACAGTGTGCTATTGGAGATGGATCTTGAGTTTTTATGACTAGATCCCAGCTCCTGTTCCTTCCCTACTTCCTGCCTGTGGATGTAATGTGGTCAACTGCCTCATGCTCCTATCTCTACCTTTCCCCACCATAATGAACTATAACTCTTTAAATCATAAGCCAAAATAAACTCTGTACATTGAATTGCTTCTTGTCAGGTATTTGGTCACTGCAACAGGAAAGGTAACTAATACAATAGCTGACAGCAGTTACACTAAGCACACCCTAGTGTCTCTGTTCCCCCACCCCCTACTTCCTATAGTTGTTTCCATAGGTGTTCATCCTCAAGAATTAGCATCCAAAATAGTGATGCCTGGCATAATAGTAGGAGGGATAGAAACACTTCTCTAAGATGCTGAGCTGTTCTGATGAGTCAGTACCTGTGCACTAATAGTCACTAAATATTTTGACAAGAATAATGAGACACCTTTGAAGTAGATGAAATGATCAGGAACATGTTTTGAGAATAGCACGCCAAGTGCAGGGTAAATAAGAGATTGGAGAGGATCCAAGGGGAAGGCAGATGGACCAGTTGGTAACTGATTCATACTGGCTTCTATTAGGGTGCCGAATGTGGTAAAGATGTAGAGAAACAAAACAGATTCAAAACACAGAGAAGAAATCAAAATCAAAATCCTAACACTGATGCTCTGAGTTTGATCCCTGAGACTTACATGGAAGAAGAAAAGAATCAGCTCCCTCAAGTCATCCTCTGACCGCCACATATGTACCGTGGCATGCCAGAACAAAGAAATAAAATATAATTTAAAAGAAATTTTAAAATCCCAGCAGTCTGCATTAGAGAAATCAACAGTCTGGCTATAAAGTGTATGAGGAGAGTTTAAACGTTTTCACTAGTCAAAGTCTAGAATAGACCAAAAGGAAAATAAAGTTGAAAGACTGTTTCTAACTGTAAGAGCTACTAGACCAAGTACAAATTTCAGGATGGTTCCTTATGGCATAATGATAAACAAAACATTGTAAACGGAACGTAGAACAATCCAGTTTTTATTTTGTTTTGTTTTCAGCCTTGGACGGGCTTGGCAGTAGGCTAGACTGCATTTCCAGTGAGCCTCTGGGATCTGCCTGCCTCTGTCTCCCTAGTGCTGAAATCACAAGTGTGTACCTCTATGCCTCATGTATGTGGGTACTAGGAATCAATCTTAGGCCCTCCTATTTGCAAGACATTCTACTGACTGAGCCATCTCCCCATACTCCTGGCATTTTTTTCTTAATTTCCTCTTTGGGTTATTTGTTATTGGCAAGAAGACAACTAATTTTCAAGTCTTGGGTTTGTATCCTGCAACCTGGTTATGTTTATCATTGTCTCTAACAATTTTGTTTGTAAACTCTTTAGGATTTTTACTTCTAAAATCACACCATCTTTATACAGACAATTTTTCTTCTCTATTTCCAGATTGGATTTTTTTGTTTATTAAGTTGGTTGGTTGGTTGGTTGGTTTGGTTTGGTTTTTTGTTTGTTTTGTCTGGTTGTTCTGGCCAACCTTTCATTACTATGGTAAATAAAAGGTGCAAATACAGGCATCTTTTTTTTTTTTTTTTTTTTTTTTGGTTTTTTCGAGACAGGGTTTCTCTGTATAGTCCTGGCTGTCCTGGAACTCACTTTGTAGACCAGGCTGGCCTCGAACTCAGAAATCCTCCTGCCTCTGCCTCCCGAGTGCTGGGATTAAAGGCGTGCGCCACCACGCCCGGCACTACAGGCATCTTTGTCTTACTCCTATCTTAAGAAAGTTGTCAGCTTTTCACCATGAGCTTAATGTCAGCCATGTGTTTCTTACATCTGGCCTTCCTCATGCTAAGGATGTTCCCCATTACCTGGATATTATGAAAGATATGAACTCTGTCAGCTGTTTTCCTGAACTCATGAAAATATTCTTTTTTTCCTGTTAATTCAGAATATCATTGTTGTGGGAAATATTAAAAAAGAACTACTGAGTTCCCATGCTCCATCCAGCTACTCTCTGCCAAATCTCTGGTGGGGCTGGAGCTCCTGAGTTCCCTTCACTGCCATGCCAGCCTCAGGCAATGACCTTCCACCCCTTGATCAGCTGCCACAACACCCAGCAACGTGGTAGAAACAAAACTCTAGAAGTGCCTCAGACCAGCCTCAATCAGCCTCCCTCAATCCGGGGAAGAAATCGGGGATTCTGGTTACAGGCAAGCAAGGAGTTGGGGAGAAGCGGGTGACAAACAGACATGGACAAAAGAGAGTGCTGTATCTGGCTGCAATTTGTCCCAAAGCATGCACTAGTCTTATAAGTGACTTTTACACAAAACAGAGGAATGCATACAAAAAGCTAACAGGAACCAACTGGGATAGAAATCAAAGTTAACAACTGGGATCAAAAGCAGTTCCACCTAAGGTCAGCTTAATCTTAGAAGCCAGGGGCAAGGGCTTCTTGCCCTTGCCTTATTTCCAATTCAAGTCTATTGTATAGACTTCCCCCTTTCCCCTAGGCCACTGTAAATTCCTGTGTATGGAAGTGGTTCAGCTATCTATTGTTCTAAGTATTTACTCTAGTTCCTTCTTAGACCACAACCTTCCTTCTTCCTAGGTCATTGTAAATTCTTGCATATGGGAGTAACTCTCGGCTATTCTACGTGATTTTTGTGGGGGGACTTTCTACTAATAAGTAATATAGTCTGCCATACATAACTATAATAAGAATTCTAAACTTACTTTGCTAAGCTTGCCCTGAGATTTCTAACTCTATGTAGTAGATAGTAATGCCTGATTTCTATCACTATCTCTCTTACAATACTAGAGGCAATTCTGAATGTCACTGAATAGGCAACATTCTTACTGAATTCCAAGCCCAGGGTCAACTACCTAGGGCATTGGTGAAGGCCAGGAAGCGAAGTTTGATTTTGCTTAGGTATTTGGTAAGTCATTGCCTGGAGACACCTATAATAAAACAATACTGAGGGAAAGCACACAGATCCATTCACTGACTAAAGCCAGGACATTATTGGAGCATTCATTATACAGGATGCCACAGTTTCAGGAGACTAAGTTTCCGTGAACTTTTCGCCTCTGGACTGCATCCACGCTTTTGGGCCTGTCACTCAGGTCACTACTGGAGTGGATGTAACATAGAAGCTTATAATTAACAAGTCAGATTTATGTATCATTAAATTCTCAGTTCACAAGATGCCCACACAATTTCAGAGCCAATTGATAATGATACAAGCTGCCCACCTAGATCAGAAAAGTTATCCCAATTATTTCATCCCTAGATAATATACATAACTACATGAGGCTATTTAAAAACAGAATCTTCTTCCTGTCTGTCAGCCTCTATCTTGGATTCTCCCTCCTGAGACACTCTCTGTCTCTACCACTCTTAGTGACACCTCCATTTTCCCTGTTCAATCATAGACCTCCTGCTGCACTAATATTTTAATGTAATTGGATAGGGAAAATCCTGCCACATATCATGTTGACTGTTCATTTTTGTTTTTCATATTTGTTTGTGTCATGTATGTATGTGTGCTTATCACAGCACTTGTATAGCAGTCAGAGGGAAACTTGCAGAACTAATTCTCTCCTTCTACCAAAGGCAGTTAGACTTTGCAGTGAGAGTACAAACTCTCTGATCCATCTCACCAATCCTAGCTGAAAAAAAAAATTTATTAGATATTTTCTTTATTTACATTTTAAATGCTATCCTGAAAGTTCCTTATACCCTCCCCCTGCTTTGCTCCCCTATCCACTTACTCCCACTTCTTGGCCCTGGCATTCCCCTGTACTGGGGCATATAAAATTTGCAAGACCTAGGGGGCCTCTCTTCCCAATGATGGCTGACTAGGCCATCTTCTGCTACATATGCAGCTAGAGACATGAGCTCTGGGGCTACTGGTTAGTTTATTTTTTTTGTTCCACCTATAGGGTTGCAGACCCCTTCAGCTCCTTGAGTACTTTCTCTAGCTCCTCCATTGGGGGCCCTGTGTTCCATCCAATAGATGACTGTGAGCATTCACTTCTGTATTTGCCAGGCACTGGCATAGCCTCACACGAGACAGCTATATCAGGATACTTCATTCCTCCTTAGAATGGGGAACAAAATACCCATGGAAGGAGTTACAGAGACAAAGTTTGGAGCTGAGTCGAAAGGATGGACATTCCATAGACTACCCAACCCAGGGATCCATTCCATAATCAGCCACCAAACCCAGGCACTATTGCATATGCCAGCAAGATTTTACTGAAAGGACCCTGATATAGCTAAAAAAAAACAAACAAAACAAAACAAAAAAAAAAACCTTGAACAATCCTTGGAGTTCACTGATAAATCCACACTGACTGACTGATTTTTTGACAAAGATCCTAAAGCAAGTCAAAGGAGAATTTTTGCTAATAATCGGTGCTCACAAAAGTTGGGTTTACTTATGGGACACAAACAAACCTGGACTCTAGCCTTATATGACAATCCAAAACTATCATAATGAATCACTGAAGAAAGATCTCCATAAAACTTTGGGAAGGAAGCACTGACCAATATTTTTGTGACCTTGGTTAGGCAATAGTTTCATAAACAGAATTTTTAAAATTACAAATAATATCTTTTGAATGGAATTTCCAATATACACTTTACAAGTTACTTGAAGAATTAGACATTTACCTAATAGTCCTAGTTTTCTGACTGTTACTATAATAAACACAACGATCAAAATGCCACTTAGAGGTGGGAAAGGTTTATTTCAGCTTACACTTCTAGGGACAGACAGTTCATCTCTGAAAGAAGTCAGGGCAGGAGCATGAAGCAGAAACAATGAGAGAATGAATTTGGCTGCTGTCTTGCTCTCTGATTCACAGAAAACTTTCTTATAAAGACTGGGTAGCCCACCTATGGGTGGTTCTGACCCCCTATGGGCTGGGCCCTCTTACATCAATCCTCACAGACATGGCCATAGGGCAATCAGATGCAAACAATCTCCCAGTTGAGACTTCCTCAGATGACAGTGGAAGTGTGTCAAGATAACAGTTGAAACTAAGTAGGACCTCATACAATCTAGTTGTCAAATCCCTTGGTATTTGCCTAAAAGGACTGAAAGCTTAAGCATACACAAAAACCTACACAAGAAAGTTTATGGCAGCTTTAGTCATAGTTGTCACTTCTTGGCCTAGTGAGATGGTTCAGTGGGTAAGAGTTCTTGCTGTCCAAGCATGAGGACATGAATTTGTATCTGTAGCATCCATGCAAAATGTTGGGTGTAGCCAAGACATGCTTATAACTCCAGCAGTGTAAGGGACAGAGACAGGAGGATTGTTGGAACTTACTAGCTACTGCTCTAGCTCCAAGTTCAATGAGAGACCTGGTCTTAAGGGAATAAGACAGACGGTGCTAAAACAGGACACCATCAATCTTCTTCTGGATTCCATACAAACACATGCCTACCCACACACAGAGAGATACTCAAAAACAACAACAAGACCATTACTAATTGTTTTAATATAATATCTTCTTTTTTGAGAATTTCATATATGCATCCAATGTATTTCAGTCATATTCATCTCCCTTACTTCTCCCTCCAACTCCTCCCAGAAGCTCCAGTTCATGACTGGAAGTAACCAAGACTTTCTTTAGTAGGTTAATGGATAAATAAATTATGTACATCAAGAGAGTGGAAATCTCATTCTGTGACAAACATAAAGGAACTATAAAATCACATGAAGATTGGGAGAAAATTTTAATGCATGTCATGAAGTGAGAAGAAATAAATCTGAAAAGCTGACTCAGTATATGACATTCTAGAAAAAGTCAAAATTATGAATGGAGTGGTTGGTGAGGTTGGGGGCTGAGTGTGGATGAGTATATGGAACATAGAATTTCAGGGCATTTAAACTCGTCCATGTTATACTCCAACTGTGAATTCCCATCATTATGTATTTGTCCAAACCTATGGAGTATACAAGACCAAGTGTGGTCCTTGATGCTTTGGATGATAATGATGTGCCCGTGTAGGGTCAAGCCACATAAGAGTATCTGAAATAAATGGAAATTCTCCATCCTCTTCTGCTCCCAGCCAGTTCTCTAGAGAGAATCAGTGTTTGCAGGGTATGTCCTCTCAAAAGCCTGTTACTGCAGAAGCCAGCAGTAGCCACAGTGCACAGGTCTTAGTTTCTCCTACAAACATCCCCATAGCAGGTACATTGCTCTGCACTTTGTTCTTTAGTCTGAGCTTTGGATATTTCTCCTGTACTCCACACCCACCTCTTCTTGCTTAGACTTTGGAGTCTCTGACCGGAGCTTCCACAGCCAAGGATGTGTTCCAAAGCCCCTACTTAGGTTCACATTCTGCACTTGTGGTGTTTGTCTTGGGATGAAGGCATATTTCAATTTTCTTTTTGTTTATACTACAAGTAATGCTGGTGTGTGTGTGTATTGTGGTGAGAGCATTTTTAGAAAATGAACCCATAAAAGGAATAAACCACTGTAGAGGTAGTTCTGATATTAAGGTCTTGTTTCCCAATTGGTTCTTGATCTGTAAAGAAGTCATGGGCCAATTGTTGGGCAAAAGGAATAGGTAGGACTTCCCTGGATCCCTGGGTCCCTGGAGGCAAGCAGGTAGACACAAGGAAAGGAGAGATAGAGTTTGCCATGCTTTTGATGGAGAAAAGTTGACCAGTCATGTGAGATTGCATACAGAGCCACACTGGCTGCTCCTATAGATGGGTAGTTGGTGGTGTCTAGCAGGGACTAGATATAATAAGCAACTAAAGCTTAGGGCAGGTGGGGAGGTGTGGAGCTAAGAATATTGATAAGGGCACACTTTTCCAGGCAGGAGATTGTTGTGCCCAGCGATTGTGTCAAAAGGCAAGTTGAAATTGCACAACTGTGTGTCTGTGTCTTTTATCTGACAATTCAAGAAAAGCTGTTTTGGGGCTGGTAGCACAACCTGTTCCTAGAGCTTAGATAGAATAGTAAAAGTTACACACAACAAACTAGACTTCATATTTCTTTGTTATTTAAAAAGGCATTTTAGAGCCAAGAGTAGAAGATCATGTTTATAATTCCAGCTCTCAGGAAGCATAGATAGGAGGCTCAACAAGAGTTCAAGGCCATCCTCAACTACATAGAACGTTTAAGGTTACCCTGGTCTACATAGTGAACTCTAGAATAGGACTACATAGTGAGACTCTACCCCCAAAATAAAAACAAAACAAATAAACAAACCATTTTGTAGTTGTGTAAGGGTACACTTACCTTAAAGCTAAGGCAGAAACATACTGACTTAGTGTTCTATTGCTGTGAAGAGACACCATGTCCATGGCAATTCTTATAAAGAAAGTCATTTCATTGGGGCTGGCTTACAGTTTCTGAGGTTTAGTCCATTGTCATAATGGCAGGGAGCATGGCAGAATGCAGACAAACATGATGCTGAAGAAGTAGTGGAGAATTCTATCTTAAATACACAGGTAGCAGGAAGAGAGAGCAACTAGGCCCTGCTTGGGCTTTTGAAACCTCAAAGCCCACCTGCAGTGACATACTTCCTCCAATGAAGCCATACCTCCTAATCCTTTCAAATGGTAGCACTGCCTAACTAAGCATTCAAATATATGAAATAATGGTGACCATTCTTATTCAAGCCACCACAGATGCCATGATTTCAAGGCCAGCCTAGGCTACAGAGCAAGCACCTTGTGTTGAAAATGAAAAAGACACTCTATGATAAATCTTAGCAATTCTAAATTACATCCTCAGTGCTAAATTCAGTTTATGTTTTAAAACATTGACATGAACTAATGTATGTTATATATGCATCATATATTCTTGTAGTTGAAACTTTTTTTTGTACTTTTTGTTGTTATCATTTAAGAGAGTTAAATCCTCATTTTGTTAGGTATATTTTAATGAAGCTTTTCTGCATTGAAAAAAAGCAAGGAAAAAAATATTTAAAACAACAATATACTCCTTCCTACTTGGAAAGCTGAGGCTACTTTGAGATTACTTGAGCTCTAGGAATTTAAAACCAGCCTAGGCAACACGGGAAGATTTTTATCTCAGATAAGTTGATTATTATGGTAATTTAGTTAAATTACTAAAATGCAAGCTTCAGAGTGAGAGAAAACATTTTTTTACAATAAATATACCTGGTATTTATATCCAGAGTATAAACTAGTTATCCACCTTTAATCAAAACACTCAAGAGGCAGAGGCCGGCAGCATGGGCTACATAGAAAATTTCAGGCCAGTCAGTGTTACACAGTAAAACTCATCTCAAAATAATAATAATAAAAAGATCATAAATCTCTCTTACAACTCAGTAACAAAAGAACAAGCCAAACAAAATAAACAAACAAAACCCTCCAGACTACAGAAGTGAAAGACTCTAAAACTCCCAAAGGGAGACACTCACTCAAGCCTCGGGACAGCCGCGCACCCAAGAAGACACTGAGACCGAACTTAAGATGTAGAGAGTAAGATTTAATACAGCAACGACAAGAAAGCACATAAAAAGCACATATACCAGAGGCTCTGGGGTCGAAACTCATGCACCAAGCATGGTGCAGAGGAGATTCGGCACCCAGCCCAAATTTTCACAGGCTTTTATAAGAAAAGGGCAAGGGGGGAACAGGGTGGAAAAAGTACAAATTTACGTCACTAAGAGGTCTTGCCAAGGGGCTTTACATAACCAAGGGGTCGTGTCCTATATTTTGGCAATGTACTCGATCTATTGGAACATTCTGGGGTAGTACCAGGAGGCCCCTATCTCAAAAATGTTCTTGGAACAGTCTTCAGTTAGGAGGGGTAGGACTTGGTTTGTTCGTTCCAGGAGACCCTTATCTAAAAAATGTTCCTGGAACAATTTTCATTTGGGAGGGGGTCGGACTTCTGGGGTGAAGAGTACTCTGAGGTAAAAAGTTCAGGAAGAGTTCAGTTTTTCCTCTTTCATTCCCCCCTTCTTCTAGTAAAAAGCTCTAATCTTAGAGCGGGGTCTTGGCCTCCTGGAGGACCCGATATTGTTGCCTTAGTACCATAACCTGCACTGCATTTATTCTTTCTCTAATAAAAGCTACTAACTTATTGAATATGCAGGGGCCAAAAATAAGCAAAAGCATAAGTGTAATTAAGGGTCCTGCTATGGTGGAGAGGAGGGTGGTGAGCCAAGGGGACTTATTAAACCAGCTTTCGAACCATCCTTGTTGGCTTTCTCTTTCTCTTTTACGCATATCTAGGCGTTCTCTAAGTTTGGCCATAGAGTCTTTGATCACCCCTGAATGGTCAACATAAAAACAACACTCTTCTTTTAGGGCAGCACAGAGCCCTCCTTCTTTAAGGAATAATAAGTCTAATCCCCTCCTATTTTGCAGTACTACTTCAGACAGGGAAGTTAAAGATTCTTCTAATTTGGTTATAGACTGTTCTATAGTGCTAAGATCAATATCCATAGCTGTACGTAATTCTTCATAGTATTGGGGGGTCTGAATTAAGGCAGTGGTCCCTGTACCTACTCCCGCTGCTACTCCCAATCCTAAAAGTACTGCCAGAGTTAAGGTAATGGGTTCTCTTTTCCAGCGGACTCGGTGATCAAATTTGTCTAAAAAGGAGCTATCATCATGATACAGGAGTCTAGGGATAAGTTGAACTAAAATACAGAAATCTTTGGAACTATTAAAAACAGACATAGATACACAAGGAGTGAGACCGGTATTGCAAGCCCATACTGTATCTATGGGGGGCACCAGGTACTGACCACTTTTGCTAGGCTGGATGTTCTGGGTCTGATTACAAAGGTGCCGTTTATCCTGAGGCACCTGGCCCAAACAGAGCCCACTTCCTGAAACTGCTGCCAGAGTCAGCTTTCTGTTTTCACCCCAAAGGCATTGAGAATGATCTGAAGTAGTATTATAAGTCCTAATCTGAGCAATTCCTTCATAGTAAGGGGGCCTAGAGGTATAACATAACCAACATGATTGAGTCATATTAGGATTAGTCCTATTCAACACCAAAAAAGCTCCTTGGACTAGACTGACCAGACGGCTCTCTGTGTCTAGGGGCGGTGGGGAAACTAAGGTCGGTAGGGAAGGTCTCACTGTTTTGGGCTGTGGAGTTGGTGGAGCTGGTACAGCCGGGACTTGTGGGGGAGCTGGTACTATTGGGGGACCCTGTTCTGTAAGGACTTTATTGGGCCCGATGGGTGTTATCGCCAATTCTTTCACAGTCAGCCTGATTGTAAAAATGAACCCAGGGTCTCTCGGTGGACTGGATACACGCCAACCCCACTTATTTCCTTTAAGCCAACTTAAACGATTTTGTTTTCCTTTTTCAGTGAATTTTATAAGTAGGGGGTTGCAGTATTTACCTTTGCATGGTCCTGGGGGGCTGTTTTCAGTAGCACACCCATAAGCTCCTACAGCGGCCTCATCTGAATCTAGGACATAATGGAGGTCGCCATCGTTTGGATATTTATGGGGATCTCTTTCTCCTTGATATGGCTTATCATAACCACTACCTCGCTTAACCGTGATTAGGTCCCAGGCAGAGGAAGGCTTCCAGTAGGCTTCCCCTGTTGTTTCACATGTCCATTTACCACAAAAATAATCTGATGCCCCCCCACATTTTTGTTGAAGCTCTTTGTTTTGACCCTGACCAGGGCAAACATAAAACTGTGCAGCTCTAAGATTAGCTCGGTAGAACTGCCCTGAACACCCATACGTGTTCCCTATTCCACCTGGAACACACCGCTGTTCAGGGGGTGGGTTACTAAGATCAGTATGGTCGGGGAGGTCCCAATTGGGAGATCCTGCTGCTAACTTACAAATGTCAGGTGTAGCCGGGCGTGGTGGCGCACGCCTTTAATCCCAGCACTCGGGAGGCAGAGGCAGGCGGATTTCTGAGTTCGAGGCCAGCCTGGTCTACAAAGTGAGTGCCAGGACAGCCAGGACTACACAGAGAAACCCTGTCTCGAAAAACCAAAAAAAAAAAAAAAACAAAACAAAACAAATGTCAGGTGTGAGATCAGGCCACCAAGTCCAAGGGGGAAGGACTGCAGTGATTGCCCATACAATGTTTCCCTCCCCATTAAGCACTTCCCATGACTGTTGAATCGGGGCATGAGGGTTGTCGTTCCCTAGGCTTAGGGTGGCCCCCACGACACAAGTGAAGTTTAAGAGGATTGTCAGTAGTTGCCATCGTCCAGTTGTCTTCATGGTTGCCTCTACCCTGGCTAGGAGCCTTCTTGACGTGGGAGGCGTGGATCCAGGCGGCGTTTCTGTCTACCTTTACTGCCGTTGGAGTTGTTAACAGTACCAAATATGGTCCTTTCCACCGAGGCTCAAGAGTGCCGGTGAGATGTCTTCTGACAAGGACCGAATCTCTAACCTGGAACCCGTGGGGCACTGCCGTAGTCCCCGGTGCATAAGCTTCTTTGATCTGGTCCCAGATCTGTGTTCTGACAACCTCCAAGGCCTTTAAATGGGTAAACAGAGCAGAGGGTGAGGAAGAGTCAACACAGGGATCCAATATCCTGCTAGACTTAGTCAAGGGGGGGGCGGTCCCCCATGTAGAATTTCATAAGAAGTAAGACCGAAACGTCCAGGTGTGTTTCGGACTCTGAGAAGCACAAAGGGAAGGAGGGTCACCCAGTCTTTACCGCCAGTCTCAATAACTAATTTAGTTAGGGTCTGGGCATGATGCGGGTACACGTAGATCAGATCTCTGGCTGGAACTGGTGAGATGTCCTTGGGGTATCCAGCTCGTTCACTGTAACCAGTTGTGACCAGACTTTTTTCTGTACCACCTGCAAGCCCTTTTAACTTAGCATACAGAGCATTATTAACAACATAGGTTTAAACACATTATTTAAAACAGTAATGGGCATAGGAGTTTCATAAAGGATCTTAAACAGAGTAAAACTGAATCAAGAGATAGGGCATAGGGAAGGAACACCAAGTCCATGCCAGTCTCCACGATTAATTTTGTCAAGGTCTGTCTTAGAGTTTTAAACTAATTTTTATCTATCCTGAGCTCTGAGGTCTATACACACAATGTAATTTTTGACCTCTGAATACTTGGCCACACCCTGACTTACCTGGGCAACAGGATTATTGTTCTTTGGGATGCCTGTTTGGCGGTTAGATCTGCCATCTGATTTTTTTTTTGTTCACAGCATCTTAGGTCTTTTTCTGCAAATGTCAACAGCTTTCTTTGTCTGTATATTGTTCCATACAGTGGCAAAAGCATACCTGCTGTCAGTGTAGACTTTTCTTGTTGTCAACTTTCTGGGCTGAAGTCCCTTTAGGGAGGCTGCTGGCCTAGATCACTTGCTTTTTGTCCACCGCTGCACTGCTGTCCCCGCCTTCCGCTTACCTTTAACCATGAGGCTACTGCCATCCGTGTACCAGTTCAAACTTTTAAAACCCCACGGGCTACTCCAGCCCGCTCATCAACATATAGGGTAAAAGGCTTAGTCAGATCTGGCAAAGCCAGGGCGGGGGCTGCAAGCAGGGCTGCCTTTATGCTGTCAAAGGCTTTTTGGTGTTCCTCAGTCCAGGTGAATGGGACTTTTTCTTTCTGCAAAAGCCCGCCGTCCCCAGAAGCTCACGTACTTGGCGCGGGGTGGTGGGGGTTGGGATCAGCATCACAGTCTTTTTTCTGGCCTCGGTGAGCCACCGCTTTCCGTCGTTTATGACATAACTGAGCTTTCTTAGCCGATACCCGGTACCCCAACTCACCCAGTTCATTCAGGAGCTTCTAGGAGGGCCAGAATTTCTTCTTTGTCTTTTTTTTTTTTTTTTTTTGGTTTTTTTGAGACAGGGTTTCTCTGTGTAGCCCTGGCTGTCCTGGCACTCACTTTGTAGACCAGGCTGGCCTCGAACTCAGAAATCCGCCTGCCTCTGCCTCCCGAGTGCTGGGACTAAAGGCGTGCGCCACCACGCCCGCTTCTTTGTCTTTAAAGTCTCTGCCTTTAGCCAACCGCAGGGCTTGGGTTAGTGCCAGGAGTTCAGCCTTCTGAGCCGAAGTTCCTTCTGCCAGAATGTCAGAGCAGTGATGAGTAGGTGAAGACTCAGCAGGTTAGCAGGGGAAGCGAAGGTCACTTGTTCTGTCAACAAAAAGCTCTGATAATGTGTCCATCAGTCAGGGAAACAATTGGATCATGTGTCCTTGACCAAAAGCCATTATGTGCAGACAAGCAGGCCATCTCTCAGTCACCAGGTCTAATTTTTTTACAGTTTGCAAAGGCCTGCAGTGTCCAGGAACCTTTTAAACTTGCTTTGCATTGGTCAGTGGAGGAATATGAAACACAGTCTCTTTTTAGCTGCTTCAACAGGTAGGCCACCAGTCTCTTTACTTTTAGCCACGAACAGGTGAAGGGTTTGGTCATGAGGGGGGGGCTCCTCTTCTTTTTGTTAGGACAGTAAACACTTTGATCTTTAGCCAAAGGCTTTTTTCTGTTGCCAGGTACTAAGTTTTCTAGTCTCCCTGACTTTTGTGGCCAGCATTTCATTTCTCTTATCTTCTTTTTAAAAATTTTCTGGCTCTTTATTTCTTACAGATCATCTCTAAGTACTAGTATTATTAGCAAGTGTCACTTTGCTAGGTTCTAGTCTTTGTCATTTATCTCTCTTTCTATCTATATATATATATCTTTTCACTGTTAACCTATCTCTTCTGAGTCTGCTGAAGCTTTGCTCTCAGCTCTTCTTTGCAGACCTCTATCTTTTTCTTAACTTCTGTAACTTTTTATTACCTCGGTCAGATTGTTGGGGCACTTTTTAGTCCCACAGAGACGAGACCATCAGAGCCTGGCAGTCAGGTGCTCCTTACCTTGGATGTCTCCCTCACCGGAGCTTAGAACAGATTCACTGCTAGCAGCTCAGGGCGGTGCCTGAGAAGAGAAAACACATGGGGCAGAGAAGGGAGTGCAGCTCTCATATCGGGCTGCACCAGACCACTGATATCTCAAAATGAACACAATTTTTTTCTGTTAACAAAAGACAGGATACAGGAGACAGGGGAATAAGAAGCAACCAGGGAACCTTGTGGCGACCTCAGATCAGACATGGCGACCCGCTGAATTCAAGCATATTAGTCCGCGGAGGAAAAGAAACTAACCAGGATTCTCTCAGTAACAGCGAATGAAGAGTTAAGCGCCGAATCCCCGCCGCCACGGCGCGGGAAATGTGACGTAACTCTTGGGAGTGGCAAACAAACACTGGCAGGGAGGGGTAGAGGCAGTAATTTAACCATTTGTCTTCTCACATGGCTTGAGCCCCCACGGAGCTCTTTTGGTCGGAGGCAACGGCGGCCTCCCGAGCTTTGGAAACGCAAGGCGCCTGCGCGGCAGGGCGGGGGAACAACGACTACACTTCTCTGTGTGCCCGCGGGCAGGCGCGCAGACACAAGGGAGTGCAGGCAGACTCCAGGGGGGGAGCCAAAGGAGGGACGGCGGCCGCAGTCGGCCCCTCCCCAGCTGTGGCAGGCTTTACGGCCACTCTAGGGCACCAGGCGGGGACCGGCAGGCCACCGCACTTACCACCAGCATCTCACAACTCGTTCGCGGGGCACAGACAGCCCCTGTCGCCGCTGCCTGCAGAACTCAGAACCTCAGCACCGCTGCTGCCATCAAAGCCCTAACTGCGCCGCCAAAGCCGGAAATTTTTCTCAGAGCTCTTTTGAGCAGCCCGGGGCTCCCCAGCCAAGTGCGGACTGTGCGCCGCCTTTTTCCGCCGGTGGCAGCTGGTCCCCCCCCCCCCCGCAAGGCCGCCGGTACCGCCTCGCCGAGAGCGCGGTGGGCAGGACCGGCCTGGTGGGTTTTTCTTCTTTTTTTTTCCTTTTTTAAAACCATTGCTGACAAATTCTGTCTTGACGTCAGTCCAAGTCTACAGTCGACAAAGGGTTAACACACACACACACACAGTCTTGTCTGTCACGTGACCAAAACACAACCAGCCAAACGCCACTTTCTGACAGGGTCGGGTTCTACATCGACTCCCTTTCTCTGACGGGGGTGGGACTCCACATTCACTCCCGCCCTGGCAGAAAGAACACTGTCCTGACGGGGGCGAGATTTTACATTTACTCCCGTTTTGGCAGATTGTCCTATTTCTAGAATAACAGCAGACACAACAAGAGTGGACACGAAACTTGAGACAAAAAGAAACCAAAAACACAGCGGCGACTTCGCGTCACCCACAGGCAACTTACAGATTCAGATGGCCTCTCCAAGGCCGGCCGATTTAGACCTTTCACTAAAGTGATAGTCTCTTGGCCTTCAGAGGGGTTCATCAGGCGTCCCTGATCCTCCCCTATTCCACCTGGGACGTCTCCCAGGGGCAGATCGGACGGTGGACACCTGGGCACGTCTGTCCTTATCCACCCCGCGCTCTCTCTCCCGGAGCACGGTCTCAAGTGCTTGTACTAAGCACAGAGCGTCACGCAAAACCAAAACTGCGATCGCACCAGATACAGATTCAGATGGCCTCTCCAAGGCCCACAGACAGATTCAGATGGCCTCTCCAAGGCCCACAGATCCCAGAAACAGAACACAGACACCAGACACCAGACCAAGACAGAACAGAAAATCTTACCTCTGAGTGGGTCCAGGACTTCTGGGTGGACGCGCTGATTCCCGGCCAATGCACCAAATGAAAGACTCTAAAACTCCCAAAGGGAGACACTCACTCAAGCCTCGGGACAGCCGCGCACCCAAGAAGACACTGAGACCGAACTTAAGATGTAGAGAGTAAGATTTAATACAGCAACGACAAGAAAGCACATAAAAAGCACATATACCAGAGGCTCTGGGGTCGAAACTCATGCACCAAGCATGGTGCAGAGGAGATTCGGCACCCAGCCCAAATTTTCACAGGCTTTTATAAGAAAAGGGCAAGGGGGGAACAGGGTGGAAAAAGTACAAATTTACGTCACTAAGAGGTCTTGCCAAGGGGCTTTACATAACCAAGGGGTCGTGTCCTATATTTTGGCAATGTACTCGATCTATTGGAACATTCTGGGGTAGTACCAGGAGGCCCCTATCTCAAAAATGTTCTTGGAACAGTCTTCAGTTAGGAGGGGTAGGACTTGGTTTGTTCGTTCCAGGAGACCCTTATCTAAAAAATGTTCCTGGAACAATTTTCATTTGGGAGGGGGTCGGACTTCTGGGGTGAAGAGTACTCTGAGGTAAAAAGTTCAGGAAGAGTTCAGTTTTTCCTCTTTCAGAAGGACATGTATGTGCCTAGAAATAGGGATGTGTGTGAATTTACCACTTTGACTGTTTTAGATGTGTGGTGGCACAAAATATCTTAATATAGTTTCAACATGACCACCACCTACAGTGAGAGCTTTGTACTTTCACAAACTGAAACTCAATACCCACTAAATAATAACTTCCTGTTTCTTGTTTCTATGCCTCTTGCTATACACAATTTACTTTCTGTTTCTATGAACTCTGCCCCTTTAGGTATCTCACATAAGCAGAATCATGCCATGTTTGCCATTGTGTATTGACTTGTTTCACTTAGCACAGTCTCTTTGGTGTCCATCTGTGCTGCAGCCTATATCAGAATGTCTTTGTGTTTTACTCTACAGGTTGGTCACATTTTGTTTATCCATTCACGTGTCAGTCAACACTTGGATCAAATCTTTTGTTGGCTAAAGTAAATAATATTACTATAGACAAGGAGGATCAAGTGTCTGTTTGAGCCTTGGCTTTCAATTATTTGGATTATGTACGGAGAACTTTTGAATCGTTTGATGACTCTTGGTTTAAGCTTTGGAGAAGGAAGTGTTTTAAACTATTGAGACTATAGTAAGTATTATTATTGTTTTGGTTATGGTGGTGTGGTATTGTAGGAATAAAGGATGAAATGAGTTATGATGGGCACATGGAATACTGTCCTTTCAACTTTCTTAAGAGAACAGCTCTAGGAAATTTGATGAAGAAAGTTCCAGTGACTCTGGCAGTAGAGGTGAAGTTACTGGAGCTGAGGATGAGAGAAGTTCAGGACACTGCATGGGGAAACCCACCTTCATGCTCCCCCAAAAGATAGATGAATGGAAATGCTGAGTTTGAGGGAAGAAGTGGGAAAAATAGACATGAGTGATAAACATCAGGACTAAAAGAAGGGAGGTGAGTCATGATTCTCAAAAGAGATGACAACGAGCAAAGAGATCGTCTTAGTTAGATTTCTATTGCTGTGATATAAACAACAAGCAACAAACAAATGACCAAAGGCAACTTGAAGAGCAAAGGGTTTATTTGGATTACATATTCCAAGTCACAGTCTACTGACAGAAGCCAAGGTAGGAACCTGGAGATAGTAACTGAAGCAGAAACCATGGTGGAGTGTTACTTATCTCTTGCTTATTTACAGCTTGCTCATTGTGCTTTCTTACATAATCCAGGATCATCTGCCCAGGGATGGCACCACCCCCAGTTAACTGGGCCCTCCTGCATTGATCAGTAATCAAAAAAATGCCCCCATAAAATTGCCTACAGGACAATCTGGTGGAGGCAATTCTTCAGCTGAGAACCTTTCCCTGATATGTAAAGTTTGGGTGAAGCTGACAAACACTAAGCAGCAAAGTGAAAAATAGCTTGGAAATGGCAGCTCAAGGCCAGACAATGCAAAGATATCTTTTTTTCCTGTGCTGTGGTCAGGACAGAAGACTGAAACACTTTGTAACAAAACCTTGAAAAGATTCAAGTTTCAATTGTAACAGGCCTCAAGACCTTAGCACAACAATTGCCAAGTTAGAGGCACCATTTTGACCTTAGAACTCAGCACATGGGCCCCAACACTTGCCAAAACAAAGACAAAGATCTAATCGTCAGAGACCTAGTCCATAGTTCCAGGATTCTGGAAAATTCCTAAATGTACTAACTTTGCTTTTTTTGACTTTTGTAGCTTTGCATCTCACTAGCTGTTCTTACTAATCAAAGTATGTCAACCAGCATTTGGATCTGTGAATAGAAGGCAAAGACCCACCAGTGAGGCTTGGGGCTGCATGGTTTGGGCAAATTCCACATGCAGCCTCTGGCCAGTAATACAAACTTTCTATTTGGCTTTAAGAATGTCCATGTGTCCCTCTGCCACCGCTCTGGGAGGGAGGGAGACTCACAGAGTGCAGACAGGCCTGTGAGGGCAGGAAGGACCTCCACTGCTTCTCAGAGGAACAAGCCTGGAACCCTCAGGACACAGGAACCTAGAGGCTGCCTGGGACCGGATTCTTCCAGTCTTCTGTGCCCAGAGCTGATCCTGTGCCACAGAGCTACATACACAAATACTGCAAGGATTGAGCTGGTCTCCCAGGAGTGCCTACATATCTTCAAGCACAGGTAAGACCACCACTTCTCTTCAAATTCCTGGACCTCTCAGAGCCATCAGGACACAGGAGCCAAGGATCAGCTGGGGACAGGATCTTTCTGGTCTCTGTCTGCACCCCAGAGCTGACCCTGGTCAGAACTGGTCTCCCTGGAGTACTGACACACAGGCTTGCAGGAGAGACAAGCCAAAATCAGAGACACCAAGACCAGCTAACACCAGAGATAACGAGATGGCAAAAGGTAAGTGCAAGAACATAAGCAACAGAAACCAAGATTACTTGGCATCATCAGAACCCAGTTCTCCCACCACAGCGAACCCTGGTTACCCCAACACACCAGAAAAGCAAGACTCTGATTTAAAATCACATCTCATGATGATGATAGAGGACTTTAAGAAGGACATAAATAACTCCCTTAAAGAAATACAAGAGAACACAGGTAAACAGGTAGAAGATCTTAAAGAGGAAACACAAAAATCCCTTAAAGAATTACAGGAAAACACAACCAAACAGGTGAAGGATCTGAACAAAACCATCCAAGATCTAAAAATGGAAATAGAAACAATAAAGAACCTAAAAGAAGAAACAAAACAAAACAAAACAAAACAAAAAGAATGTCCATATGGTGGTCTCTGGTGGGCTTACCTCAAACATTCTGGAGGCCCTAGTGAGATTCCTAGAAACTGAGATGCCAGAACACAGGTGACCTTGGGTCCCTACTAAGGTAATAGTGTGGAGAATGGACAGTTTCTTGGGGGTGCACGCCCTGAGAAATTGCAGAGCCCTGGGAACTTCTCTCACCTCTATTCCTGCTGCCCCAGAGGCTCCAGATGCCTCCACTCTCAATGGGAGATTATAGAAAGTCACCTAATTAGTCACTTCAAAGGTGAGTCTATCTATGGTGCCATCTGAGTAGTACATGTAGGAAAGACTGCATGAAGCCTAAATTCCAGTGTCTAGGATCTGTATGAGAAGCCAACAGATCCCCTAGGTTAAGTCTTTACTTGTCCCTGTCTGCATGTCCCTCTGTGGTTTTGTCAGCTCTGTTGGCTGGAAGAAAGGAAGCAGTGATGGGTTGGGATGTGTTAATAGACCCAAGATACCACTGAAGTGTATGTAAAACCATATCAAGGTAGGTTTTGTAAATGAGGATGTGTATGGTCTCCATCTCTTGCTTGGAAAACTCCAGACCTTCTGTGAAGTATATTGGCCTTTTTTTGAAGTCAGGTGGCCCAGTGACAGATCTCTGGACCCCCAGATGGTTCAGGCTATCTGGAATGTGTTAAGTAGACACTCAGACCACACTGACCAATTTCCTTAAAATGACTTATGGTTTTCTCTGGTACATCCCCTTGGCTTAAAGCTACCCCTTTGTTCAGAATGGAATTAGGTATGCCTGGGCTACAGTTGTCACCTTGGACAGAAAACAGTTTGGGCCCAGTCTCTCAACCAAAGGACATCAGCACAAAGGGACTGATTAGCCCAGGCATTTAGTAGAGGTTGGGAGTACCTGTGTATTTGGGGCAAAGTCATCAATCAGTGTGTGAGGTGTGTGCACAGACTATTCATATGCATTCACCACAACCCATGTACAGGAGGCTCCTCACCTCAGCTGGAAAGAAAATTAAAAACAAAGAAGAAATTCTGGCCTCCAGAGTGCTGCTTCATCATAACGATGATGCTCATAACGATGATGCAGCAGCACTCTGAAACTGCTACCAAGCCGGCAATGAAATGGTTTGCTTTATAAATTGTCTTGGTTATGGTGTCTCCTCATGGAAGTATAACAATAAATAAAACAGAAGAAAAGTCTTTCTACATTCATATATTTGTTGATACAGGTCAGGGAGAGCAGTGGACGTGTTCGTAAAACCCATTTTTTTTAGCTAAGTGCTGTTTTCAGAAAGTTCCACTAAATGGTTTTTATAAACCTTATGTAATGATTCACAAAGAAAATCTCAGAACCCTGACTATCATATTGTATTGTCAACTGCAGCTTCCTTTTTGCATTACCTGTTAGCATTGTTGAATGACTGCCTATTAAATAAATATGTAAAGACCTAAGTATCAGAAACTTAAAGGCTAGGGAAAGCTTCATGAGAAGCTTATAAAGTTCTCTTCTCTTCTCTCTTTTTTTTCTTATTGTCTGCCGTCTCCTTCCCTTTAAAAAAGTTCTTTCCTGTTATTTATTCCAGTCATCAGATTGCATGCAGGACTTTTATGGGCTCTAGTTTCTGCATCAGGAGGCTCCAAGAGAGGTGAGTCGTAGGCTGACAATGGAAAGAAACTTCAGTTTGTTTTTCAGAATCTTAAAGGCAAACTCAGTAATCGTGCAGTGCCTAGAAGTCTTTGAGTATTGCCTTTCAACAACAACCAAAATAATTAAATACTATGTTTTAGGCATCGAGTTGAATGCTACTATTTGCAAAGCAATATAACAAAGTTGTTAGAGAAGACAGGGGCTGGAGAGATGGCTCAGTGGTTAAGAGCACCGACTGCTCTTCCGAAGGTCCTGAGTTCAAATCCCAGCAACCACATGGTGGTTCACAACCATCCGTAATGAGATCTGACACACTCTTCTGGTGTATCTGAAGACAGCTACAGTGTATTTAGATATTATAATAATAAATAAATCTTTACAATAAAAAAAGAAGAAGAAGAGAGAAGACAGCCAGGCGGTGGTGGCGCACACCTTTAATCCCAGCACTTGGGAGGCAGAGACAGGCGGATTTCTGAGTTCTACACAGAGAAACCCTGTCTTCAAAACAAAACAAAACAAAACAAAACAAGAGAGAAGAAAATCTGGTCCTGAAAGCCCTTACACACACAGCTCAGTGAAACAGACAAGAAACCCCAGAAACAATAGCTCATATATATGTTTGACTGCTTCTCTTTTGTTTGACATATTTCCAAAGAATAGCCAATGGAGAAGGAACTTCAACAAATGCCTAAACCCCAAACCCTACATTAAAAAATTAACTCAAAATGGATCCCAGTCAAATGTAAAACAAAACTGTAGGGCTGGCAAGACTGTTCAGTAGATAAAGGCACTTGAAATGGAAACTTAAGGGTTCCTTGGAAAGTTAGTTGTGTTGGATGGTATTTTGCTAAAGTAAGCATATGAAGGAATATTTCCTTAAGCGGACATAGGTAAAAGACTAAGGCAGACTCACGAAGGAGTGTTTTGCTAAAGTAGACACAGGAGAAAGGATGTTTTGCTAAAGCAAGTAAGTGAAAGAACATGTGATGAAGGATTCTTCACTAATGACACGCATGCATTGGTTCACCTTACATTACAGTTAAACTCCATTTGTCAGGACTCCATAAAGAGAAACAAGCCAAAAAGCTTCTGGTGGTGTGCTACAGTTTCTTGTTACTTCCCAGGTCTCTAGGGCTGATGGGCAGAGTAATGTCAGCTGAGACAGACTCGAAAACCGCAGCAAGATACCTGCTGAGAGATAAGCCCCGTGGAGGACATGTGATGTTTAGAGGGAATACAAATAGGCCAAATGGACAGTGATGGAGGCTGAGCTAGGCTTGCTTGTAGACCTAGCTGCGCAACACTTATTGGTCTCTAGTCTTCGATGAAAGAGGCACAGCCCAGAATTACTCCTGGCATCCCTCCTGGTCCCTCCTGCTGACGGAGGCTGAGGCCTGGCTGTCTCTGTTAGGTAGTGCCACCGCTGCTGATTCATGTTTGCTATCCTGACTCTATGGAGCTAGAATGCTGGTAATTCTGTGAAGTGTTTGCAGGTGGATCAAGCTGCCACTGCTAACCTGTAAACTGAACTGCCAATTTCCTGACATTGCAGATGGGAGTTGCTCCAAAGAACCATTTCTAAACAGGTCTATTTCCCCCATATCCTTTCTTTTCCACTACCTCTGGTGGGTGGTAAGCTAGAAGGGAGGTTAAGGTATTTAAGAACCATCATTAAATATAGACTTTGAAAAAATTAAACTTACAGGCACTTGTTGCCAAGCTTGATGACCTAAGTTTGATCCCCAGAATATACATGATAGAAGAAGAGAGCTGACTCTGCAATTTTTTCTCGGACCTCTACAGTTTTGCTGTGGCATATGCAAATTTATGTACATACACTGGAATAAATACATACATAAATAAAAATTATAGCATATTTAAGGAAAATTTTAGAATATCTTCGAAGTCTATGGTGAGAACATTCTCAGACTTGACAGAATAAGAGGATAAGCTGGACAAAATGGACATTATCAAAATGAAAACACTTGCTCTGTAAGAGACCATATATGAAGATGAACAGACAAGCAGCCTAGTGAGTAGTGAGACGGAAATATAAACAAGACACTTAGAGAGGTCCAGATAAGGTATTCCAAGAACATAAAGGAAGATAAGAGTCTCATGTGCCAGGGACTCTTCAAAGTCTGAAAAGATGAGACATGACCTAGGATTTAAAGGACAAAGAGACACAATGGATGGATAGACTCAGGAGAGCAAGGAGCATGCAAGACAGAATGAGCAACCTCCAAGGAAGGAAAGTGCAGGGCATGCTGTTGTTAAGGTACCCTGCCCAGTGCAGATGACAGTATGCAAGAAAAGAGCCAAGGAAAGGAGACCTGGAAAAAATGATGTAATTGACAATGGGGACATAGCCCCACTCCAAAATAGTTGACTGCTAGAAAGCATTTAACACCATAAGAGGTGTAGAAATCACTAACGGCTATGATCTCTGGGCATTCAGAAGAATAGAGTCGTTTGGTTAGGGGCCATGTTGAAAGATGCCCATTTGCTCCACACGGAGACTGAGGGTAGGAAGGGCAGAAAGGATGCTGAGCTGTCTTCTGTGTGAGGTGTAAGTGATGATACCCAAGCCTGTCTTTGTCCCATGGAGCCTCTTCTTTCTCATACTATGAGTGCAGATGTAAAGGCTGATTTGAAGTACAACCTTGGTGGGGTGACATCTTTCCTTGCACTACACTTTTTGGATTTGGGGAGGAGAAAAAGGAAAAGGAGGTCAGTTAACAAGAAGTTTATGAAATGTTTACTTAAGAAATACATCTCAGCAAAGGCTTTACTATGTCCTCTAATCCATTGTATCATAAGTGCTCTCCATTGAGCCAAGCAACTGCCATTTGGGGACATTCAACTATGCCCTCCTGAAAAACAGGAAGACACACACATCATCATCATCAGGTTCTGTAAGGGAGCCTAATAAATTCATTGGTTACCCTGAATGAATTTTAGTAGAATTATGCCTGCTTGTCACTAGAACCTTGGGAGGAGGGGTAGATGTTACTTTTTGTCTGTCCCTTGGAATGAATTTTAGCAATATATAGACATCCTGGGATTTTTTAAAGTCATCTTGACAAGTTTTTTTTGTTGTTGTTTTTTTTGTATTTTTTTTGTTTGTTTGTTTTTCGAGACAGGGTTTCTCTGTCTAGTCCTGGCTGTCCTGGAACTCACTTTGTAGACCAGGCTGGCCTCGAACTCAGAAATCCGCCTGCCTCTGCCTCCCGAGTGCTGGGATTAAAGGCATGCGCCACCACGCCCAGCTGACAAGTTTTATATTTACTGTACACATCTACTCCTCTAATTTAGTCAAAAGGGTTGGGCCCTGTCTTAGTCAGGGTTTCTATTCCTGCACAAACATCATGACCAAGAAGCAAGTTGGGGAGGAAAGGGTTTATTCAGCTTGCACTTCCATACTGCTGTTCATCACCAAAGGAAGTCAGGACTGGAACTCAAGCAGGTCAGAAAGCTGATGCAGAGGCCATGGAGGGATGTTCTTTACTGGGTTGCCTCCCCTGGCTTGCTCAGCCTGCTCTCTTATAGAGCCAAGACTACCAGCCCAGAGATGGTCCCACCCACAAGGGGCCTTTCCCCCTTGATCACTAATTGAGAAAATGCCTTACAGTTGGATCTCATGGAGGCATTTCCTCAACTGAAGCTCCTTTCTCTGTGATAACTCCAGCTGTGTCAAGTTGACACACAAAACCAGCCAGTACAATTGACCCCTTGTCAACTTGACACACAAACACATCACTAGTAAGCCTCAACCCTTACATTCTTATTTATCCCCAAGGTCTAAATAACTTTAAAAGTCCCACAGTCTTTACATATTCTTAAAATTTCAATCTCTTTAAAATATCCATCTCTTTTAAAATCCAAAGTCTTTTTACAATTAAAAGTCTCTTAACTGTGGGCTCCATTAAAACAGTTTCTTCCTTCAAGAGGGAAAATATCAGGGCACAGTCACAATCAAAGCAAAAATCAATCTCCAACCATCCAATGTCTGGGATCCAACTCACGATCTTCTGGGCTCCTCCAAGGGCTTGGGTCACTTCTCCAGCCATGCCCTTTGTAGCACACACGTCATCCTCTGGGCTCCAGATGCCTGTACTCCACTGCTGCTGCTGCTCTTGGTGGTCATCTCATGGTACTGGCATCTCCAAAACACTGCATGACCCCTTCAGTCCTGGGCCTTCAATTGCAACTGAGGCTGCACCTTCACCAATGGCCTTCCATGGCCTCTCACAGTGCCGAGCCTCAGCTGCTCTGTGTGACCCCTTCATGCCTTCAAAACCAGTACCATCTGGGTGACCCTTACACATTACCAAGTCCCGCTGCAGAAGGAGTACAACCTTGCCTATCTCTGGAACACAGCCTCTTTGTGCTTTCAGAAAACACTTCCCAGAAGATGTCAACTCAACGATGCTGGTCTCTTCTTAATCACTGCTAATTTCTTAGCTCCAGCTAACCAGCATCAATAGTCCCAGTAATGCAAAGTTTTTGCTTTAGTAGTTCTGGTATCTTGTTAATCACAGCTGATTCTTCAGCCCCAGCTAACCAGAACTACAAAATCTTCACAACCAAAACAGCAATGGCCCTGAAGAGAGTCTTTAATTTTCCCTCTGAAATTTCACAAACCAGACCTCCATCTTCTGCACTGTTCTCAACATTATCTTCCAAGCTCCTACACAACATCTGACAGAGCTCTTAACAACGAATGGATCTTCAAGCCCAAAGTTCCAAAGTCCTTCCACAGTCCTCCCCAAAACATGGTCAGGTTGTCACAGGAATACCCCACTCTGCTGGTACTAATTTGTCTTAGTCAGGGTTTCTATTCCTGCACAAACATCATGACCAAGAAGCAAGTTGGGGAGGAAAGGGTTTATTCAGCTTACACTTCCATACTGCTGTTCATCACCAAAGGAAGTCAGGACTGGAACTCAAGCAGGTCAGAAAGCTGATGCAGAGGCCATGGAGGGATGTTCTTTACTGGGTTGCCTCCCCTGGCTTAGGCCCTAAGCATTTATGACTCGTAGTAAACTTTACCAGTTGTCATTGCCTTCCAGTGGTGTTAGTAGAATACTCTCAAGGCCTTTTGAAGTATTCAAGTAAACAGTGCAGGCAACTAAGCCAGTCATCTTTTAACAGCTAGGGACTAGGTGGCTGGATGATTTCCTAGTGCCAATCATTTAATAAAAATTAAGGGTTGGGTGTTACACAGTGGTAGAGCAGTTGCTTAACATGCACAAGGGCACAAGGCCCTGGTTTGAACACCAGCACTGAAAAGAAAATAGGTAGAGAGAGTTTGATGGTTACTATTGTTTGTCAACATGACAGGATTTAGAATCACCTAGGAGACAAGCCTCTGAGAAATAACCTAGATTAAGTTAGCCTCTGGGTATGTCTGTGAGGGGATATCTAGATTAGGTTCATTGATACGGGAAGATCCATGTTTATTATGCACAGTGCCATTCTATGAGCTAGGATACTGTACTGAATAAAAAAAAAAAAAACAACAACAACAAAATAAAAACTTGAGCTGAGTATCAGCGTTTATCACTCTCTGTTTCCTGGCTATGGATGCAAAGTGACCAGCCACCCCAAGCTCCTGCCACTTCCTCACCATGCTGGACTAAAACTCCCTGAACTGTAAGACTAAATAAATCTTTAAGTCACTTCTTGCCAAATGTCTTGTCACAACAATGAGAAAAGTACCTAGCACAGAGGGGCTGGGAAAATATGAAAGAAAAGAATACGAAAGTTTACCAACTAGGAGCTAAATCTGGGTGCTCAGTGTATTGAGCTGTTGACTTTCTGCCTACCTCATCTCTTGCTCCACCTAGCAAGTTATTCACGGGGAACAGTTGCAATACTTGTTCCTATCTCGTGTTTCCCTTGGATGTTTAACTATTGGTGTTCCCAGAGGCAGACTTGAGGCTGATGGCATCTTTATGCTCAGAGAAATCAACCAGACAACTTACTTAATGGCACAATTCTAAATTTCTATGACATTATCAGTAAAATAATATGAACCACTCATGGTAGAAGGGCCATTTGACTTTTGACTTTACTCAACATACTAAGCAGAGTTGGTAATCCAGATTCTAACTCTGAATTAGATACACATTCTTAAAAAAAAAAAAAAAAAAAAAAAAGTCGTCAAAGAAAACTTACAAATTCCAAACTGGTGTCTTTATTGCCAAGAACATAACATTTTAATTTTGCCCATTATATTTGTATTGCTTAGCTTCTGGTTATTGAGGACATGGGTCTTCTGGCTCCCTGTGCTTTATTTTCTATCCCTAAAGTAACCATAGAGTTAAAAGCAACTGACCTTACAGATCAAGAAATCCAAGCTCTTAGGTCACAGAAATTTCTTGAAGTCTATGTGTATATTCTCTGAATAGTAAAGCTATTCTTTAAGACACACATCAGATACTGGTGATGAGTAATTGCTTACTTTTCTATAGCTATGACAAAACACTGCAACCAAGACAACTTAGAAAAGGAATAGTTTATTTGGGCTTACAGTTCCAGAGGGATAGGAGTCCATCACCATCACAGCAAGGAACTGTGGCCACAAGTACCTGGCATGGTGGCAGAACGGCTTACAACTCACATCTTAAACTCAAGCAGGAAACAGAGCAAGTGAGGATGGTGAGAAGCTTTGAAACCTCAAAGCCTACCCTCAGTGACGCACTTCTTCCAGCAAAGCTACACCCCTTACCCTCTCCCAAATGCTCAAGAATATGGGTGATGTCTCATTCAAACTGTCAAAATGGGCCATCAAGTTTTTCCTGGAACAAATGCACTTACAACATTGAAAACATTTTTTTATTATTCATGACTAGAATGTTCTCTCCAATATCCACTGTACTGGCTAGTTTTTGTGTCAACTTGACACAGCTGGAGTTATCACAGAGAAAGGAGCTTCAGTTGAGGAAATGCCTCCATGAGATCCAACTATAAGGCATTTTCTCAATTAGTGATCAAGGGGGAAAGGCCCCTTGTGGGTGGGACCATCTCTGGGCTGATAGTCTTGGGTTCTATAAGAGAGCAGGCTGAGCAAGACAGGGGAAGCAAGCCAGTAAAGAACATCCCTCCATGGCCTCTGCATCAGCTCCTGATTTCTGACCTGCTTGAATTCCAGTCCTGACTTCCTTGGTGATGAACAGCAGTATGGAAGTGCAAGCTGAATAAACCCTTTCCTCCCCAACTTGCTTCTTGGTCATGATGTTTGTGCAGGAATAGAAACCCTGACTAAGACATCCACCAAAACAAACTTGGAATATCCTAGGATGTACTACGCAAGTGTTACATGGGTGCATGTACAGGCCGTTAGTAGTTCAAAACTGAAAAATTTTGGCAATTGACAGAGAAAGTTCAGGGAGAGAGAGTTTCTCAGAGGTCTTACATTCTGTATTTATGGAAAATCCCAGGGCACAGTGAATGCATTGTTATAACTTCTTTCTTAACACTGTTCTATGAAGTGTTCCATTTTATAGATTAAAGAGACTAAGGCACAGACAGGTGAGATAACTTCCCCAAGGTAGTCTGTGCATAGTGATAGACATTTCAGTCTGGGCCATCCAGCACCAGAACCTCTGCTTCTCTCAGAAACTACTATGCTGGAGAAAACAATGTGGTTCTGTGGATGGTGAATCAGAACACAGACCAGAAGCAGGATGACTTGTCTAGAGACCAGTGAAGCTATCCAAGTGAAAACTAAACAGGTCTGAATTGGCCAGGATGTTATTTGAGATGTGGGGGAAGAGGGACTCTAGGTGACACTCAGTGGTAGAGTGCTTCCATAGCATGAACAAAGCCTGATGTTTGATCTTTAGTGCTCAGGAAAAGTGAAGGTGAGACTAAAGAGAGAGCAGAATGAGAACAGAGGCTTCTGCCTTGAATGACAAGGTAGAGTTGAGACCAATAATATCGCCTGACTCCACCCCAACTTTCTCTCTGCTGGGAATGAAATGTTGGAATACTCTAGATATTTGGCAGGACATGTCTAGGTGACCTGTTTGAGCTGAGCTAGGAATATAATTTGAGTTTCAAGTGCTTTATCTATGAAGTTTTCATGCATAAGTAAATTATCACAAGTCATTTGAGTGTGGACGTTTTATTGGAGAGACCCCACTCTAAACTGTGCATAAAAATCACCACAAATCCTATATGTGTCCATGGACAGAATTGGAGGTAACAGGTAAATAGACAATTGATACCAGCAAGGTCACATGATAAGGGAATAGACTATGAAAAGGTAAAGAACTGGCATTTAAGTGTAGGTAGAAGATAGCAAAGGAAAAAAAAATCTTATCACCTAGAGGAATCACATGACTACATGAGTTTGACATGAGAATGAGAAGTTGCAAACTAATTTGGGGTTGCATCATATATCACATACAGAAGTGAACCTTAAATTCAATAGGTAGGTATACATAGGTTGGAGTCATAGGAAGCAAGAAATCTGAGGCTTTGAGGCTGTGTGTTTTTTGTTTTTATTTATTTTATTTATTCTTTTTGTTATTTTTTAGAAGCAGGGTCTCATGTAGCCCCACTGGCTACAATGTCTAAGCCTAAGATGACTTTGAGCATCAAATCCTCCTGCTTCCATCTCCCAAGTCCTAGGATTATAGGAGTGTGTAGAGAAAATATCTTGTGTCTGTATGGATGTGGCACCTGTCAATAATAATTCTGATGGTCTATAGCTTAGGCAGGAAATAGGAGGTGGAACATCTGGTAGGAAGAAAGGATTCTGGGATAGTGCCAGATAGGAGACTTGCCTGGGAAATGTGATGTGACAGAAGCATGCTACTTGAGCACAGGTAACCAGCCATGTGGCAGAATGTTAATTAGAATAAAAAGGTTGTTATGATCTAGTCAGAAAAGAGCCTAGCTATATGGCCAAGATATCTGTAAGTATATTTTGAGTCTGAGTCTTATTTCTGGGAGCATGGATCTTGGAGAAAGAACTACCGATCTTCAACAAGAGTGAGATACCATGGTGGGTTTTACTCAGTCCTCAGGATCTACCCAGGGTTTCATGCATGTTAGTCAAGCGCACTATCAATTGAATTATCCCCATTGCCCATCTTTTTATAGAGAAGTCTAGTTCTATTTGCTACGTTATGTCCAGGGCATTCTGCTCAGTTCTTATGTCTTTCATGACAGTGCCTTGATATTTGGTCAGACATTACTTCACATATTTCCATGAGGGTTGGTGCTTGTTTGCTTGTTTGTTGGATAAGATTAAAACTCACCAATAGACTCTGAATGAAGATGATCTATTCCAATGAACCTCATACAGGAAAACCACAAAAGAATGGCATCTAAGCTAAATATGGACATTGTAGTGGTTGAAGTATAGAGGGTTATAAAGTGTCCTGAATGAAGAAATTTTAGAACACTGCTCTGAATAATTCTTCATAGAGACTAGGCTGAGTCTTATTTCTGGGAGCATGGGCCTAGGAGGAAGAACTTTCATGAGTCCAGTCTAACAATGTTATGGCAATGACTTGCCTTCCCTAAAATGGCAGATTTTAAAGTAAACATTTACACCAACATTTTTCCTGGTCTGAAAACAAGAGGCCTAGGACTGGCAATACACAAAATCCAAACTTGGACAGGGTAATGTTTTAAATCTTTTCTTTTCCTGCATTCCTTTTTGAGAGACAGGGTCTCATCCTATAGCCCAGAATGGCCTCCAAATGATAGCCAAGACTTTTGCCTCAGCCTCTTTAGTGCTGGGATTTTAGGTGAGAGCTATCATGACCAGCTTCATTCTCTTCTTGCTTGTATCCTCTTTCCAGAAGCTTTTGACAAGGCCTTCAGCCTGCCTGAGGCACTTGGTGTTTCTGCCAAACCTGATTTGCCCAAAACATTTTGTTTTCAGGTGCTACTCATAAATGTGAGAAAAAGCCAGGTAACCTGATTCCGCCAGGTAATAGGAACCTGTGAATATCTAATAAGTCTTCTTACCGCCTCAGAGCCGAATCTTTGAGAAATGGTACTTAGGAATCTCTGGTACAAATGTAGCCTCGAGAAACAAGGTCTTCACATATCTATTTGAGAGATTTAGTAGTCAGGAATTCAATGCATTGGGTGACTTAGAAGTCAAGAGCTGAGAGCTGGCTGTACAATGTCACATATCCATAGTGTTAGCTACTGAGGAAGCAGAAGCAAGTTTGCTGAGCCGAGAGCTCACCTAAGTCACAGAAAGACCTGGAGAAAGAAAGAAAGAAAAATTCTGTTTTTCACTCAAGCAGTTCCTGACTTTAAGATAATATTGGCTTTGTATTCTGCATCTAGCTGCCTTTGCACATCACTAAAAATATTTCTTCATTGACATTTGATGAACCAAAATGAGCTATGGATTTTTTTCTAATTAATTAATGTAATCAATTGAAAAATCTTCTTCAAACAAGTTAAGGTTGTTTGAAGTGAAACCATCATATTATTTAACCACTTTCCTGTTTCTTTCTGATACATCTCTTGTTGAATTGTTCTGTATAGATATAGGACATATGTAGCAATTTTTTCCTAAGAGGAACTGGTTTTTCTTTAAAAAATATGAATGTATCTTCAATTTGGATTAAGTAGATAAATGTAACCTACAAGGGCTAGAGTGGCTCAGTGGTTAAGAGAACTTACCACTCTTGCAGAGGACCTCAATTCAATTCTTTTTTTTTTTGTTTGTTTTGTTTTTTTCGAGACAGGGTTTCTCTGTATAGCTCTGGCTGTCCTGGAACTCACTTTGTAGACCAGGCTGGCCTCGAACTCAGAAATCCGCCTGCCTCTGCCTCCCAAGTGCTGGGGTTAAAGGCGTGCTCAATTCAATTCTTACTACCAACATAATGGCTTACAACTGACTGTAACCCTCTTTTGACCTCTTGCATGTTTGCAGTGCATGCACACACACACACACACACACACAACAGATGAATATTGAAAAAAATGTGCAAATTAGTTTGTGCTGTATTCCCTTGAAGGCGGTTCTGTTGGACCTGGTCCCTCTTGGAGACTCTGAGAAAAACTCTCACCAGAGAATACATGGAAAAGGAGATCCCAACAAGCCAAGAGGCAAAATGTCTTCTTATATCACACAAATACAAAACAAACAAACAAACAAACAAACACTGTCTTGAAAGAAGAATCTGAAGGCTGAAAATGTGTCAACAATAAAGTTGACAAAACTTTCTATGTATGGTGGTCTGATTGAGAATGGCTGCCATAGGTTGTTTTTGAATGCTTGGTCCCCAGTTGGTGAAACTGGGAAGGATTAGAAAGTTTGGCCTTTGGGAGGAGGTGTGGTACTAGGGGTGGAATTGGGGGTTTCAAAAGCCCAAGATATTCTAATCGGCTACCTGTCTATGTCTTTGGCTTGTGGATCAGATTTAAGCTCCTAGTTGCTGATTCAACATCATACCTGCTTTCCTTCTGTGTTACTCACCATGATGGTCATGGACTCACCCTCAGAAATAATAAGCACGTCCCCAATTAAATGCTTTCTTTTGTAAATTGTCTTGGTCCTGGTATCTTTTCACAGAAATAGAAAATTAACTACTACACTATGCCAGAGAGAAAAGTTAAGCTTCTCCCAAAGGTAATGAGAAAAAAAATCCTAACCTTTATAGTGGCTATTCCGGGTTGTCAACTTGACTATATTTGGAATGAACTACAATCCAGAATTGGAAGGCTCACCAATGACCCTTATCTGGAGGCTGGGAGATAGAAGTTTCTGATCTGGATCTTGGTATGGAGATCTTGAGGCATAGTGGCTATGGATTCCAGAAGATTAAGACAGGGAGATCTCTTAGTTCAAGGTCATCTGGGCTACACTTTCTGCTGGAGACCATATAAGGACATTGGAAGAAGAGAGTCTCGCTCTTGCTCCTTTGCCTGCTTGCCGTGTGGGACTGAGTAACTGCTAGATCCTTGGACTTCCATTCACAGCTACTACTGAATCATTGTTGGGAATTGGACTGCAGACTGTAGGTCATCAATAAGTTCCTTTACTATACTGGGACTATCCATAAGTTCTGTGACTCTAGAGAACCCTGACTAATACACCTTCATAAAAGACTACCACCTTATTCTTTCTGATTTGCTCTGAACATCATCCAAAGATAAAAAGCAAACATATCCCTCCATTAGGAATACTCCAAAATGTAATGAAATGTGGTCTGAATAATTAGCTAAAAATAACCAGATGAACAGAATCCAGCTAAAGAAGAAATATGCAATGGATGCCAAGGACAGAAGCAAGGAGGAGGAGGAGGGAGTAGGAAAAAGGAAGAGAGGAGGAAGATATGAATAAACCATTTTGTGATGTGTGAGGTGTGTGTGAGTTTAGGCAATTGTATGGCTAAGAACAGGAATTCAAGTGTAGCTCAATAAGAGCTTCAGCATAAAAACCATAAACTTTTTGAAAAGCTGGTAATATTCTTTGAAAATATTTAAGAAAATGGAAGTTGTAGCTCTGTGAGGGCTACAGAGACTACAGCTTCTGTTATTGGATATTCCTGTTCTATGGTGTTTTTAAATTTTTTTTTTATGTGTGGTAGCATAATTCCCTACAAATTATCACCAGTAATACATTTGAAACTTTTTTTTAGAATGTTGCATTTGTGGTTTTTTGTTAATTGTGATAGAATTATATAAACTTAAAAAATCTGAGGTGGGGAGTGGAGAGATTGCTCAGCAGTTAGAGCACTGACTCCTCTTCCAGATGATGTGGGTTCAACTATAACTCCAGCTCTAGGAGGTCCAACAACCTTACACAGACATACATGCAGTCAAAACACCAATGTACATTAAATAAATTTTAAAACATTCCGAGGTTATCAATGGTATATTATGGTTTGGTCTTTTGCTATGAATTGTAATGCTGAATACTGGTCCCCAACATCTGGTTGCCTCCAGTGATGAGGACCTCCTCATGTACACTAAGTGATGTTATGTAACCTTGCTCCTTAAAACTATTGGTAAAATAAAGATGCCTACAGCCTCTAGCTGGGCAGAAAAGAGGTAGGCAAAGTTTCGGCTACTAGGCTTGTGGTCTGAGGCAGAGCCATGAGAAGAGAATGTAGAGAGAGGAGAAGATGCCATGGGGTAAGGGAATGTGAGAACTGGCCACGAGGGCTGGCCAGTCAGAGTATGAGCAGCCCAGGTATAACATGGCAAGTCAGATCTCAGGGTTATGGGCAGGGAAGTACACATACCAGCACAGAGGGTAGACATATGCCCAGCTTGAGCTGATTAAGGCTCATTACAAATATAAAAGTTTTGTATCTTTTACCTGTGAACAAAATGATCTAAGGTGGGGTAGAAACCCCCAATTAGAAGTCAGTTATGTCAACGGATGTTTACCTGAAGCAGACATAGGTGAAAGGATGTTTTGCTAAAGCAAGTACATGAAAGGATGCGTGATGAAGGGTTCTTCACTAATGACTCACATGTATTAGTTCACCTTACAGTAGAGCTGAGCTCCATTTGTCATGACTCCATTGAGAGAAATGCACCAAAAACTTCTGGTGGTGCTCTGGGGGCTTCTTACCACTTCCTTAGACTCCTGCTGATTGGCAGAGTGATGTCAGCTGATACAGACTCAAATGGAGTTTTGCTAAGGCAGACTCACATGCTGAGGCAAGACCTGTCATAAGGCTAGACCCATGGAGGACACGTGATGTTTGGAGAGAGTATAAATAGGACTCAACAGTGACAGACTTGCATAACTATCTTTGTAAAGTTTCTTGGTCGTGGGTTCTCACTGATCTTCATTTCTTTAAGAGACACACCACAAATAACTTCTCCTGGCCTAATCATGCTAGGGCTGCTGATTTGTGTTTGCTATACCGACACTCCTACACTGGACTGCTGGTATACTCATGAAGTACCTGCGAGTGGATCGAGCTGCTGCTGCTGAATTGTGTGAACTGAACTGCTGATTTCCTGACAATGCAAATGGAATCTGATCCAAAGAACAATTTCTAAATGGCTTCACTTCCCCTATCTCCTAATAACCTTTCTTTTCTACTAGCCCTGATGGGTGGTGGGCTAGAAGGGAGGTTAAAGCATTTATGAACCATTATTAAAAATAGGGTTGAGAAAAATCAAAAGCCTACAAGGATGTACTACTTTTGACGAGGAACCAGGTTTAGTCTCCAGCACCCCCTGGAGACTGGCCTCTTCACAAACTGTAAATTCAGCTCCAGGGATTAGATACCTCTGACCTCCATAGATACCTGAATTTACATGTACATACTCATACACCCCAAATATATACATAAGTAATCAAAAAATGTCTTCAAAATTGTATACACAATTAAAATATATATTTTTTTAAATCTCATTTACTTGACTGACCCCTGGTCAGTTTTGTGGTATAGGCTGGCCTTAATTTCACAAAGATATACCGTCTCTGCCTCCTGAGATTAAGAGCATTTGTCATTATGCCCAGCCTACTCCTTTTATAACAATTACTTTGAAGGCTAGAGAGATGGCTCAGTGAATTAAGAGCTTTTTGCAGAGGACATGAGTCCTATTCCCAGCATACAAATGGTAACTCACAACTGTCTGTAACTCCAGATCCAGGGGCTTGAACACCCTCTTCTGGTCTTCTCAGTACCAGGTACGCACAGATAATGCATATATGTGCAGGCAACACACTTATACATGCAATTGCAGGTTTTGCTTTTACACAGTGCACAAGAGATTCTCTCAACACATACCCATAAAAAATTAAAAATTGCCGGGCGTGGTGGCTCACGTCTTTAATCCCTGCAGAGGCAGGCAGACTTCTGAGTTCGAGCCCATCCTGCCCTACAAAGTGAGTTCCAGGACAGCCAGGGCTGTACAGAGAAACCCTGTCTTGAAAAATCAAAAAAAGAAAAAAATTAAAAATTACACAGCCTCAAAGCAAATTAAGTTCATTAGAACATATAAAGCATAGTAAAAATTGTAGGATTATAACTTTTAAAACTTGGACAGAAGGAACATGGAGTGGTTCCCAAATTCAGGTTCTGGGTCTTTATTATCATCAGAAATATCAATGTTTAGCTAACATTCCGTGAGCTATTATCACCCCCATATCAGAGCATGATGAAACACTGAGAAGTTTAATAACTTGCTCAAACCTACCCAGTTAATAATGGGTCACACAAATATAAACTCTGGTAGTGTCAGCTTCTGGTTTTGCACTTTTCCTTCCAAGTATGGCTGTTCAAGTGACTCAGTACTCTTCCATCTGAGTAGTAAACATGCTGTGAGCAGGCTTCAATGTTCTTCCAGCAAAATACTGGAAAAAAAAAAAAACTGGCAAACTTAAGAAATAATCCTGCAGCCCAACCCATACCTGAAGGCACACATGGGAAGCTGGTGATGGGGTATTTTAAAAATCGATATTCTAAAAATAGCTAATCTAAAACTTGAGTTTTTCTAGTTCATTATTGTTACTAATTTACAAAGCTATATTTTAATCTCATTGACTTTGACTGATTAAAGACCTTTGGGACAGTTTTGAGCTTTGACTCTGGTGTCACTCTCTTTCCAAACTGGCTCATCCAAAGAGATATCCATTTTGCTGAGATGGGAGGAGATGAAGAGTGTTTTGAGCATGAAAGTTACTATCATAGCTTTTTGTCCTATTAGGTAGGGTTATCTGCTCAGAACAGATGCCACCTGGTTGCAAAGTGGACACAGGTGAATGAACAAGTTAAGCCACCGAACATGATAGTATTGACAGTAAATAAGATACTTTAAAACAAGGAATGGAGACAGGGAGAATCAGGGAGTGGGTTCAGATAGATTAAATACTTGTATCAAGGCAAAATGGGTTGGAGAAAACCTTCAAGTTGACATACAAACTCATATCCAGAGGTGAAAAATCACAGGAAAGGGGACCATATAGAATGGTGAGACTGAAGACAACAGATTAGGAAATATGAGAGGAAGTAAACTGTTATCTATGAATACATGGGAATCCAGCTTAAAATGAAAGCCAAAATATATAAGGAACAAGCCTTACATTTTTTATCTACACCCTTACCATATGTCTACAGAAAAGTTACTAAAATCATGTTTATTTTGAATGAGTTATTGAGGTGTTTGACATAAAACAAATTAAAAATCATTTCCCCAGACAAATGTAAAGATAACATAATTTGGTATACACGTGAAGAAACAACACTTCTAAAAATACTTAATAGATGTTGACAAAAAGCTACAGTTCGATGGAAGGGACTAAACCAGCAGTTCTTAACTTCCTAATGCTGTGACTCTTTAATACAGTTCACCAGGTGACTCCCATCAGAAAATGGTTTTTGTTGCTATTTCATAACTGTAATTTTGCTGCTATGAATCGTAATGTAAATGTGTTTGGAGATAGAAGTTTGTCCAATGGGTCTCGATCCACAGGGTGAGAACTACTGGACTACACACCAGTGGGACTTTCTTTTGAGAGGAAGCACGGGTTACCCAAGCTGTGGATTTGGGACTTGTCAGGTCTGCTGAGGATTTCTGCCCCGAAATGGTGCATTAGAAAGAATCTCTGTGGTGTTCTAGTTTGGTGAAAAGTTTCAGAAGTTACATCAAATATATCTTTGGCCCAGATGATGGGCTAATTGAAAATCTTCCCTTGCTAGTTCACAGAATTAAATGGCAGATCTAAGCTAGGATATTAAAACAGCTGCCTCTAACAAGGTATGGGGTAAATCCATTCTCCAGCCTCTCACCTGTGGCTAGGGGTGTTGCCAAATTTACAATTGAATATTACAAAACACAAGACGACAGCAGCTGATTTCCAATGGGTGAGATTATTCTAGATGTAAAAACAATACTATTTCATGCCATCCCTGGTTGGAATCGCAACTCCCAACTCTCCCTAACTGAACCATATACAGTGAAAGTGAAAAGGTTCTCAAGAGGGAAGGGAGGCCACTGCAGAAAAGTATTAAAGAGGGAGACACACATCCACGTGGGTATGTGTGTAAGCTGGAGGTTTCCGCAGGAGGATCTCCAAGGCCTGCAGGTAGAAAGGGTTGGGCGGGGGGGATGTGTCGGTGAAGCAGTAGCACTTTTCTCTCGAGTCCGCCTGCCCATTTGACTTTCTCATCTCACGGTTGGGGATACTGCCTCTGGTTCAACTCCGGGACGGGAGACACCAGCCAGGATCAGTGCAGTTGGGACCCATGTCAGCTCCCGGGAGGTGCATGGAGGGGAGGGGCGGGGGAGCTCGAAGCCCCTCTCCCACAGCCGCTTCCGGAAGTGTCTTCAGAGGTCAGAGCCCCCAGCCTCAGCTCGGCCTCCACGAGAAGTCCGAAGTGGCGGGAAGCCGGCACTTGAGAGGCCGCCCCGACGCGAGGGCGGCGGGAAAACCTGGCGGAGGATTCCGCACCTCCGGCAGGACCCGGCTCGGCGTTTGGGAAGCAGAGGCCATGGCTCGCAGGTAGAAATGCCCGCGCGAAGCGGGTCCTTGCCACGAAGCGGGCGACCAGGGCCTCTGGGAGGGCCGTTTCCGTGCCCCTCCCGCGCCGCCGCAGGCCCGGCGATGGCGGCGACGGTTTCTTGGCTCCCCCTCCCCGGACGCCGATGGCGGTGCGTTCGGGCCCTCCCTCCCCCACGGCTTCGCCCCGCGGTCGCCAGAGCCGGTGAAGCCGGGAGGGCGGGGAGCGGCGGAGGGACGGCGAGAGGGCGGAGGTTGCGTGGTGCAGGCGGCGGCGGCGGCGGCGGGAGGAGGAGGGCCGGCAGGCGGGCAGGGGAGGAGGAGGAGGAGCGGGCGCCGTGTCGCACGCAGCTCCAGGCGGGGCAGCCCGGGCGCTGAGGGACGCGGCCAGACCTCGGCGGGCCCCGCGAGCACTACACGCCGTCGCCCGAGCGTCGGGGGGCGCCCGGAGATGCGGGTGAGTAGCGGCTCGGGCCGCGGTGGCGGGAGGCAGCGCAGGCCACGGCGGAGCCGCGGCGTCGCAGTGACTCGGGCTGCGGCGTCCGAGCCCGGGCTGCCGGCGAGGCCTGAGGCGCCGCGCCGCGGCTAGGCAGAATGGCGGCCGGGCCGGAGAAGTCGTGGGCGTAGGACGCCGAGGGCGGAGCGGAGCGGGCAGGCCCGGCCTGAGTCACCGGGCCGGTCAGGCTCGGCCTGGGCCGGGACTCGCAGGGCCAGGCCCCGGCTACGCACTGGGAAAAAGCCGGACTCACCGCGGCCTGTGGCGCCGGCCTCGGCACCTCACGCGCCACCCCTCCCTTCCCCTCGGCCCTGGGGGTTCCGCTTGGCCGGGGCGGCTCAGGGCCGCGGGACTCGTGCTCTCGGGGATCCGGGGGCACTCATTGTTGCGACGGTGCGGGGCATGATTATTGGGTAACAGTGGTGCCCCGGGCTCCGTTCTCTCTGGGAGCGTGGCCGAGCAGGCGCGCCGGGATGCGGTGTGCTTTTCCAAAGGAACGGAGCCCCCGGGCGTCCGCCAGCTCTCCTCAGTCGAGCTGGGCCCTCCCTGTGCGGCGGCCTCGGCGCGTCCCCGGTCCCGGCGGGAGCGCGCGCTCTGACCCCAAAGGTAACCGGGCACCGGGCCAGGAGGACTGAGTCGGGGGCTGTAGACTCTGCGGGCCTCTATTCTTAAATCCCGCGTGGCCCTGAGAACCCCCTCTTTCTGTCACCTGTGCACTGTGTTGTTACTCAGGAGATAACTAAGAAAGCAAGGAACACTTGCACTCTCATTCCTTGAGCCTAATCCCCAAAGTTAAGGGAGCTAGGTATGCCAAAAAAGGAGGATTCCCCTTTCCTGACGAGGTCACTGGTGATACTTGTGGTTAGTTCACAGTCGTTGGGGGTTTGTGGTAAGGGCACGCATGCCGAAATGCAGTCAAGTTGTTCAAGTGCTTTTAGTTGCCCTGTGTGTACTTGCTCTTTGCTGGAGTAGCATTAAAACAGCCAAAAGCTAAGAATGGAATAAATGGTTACTGTTTTAGAAAGGCACTATGGTGACAAAAGAGGAACTAAGCTCCTTTTACTTCAATTTTTAGGACCTAAACCTAACACTCTGAAGAAGCCAGTGTAGTTGAGAAAAATAAGGATACGAGGTCTTTCTTTGTTTGAGAAGGCTTTAAGATTTCTTTTTTAACTTAAAACTTGTATTTGTTGCTTCCCATAGTAAGTTGAAACAGTTATAGCTCATTTTAAATTCTGAGTATGCAACACAACACTGGCTTGCTTTATCTTATATTCTGCTCATTTTTGGAGGTTTTGGGGAGCACTTACTAAGCCTTAAGCCTGGGAGAAAAGGCCAAAGCGCTTTCTAAAAATGTTAACCTTTCTCTTTCCTCCCCGTTGGCATCATCTTTAAAAAACTGTTTTGCCTAAAAGACAACCAATTTTAAATATGCTAGGGTGTTTGTAAGATACATCTTTACTGAGTCTTCAGGTCCTTGGAAGGTGTGGCCCAAATTCCTAGTATGTCACATACATCTGAAGTCTGAGCTAATTTGGCCAGGTGTCTTTAGATATTACATAGACTCTGTTGTTCAGGGAACTCCACCTTCTTGCTCTAATTAATTTTGTCAGTGCAGGCTTATTTCCCATACATGTGACTATGAAATCATTGAAGACACAGACTACTTTACTTTGTAACCCTCAGATAACATAGAACATGATCTTGCTGGTACCATGAATGAGTTTTTTTTTTTTTTTTTTTTTTTTTGGACTAATCCTAGGGTTTTACTACTCCCCTTCATTTTAGCTGCAGAAAACATAGTCACTGTTGCTGCTGAGCTTGTTAAAAGTGCAAGTTTACTATTATGTTGCATGCTTCCCTAGAGTGAAACTGTTATTTTTCTTGTGTCCCCCTTCCACCTGCATAACTATATATTGTATCCTATGGAAAAAATGGTTGAGGGTTTCTTTAGTTGTGGAAATCTAAACAGTTTGTAAAATTAAAATTAATCATTCTAATTTAAGGAGTCAGTATTTTTTTAAAAAACAAGTTTGTTTACCCCTTTGCCTTTGAAGTAAAGCAGGTTAGTATTTAAGGCTGTTCCCTGCTGGGAAGATAGTCCAGCCCAGTTGTACCAAAAGTTTCTGTGGGAGGATAAGGGACCTTCATTTCAGCAAGGAAAATTATGTTTAAATGAACAAACCTTAAGTCAGACAATAGTTACTTGGCATTCTTAAGATTTAATTTGTTAGGGCCTCAAAGTTATAACTGTCTTGAAGTTTGAGCACTTCATAAGTCCCAAAGCCTAGTCTTTTTTACCTTTCCCATGAAGTCATGGGATAAATTGATTTTTGAGAATCAGTGGTTTCATTTTGAACTCATCTTTTAGGTATGCTTGGAGGAAAAAGCTGTTAACCATCTATTTTAAAGGACAGTTCTAAATTCATCTTAAAAAAAAAAAACATGTATGTGCATGCACCATAGTGCACGTGTGAAAGCCAGAAGACAAACTTCATAGTCTCTTCTCTATCTTGTGGGTCTCAGGGATTCCGTAAACTTGGCAGCAGTTCCTTAGTCTTGGCAGCAAGCACCTAAGGTAGTTTTTAAGTGATACCATCTAACTTCTCTAAGTTCTTAAAATATGTGGATTCCATGGGAACATAACCAATGAGACATTGGAGAACTACCTTATAGAACATAGTATATCATTTCATGTTTGACCACCAGGGTTATGAAAAGTCTTGATAGTATTTATTTTTTTTCCCTTGGGAAACCTGGACAGAAGGAAGATTCTGTTCTCTGGCTTCCACTCACACTACAGCTTGATTGTATTTCTGATCTGTTCTGGGTTAACATCATGTCTTTTTTCTTATCACTTGATAGCTCAGGCATCTTCATTTCAGGAAAGCTGGCTTTGCCATCCTGTCTAGGACCTTTCCGTAGGGCCTCATGTTGTCTTGTCTATGGTTCTATCCCAGTGCTTAACCTTCTGATGATACTTGGTGGTTTCTTCTATTAGACTGACTTTACCTAGGGGCAGGTTGGAACAAATCTGACCCTAATACCTAGCACAATGCTCATGTCAAAATCTATGTACATCCTCCCACTTCAAATCTTTACAAAGCCACGTGAAGTGTAAGTACTGACATTTAGCCCTCCTTGTAGAAAATAGAAGGGTCCTGGACTTTGGGTAGTTTTCATCAAGGCTATGAAGGTGTACAGCCTCAGGTAGGAGGTTAGAGCAAGATGGTCATCCCAGAGCTTGAACTTTTAAACAAGGGTCTCACCTTGAAAGTGATGTATATGAAATTAAAGGAAGATTAGCAGAGATTAAAATGAAATAGTCTTTAAGGATTGATGTCTGACCATTACAACAGAATTCCTCATACATAATAACTATGGTTGGTTCCCAAGAATGAGTTTCTTCTTCCTGGTCCTTCAGAAAACACTAGAGAGTAGACAGTGATGGTGTAAACATAAACATTTGTAGAACTTTGGGGCTATTGTTAAATTGGGTGTAATGTTATGATTCATTGGCCGTGCACAAATTCTTAAATCCATTTAATAAGCTAATTTTTTAAAGGCGTGTGTCAGAAAATACTTTAGAAAATAGACTACCAATTTAAGTATGTATAAAGTATGCAGTGGTTTAAGTAATTAAACCACTGTAAAATAGTCGTGATTTTAGGTGAACTTGTGTCTTTTAAAATATTTTTATAAAAAAATTAGTAACAGAAAGAAAGTATCAATTTCAAGTCTCAGGTTTGAGAAACTTAATACCAAAAATAGAGACTTTAATGAAGAACTGATTTACTTCAGACTTGTAAAACTTCCTTATGGTAAAATCTTATAAACAGAATAAAAGGCAAATGACAAACTAAGGAAATGGTTTTACAAGTGAGTTTATTTTTTTATACTATTAAAGGGGGCTTGTAGACTAATGGGAAAAAGATTTCCTCCTATGGTAAAAAAAAGTGGGAAAATTGGAATAGGAAACATGAAAAATCCTGAGCTTCACTAGCAGTATTCCCAGAAGTGGCAATCTGTAATGTTTTAAAATAAGTCACTTTGTTGAGAAGATGGAGAAGTATGCCTACTCATTGCTAAAAAGAATATAAGTAAATATAGTTTTTTAAGTACATTTTTTTTTAAAGATTTGTTTTATATAAGTACACTGTCACTGTCTTCAGGCACACCAGAAGAGGGCTTTAGATCCCATTACAGATGGTTGTGAACCAGCATGTGGTTGCTGGGAATTGAACTCAGAACTTCTAGAAGAGCAGTCAGTGTTCTTAACCACTGAGCCATCTCTCCAGCCCATAAATACAGTTTTTTAAAGAATTTGGTTTTGTGTGTATGGGTTTTTGTATGCACATATGTGTACGTCCCATATGTGTGCCTGGGCCAAGAGACCTTGTGACCTCAGAGGGTAGAAGACAACATTAGATCTGTAATTGGAGTTAAGGACTGCCATGTTGGTGCTGGGAACTGTTCCTGGCTTCTCAGGAAATGCTCTTAACTGCTGAGCCATCTCTTCAGCCCCAATTAAATATTTTTCAAGAGCAAAAAATGTAGCAGAGACTTTCAAAATGATGTATAGCTTGAAATAGCTCGCCTGCTTTTAAGGAATTTGTTAATATAAAAAGGTGATCAATAGATTAGTGATTTTTTCCCCCCTGTATTTTTATCATTAATTTTCAGTTTGGGGTTATTGGCATTGTTTAGGTAAATCCTTGCATTTGTGTAATACTATATTGAATATTAAAGTACAAAGATACTAAAAATTAATATGTATAAGACTTTTTTTTTTTTTTTTTTTTTTTGAGACAGGGTTTCTCTGTGTAGCCCTGGCTGTCCTGGAACTCACTCTGTAGACCAGGCTGGCCTCGAACTCGGAAATTCGCCGGTCTCTGCCTCCCAAGTGCTGGGATTAAAGGTGTGTGGTACCACGCCCGGCTGTATAAAACTTTTTACAAGTGTGAGTGTATGCATTTTGGAAAGTAAGTACATGTTAGTGATTATCTTTAAGAAGTTGTTCATTTTAGTTTTTTGTGCTAATTTTTCTATACTGCATATGTTTTTATAGATATACAACTGGAGATAAAATATAGTGAGTTGGTTTTTCTTTGGACGGTTTTTGGAGCAAGATGTTGGGGATTGAACCCAGGGAAGCCTCAAACTCTTTGTATGTTAGGCAAGTCCTCTAACTATTTCCCAGGACAGTGAGATAATTTTCAAAAGCATAAATCCTAAGAAAATAGTAATAGAAGAATCACTGCCAAGGAAGATCATTCTGCTTATTCAATGCAGAGTTACTTGGTTTTTGATTTCCTTTCCATGTGTTAATAGGTAGGGTTAAATGTCTGACTTGGTAGCCTGATTCCAGTGGTCAAATTCTCCTTTGTCTTCTGTTCTCATTCATTCTTGTGTCATCCTTCACATTCCTGCCATTAAACAGTCTTAATCTCATGAAGCTCAATATGTTTTGATATTTTATTGTTTATTTAAAATAACCTTCAAAGTGGAGGTTTCCTTTTCCTTTAAAAAAAGGTGTGTGTACGTACGTGTATGTATGTGTGTACACATATATGTACACAGGCATGCCACCACACAGTTGTGGAGGGCAGAGGACAAACTTGTAGCATTCAGTTCTTGAGATTAAACTTATAAAGTCACCAAGCCTGCAGGCAGGTCCTTTTCCCTGATGAGCCATCTGGGCAGCCGAGTGTTCCTTTTCTTGGTGATAATTGAACTTCCCAATTCGTTTTGCGTAGTTCATAACTCCTAATAATAGGAGATACATTTTAAGTTGAATGTTTAAATTATGATGCCTCCATTTATAACAATAAAACTTACTAAAAATTACTTGACACAGTTGCTCGGTTTGTTTAATCAGTTTTCTGTGAAAGATCCTTTAAATTAGAAATACTATGGGAATTAGGAGAAGAGAGATATATAGAAATATGCATAAAATATACAGAAACTGTCACCAGATATCACTGGAGAAATACCGTTGGTATACAAAATACACTAGAGTCTCACTAAAATAGCTAAAATAGCTGTGCCTGATAGGCATCTTAAAGTCACAAAGTGGAGAAAAGATACAAGAACTTAGATCTTCCTTCCTGGGGGTTGGAAAAAGGCCTGCTCTGGTCAAACTAGAAGGGAAGGTTTGGGATCCTGCATGAGCATGAGGTTGGTAAGCCATGAAGCAGACTCCTCAGTTCCAAGTGGAATCGTAGGAGTGGATTCAGATCCCAGGCTTACCTTTAGGAAGTATGAGACTGGTTTGGGAGAGAGATGGAAGAGGATACAGGGTAATAAACTTCTCCCATCTTAAGGATTAAGTCTAAGTTTTGCTTATGGGTTAATGTTAAAGGAACACTGATGGTCAGCATTAAGTTTGTGCCACAGACTTTCTGACTACATGCCTTTGACTTATTGGCTGCTGCTCCTCAGCTTTCTCCTTCTTGTAAATAAATGCCTTATACTGGAAGAAGTCCATCTTTGTTGCCCTGGTTTTGACATGTGCCACAAAAATGTATAATATTAATCATCATATAGTCTACTGAGGTGAAAAGACCTTATTTGGTGAAAGAAATTATGCAGAAAGAAGTAGGTCACTATTATCAGGGGCCCCAAAACATACAGAAAGAAGAAAACTCATAACCGGTAGAGTAGTTTTGCCTTTTAGCATTTCAGTGTTAGCTTTGTACATGTTTTGTACATAATTGACTTTGCCTTGTACAGAGATTTTTTTGTTTTGTTTTTTTAAAAATGTATATGGGTGTTTTACTGCATGTATGTGGTGGTTTGAATAAGAGTGACTCCCATAGGCTCATGTATTTGAATGCTTAGTCACTAGGTTGTGGCACTATTTGAAAAGGATTAGAAGGATTACGAGGTATGGCTTGGAGTATGTGTGGCCTTGGAGGAAATGTGTCCATACTGGGGGTGAACTTTGAGGTTTCAGAAGCCCACACCAGGCCCAGGCACCCAGCTCCAGCATGCTCTCTCCTCCTTACTCCCCCACCTCTGTTTGTGGATCAGGATGTAGCTCTCAATACTTCTCCTGCACCTGCCTGTATATGCTCCCTACCATAATGATAATGGACTGAGCCTCTGATACTAAACCAGCCCTTAGTTAATGCTTTCATTTGATAACAGTTGCCTTGGTTTTGGTGTCTCTTCAGAACAATAGAACAGGGACTAAGAAAATATATGTCCACCGTGTACATGCCTGGTGTTAAGGAGGCCAGGAGAGGGTGTTAAATCTTAGCTCTGGAACTGGAGTTAACAGCTCCACCATATGGGTTCTGGGGACCAAACTTTGGTCCTCTGGAAGAGCAACAAGTGTTCTTAACTAGTGAACTAGCCCATTTTGTTTTGTTTTTAATAAAAGAGATCACTTTGGATATTCCAAAGTTTTGATTTGTTTGTTTTGATTTTAATACTTTATAATGAATAGACTCATCAACCTGTTAACTGCTTTTTCAGAATTAAAAATTTTCCTTGTCAGTATACATGCAAAGGTCAGAGGACCTTTGAGGAGTTGTTTTTCTCTTTCCACCATGTGGACTTGAAAATCTAAGATCATGAGGCAAGTGCCTTCATCTGCTCAGATATCTCACCAACCCCTTGTGAATACATTCTTAGTGCTGCTAAAACTATGGGGGAAGTCTGGATTTTGTAGTTTTAGTATTCTTTATCTTTAAAAAAATAAGTGTATTTTCACATGGAAACATGGATAATGGATTTTTAAAGCTACTTGAAGATGAGCTTGAAAGCCTTTCTTGAGCAATACCCAAGTAAGTGAAGCAAGTTATGTGAGAGCAAAAATACTGAAATTGTTGCAGTTTGATTGTTAGATGTACTAGGGCCTTGGTAATGGTAGGAAAGTAACTATTGAGCTATAATTTACCTCCAACCCTTTTGATTTCTTTGTTTTTTTTTCCAACATGCTCCCTGCCAAAATGTCTCTAGAAATTATATGTGTTGGCCTTGAACTATCTCTGCAGCTTAGGTTGTCCTTAGGCTGCAGCTTAGGTTAGGTAAGCTTTCTTACCTTCCATAGTAGCTGGAATTAATAGGTCTATGCCATTAGTTCCAGTCACCAGCATGGTTTAAGTTTAGTCCCCTACTTTAAAGTACAGCAGTAAAGACAGTGTGTGGCTTTGTGTAGCACTAGTTAAAACTGGTATAAGAATAGAGAACATGAACACCTTTGCATGGAGAGTGTGCTTTATGTTTATTTAAAATATAGACATCAGTGTTGTTTAGTTTGGTTTTTGGTACTGGACATTGAATCTAGGGTCAGACTTCAATTATTGCAGATGAGACTTTAGTGTGTCTCTTCTGCCTCTTAACAGTACTAGCTTGAGGTGGGAGGATCATTGGAGCCCAGGAGTGTGAGGTCATCCTGGATCCAGTTATAGCTAGGAACTGGTAACTAGAAAACCTAGTTACCTTATATTTCGACAGATAAAAGTAAGCTATGCAAGTTATGAAAATGATTTTTTAATAGAAAAGGAAGCCATGTAGCCATGAATAAGGAAGAGTACATCATTGCGGTCCACGGCACATACTCTCCTTCCGCTTTAACTCAGATAATCTTTACGACCACCCAGCCTCGTTAGCTAATGGTGGGGTATCACGTGGGTAGTTCTGAGTACTCTAGCTTCCTTGATGATCCCAGCCTTGTGCTCAGGGGTGCTTGTGTCTTTTGGGGGGGTGGGCAGGTGGGATAAAGAATATCATGTTTTTGTCGGGAAATGTAAACAGTTCATGTGTGAAATATGGCCACTCAGGCTGAAGTGCTCTGTGTCAGGTACTTCCAAACTGAACCCACGAATAAATACAACATCTGCATGGAAAAAAAAAAAAAAAGAAAGAAAGAAAAGAAAAGGAAGCCATGAATCTTGATTAGGAACAGGTACAGTTCAAGAAAAATCATCAGCTTTTACAAAATGTTAGAAGCTTATTTGTTTGAAAAACATTTTCTAAGGTGAAGTTGATATTGCAAGATGTGAGCAACTCTGTCTCCAAAACAAAACCCAAAGCAGGTTGATGGCATCTGAGAGGCACTTAAGGTTGGCTTCTAGCTTCCACATACACATGGACATGATGGCTTTTTATAAATGTAGCATGACCACATGCCCAAAACTGGGTGACAGAAGAAGGTACACCAAACTTACTATGAACTCTTGGGTGCTTCCAAGATTACTATCCAAGGTGCTCACCAGAATGGGCCAAGATTGGTGTGCTTGACCTGTCATTTCTTTACTTGAGGTCAATACAATAGTAAATTGTCTTCAAATCAAACGATGTAGAACTCCTTAAAGGTGGTTCTGGTGTGAAGATCTATAGTCTCAGCTACACAGCAGGCCAAGGCAAGAAGATCACAGGTCAGGTTAAGCTCCAGCAACTTAGTGACCTACCTCAAAGTGAAAATGTGAACTATGTTAAGGCTGCAGCCATGTGCAATGTACAATGCTTCTTAGTGTTTCATGATGACTCCTGCCACAAAAAAGGAAAGAGAAAAATAAAAACCAAATAAAGTGTGTATTCTCTTCAGCTAATTTGAAGTGGGGTAGGAAGATTGCTTGAATGATGGCCTAAGTAAGGAGAATGGCCTATGAGTTTTCAACACAGAGTTAGATGAGTTCTTTTAGCAAAATAAAAAAAAAAGAGTGAGTTTGGTTTTTGTGTGTGTGTGTGTGTGTCTTTAAAAGCCTAGTTGGGGCTGAGAGATGGCTCAGTGGTTAAGAGCACCGACTGCTCTTCCAAAGGTCCTGAGTTCAAATCCCAGCAACCACATGGTGGTTCACAACCATCCGTAATGAGATCTGATGCCCTCTTCTGGTGCATCTGAAGACAGCTACAGTGTACTTAGATATAATAATAATAAATAAATCTTTTTTTTCTTTTTTTTAATTAGGTATTTTCCTCATTTACATTTCCAATGCTATCCCAAAAGTTCCCCATACCCTCCCCCCCCCCCACCCCCTACCCACCCACTCCCACTTTTTGGCTCTGGCGTTCCCCTGACCTGAGGCATATAAAGTTTGCAAGTCTAATGCAAGTCTCTTTCCAGTGATGGCCAACTAGGCCATCTTTTGATACATATGCAGCTAGAGTCAAGAGCTCTGGGGTATTGGTTAGTTCATAATGTTGTTGCACCTATAGGGTTGCAGATCCCTTTAGCTCCTTGGGTATTTTCTCTATCTCCTCCATTGGGGGCCCTGTGATCCATCCAATAGCTGACTGTGAGCATCCACTTATGTGTTTGCTAGGCCCCGGCGTAGTCTCACTACAGACAGCTATATCAGAGTCCTATCAGCACAATCTTGCTAGTGTATGCAATGGTGTCAGCGTTTGGAGGCTGATTATGGGATGGATCACTGGATATGGCAGTCTCTAGATGGTCCATCCTTTTGTCTCAGCTCCAAACTTTGTCTCTGTAACTCCTTCCATGGATGTTTTGTTCCCAATTCTAAGAAAGGCCAAAGTGTCCACACGTTGGTCTTCGTCCTTCTTGAGTTTCATGTGTTTTGCAAATTTTAACGTATATCTTGGGTATTCTAAGTTTCTGGGCTAATATCCACTTATCAGTGAGTACATATCATTTGAGTTCTTTTGTGATTGGGTTACCACACTCAGGATAATGCCCTCCAGGTCTAACCATTTGCCTAGGAATTTCATAAATTCATTCTTTTTAATAGCTTAGTAGTACTCCATTGTGTAAATGTACCACATTTTTTTGTATCCATTCCTCTGTTGAGGGGTATCTGGGTTCTTTGCAGCTTCTGGCTATTATAAATAGGGCTGCTATGAACATAGTGGAGCATGTTTCTTTCTTACTAGTTGGGACATCTTCTGGATATATGCCCAGGAGAGGTATTGCTGGATCCTCCGGTAATACTATGTCCAATTTTCTAAGGAACCGCCAGACTGATTTCCAGAGTGGTTGTACAAGCTTGCAATCCCACCAACAGTGGAGGAGTGTTCCTCTTTCTCCATAACTTCACCAGCATCTGCTGTCACCTGAATTTTTGATCTTTGATCTTAGCCATTCTGACTGGTGTGAGATGGAATCTCAGGGTTGTTTTGATTTGCATTTCCCTGATGATTAAGGATGCTGAAAATTTTTTCAGGTGTTTCTCAGCCATTAGGTATTCCTCAGGTGAGAATTCTTTGTTTAGCTCTGAGCCCCATTTTTTAATGGGATTATTTGATTTTTCTGGAGTCCACCTTCTTGAGTTCTTTATATATATATTGGATATTAGTCCTCTATCTGATTTAGGATAGGTAAAGATCCTTTCCCAATCTGTTGGTGGCCTTTTTGTCTTATTGACGGTGTCTTTTGCCTTACAGAAGCTTTGCAGTTTCATGAGGTCCCATTTGTCAATTCTCGATCGTACAGCACAAGCCATTGCTGTTCTATTCAGGAATTTTTCCCCTATGCCAATATCTTCGAGGCTTTTCCCCACTTTCTCCTCTATAAGTTTCAGTGTCTCTGGTTTTATGTGGAGCTCCTTGATCCACTTAGATTTGACCTTAGTACAAGGAGATAGGAATGGATCAATTCACATTCTTCTACATGATAACCACCAGTTGTGCCAGCACCATTTGTTGAAAATGCTGTCTCTTTTCTACTGGATGGTTTTAGCCCCCTTGTCGAAGATCAATTGACCATAGGTGTGTGGGTTCATTTCTGGGTCTTCAATTCTATTCCATTGGTCTACTTTTCTTATACCAGTACCATGCCGTTTTTATCACAATTGCTCTGTAGTAAAGCTTTAGGTCAGGCATGGTGATTCCACCAGAGGTTCTTTTATCCTTGAGAAGAGTTTTTGCTATCCTAGGTTTTTTGTTATTCCAGATGAATTTGCAGATTGTTCTTTCTAATTCGTTGAAGAATTGAGTTGGGATTTTGATGGGGATTGCATTGAATCTGTAGATTGCTTTTGGCAAGATAGCTGTTTTTACAATGTTGATCCTGCCCATCCATGAGCATGGGAGACCTTTCCATCTTCTGAGATCTTTAATTTCTTTCTTCAGAGACTTGAAGTTCTTATCATACAGATCTTTCACTTCCTTAGTTAGAGTCACGCCAAGATATTTTATAATATTTGTGACTATTGAGAAGGGTGTTGTTTCCCTAATTTCTTTCTCAGCTTGTTTATTCTTTGTGTAGAAAAAGGCCATTGACTTGTTTGAGTTAATTTTATATCCAGCTACTTCACCGAAGCTGTTTATCAGGTTTAGGAGTTCTCTGGTGGAATTTTTAAGGTCACTTATATATACTATCATATCATCTGCAAAAAGTGATATTTTGACTTCTTTTCCAATTTGTATCCCCTTGATCTCCTTTTGTTGTTGAATTACTCTGGCTAGGACTTCAAGTACTATATTGAATAGGTAGGGAGAAAGTGGGCAGCCTTGTCTAGTCCCTGATTTTAGTGGGATTGCTTCCAGCTTCTCTCCATTTAGTTTGATGTTGGCTACTGGTTTGCTATAGATTGCTTTTATCATGGTTAGGTATGGGCCTTGAATTCCTGATCTTTCCAAGACTTTTATCATGGATGGGTGTTGGATTTTGTCAAATGCTTTCTCACCATCTAATGAGATGATCATGTGGTTTTTGTCTTTGAGTTTGTTTATATAATGGATTACGTTGATGGATTTTCGTATATTAAACCATCCCTGCATCCCTGGAATAAAACCTACTTGGTCAGGATGGATGATTGCTCTAATGTGTTCTTGGATTCGGTTAGCGAGAATTTTATTGAGTATTTTTGCATTGATATTCATAAGGGAAATTGGTCTGAAGTTCTCTATCTTTGTTGGATCTTTCTGTGGTTTAGGTATCAGAGTAATTGTGGCTTCATAGAATGAGTTGGGTAGAGTACCTTCTACTTCTATTTTGTGAAATAGTTTGTGCAGAACTGGAATTAGATCTTCTTTGAAGGTCTGGTAGAACTCTGCACTAAACCCATCTGGTCCTGGGCTTTTTTTGGTTGGTTGGGAGACCATTAATGACTGCTTCTATTTCTTTAGGGGATATGGGACTGTTTAGGTTGTTAACTTGATCCTGATTTAACTTTGGTACCTGGTATCTGTCTAGAAATTTGTCCATTTTGTCCAGGTTTTCCAGTTTTGTTGTTCCAGCCTTTTCTAGAAGGATCTGATGGTGTTTTGGATTTCTTCAGGGTTTGTTGTTATGTCTCCTTTTTCATGTCTGATTTTGTTAATTAGGATGCTGTCCTTGTGCCCTCTAGTGAGTCTGGCTAAGGGTTTATCTATCTTGTTGATTTTCTCAAAGAACCAGCTCCTTGTTTGGTTGATTCTTTGAATAGTTCTTCTTGTTTCCACTTGGTTGATTTCTCCCCTGAGTTTGATTATTTCCTGCCATCTACTCCTCTTGGGTGAATTTGCTTCCTTTTTTTCTAGAGCTTTTAGGTGTGTTGTCAAGCCGCTAGTGTGTGCTCTCTGTAGTTTCTTTTTGGAGGCACTCAGAGCTATGAGTTTCCCTCTTAGAAATGCTTTCATAGTGTCCCATAAGTTTGTGTATGTTGTGGCTTCATTTTCATTAAACTCTAAAAAAACTTTAATTTCTTTGTTTATTCCTTCCTTGACCAAGGTATCATTGAGAAGAGTGTTGTTCAGTTTCCACGTGTTTGTTGGCTTTCCATTATTTATGTTGTTATTGAAGATCAGCCTTAGTCCATGGTGGTCTGATAGGATGCATGGGACGATTTCAATATTTTTGTATCTGTTGAGGCCTGTTTTGTGACCAATTATATGGTCAACTTTGGAGAAGGTACCATGAGGTGCTGAGAAGAAGGTATATCCTTTTGTTTTAGGATAAACTGTTCTGTAGATATCTGTTAAGTCCATTTGTTTCATCACTTCTGTTAGTTTCACTGTGTCCCTGTTTAGTTTCTGTTTCCACGATCTGTCCATTGATGAAAGTGGTGTGTTGAAGTCTCCCACTATTATTGTGTGAGGTTCAATATGTGCTTTGAGCTTTACTAAAGTTTCTTTAATGAATGTGGCTGCCCTTGCATTTGGAGCATAGATATTCAGAATTGAGAGTTCCTCTTGGAGGATTTTCCCTTTGATGAGTATGAAGTGTCCCTCCTTGTCTTTTTTGATAACTTTGGGTTGGAAGTCAATTTTATTCGATATTAGAATGGCTACTCCAGCTTGTTTCTTCATAGCATTTGCTTGGAAAATTGTTTTCCAGCCTTTCACTCTGAGGTAGTGTCTGTCTTTTTCCCTGAGATGGGTTTCCTGTAAGCAGCAGAATGTTGGGTCCTGTTTATGAAGCCAGTCTGTTAGTCTATGTCTTTTTATTGGGGAATTGAGTCCATTGATATTTAGAGATATTAAGGAAAAGTAATTGTTGCTTCCTATTATTTTTGTTTTTAGAGTTGGCATTCTGTTTTTGTGGCTGTCTCCTTTTTGGTTTGTTGAGGGATTACTTTCTTGCTTTTTCTAGGGTGTGGTTTCTGTCCTTGTATTGGTTTTTTTCTGTTATTATCCTTTGAAGGACTGGATTCCTGGAAAGATAATGTGTGAATTTGGTTTTGCCGTGGGAAACTTTGGTTTCTCCATCTAAGGTAATTGAGAGTTTGGCTGGGTATAGTAGCCTGGGCTGGCATTTGTGTTCTCTTAGGGTCTGTATAACATCTGTCCAGGATCTTCTGGCTTTCATAGTCTCTGGTGAAAAGTCTGGTGTAATTCTGATAGGCCTGCCCAAGTTTGTTACTTGACCTTTTTTCCTTACTGCTTTTAATATTCTATCTTTATTTAGTGCATTTGTTGTTCTGATTATTATGTGTCGGGAGGAAGTTCTTTTCTGGTCCTGTCTTTTTGGAGTTCTGTAGGCTTCTTGTATGTTCATGGACATCTCTTTAGGTTTGGGAAGTTTTCTTCTATAATTTTGTTGAAGATATTTGCTGGCCCTTTAAGTTGTAAATCTTCATTCTCATCAACTCCTATTATCCGTAGGTTTGGTCTTCTCATTGTGTCCTGGATTTCCTGGATGTTTTGAGTTAGGAAATTTTTGCATTTTGTATTTTCTTTGATTGTTGTGCCCTGATGTTCTCTATGGAATCTTCTGCACCTGAGATTCTCTCTTCCATCTCTTGTATTCTGTTGCTGATGCTTGCATCTATTGTTCCAGATTTCTTTCCTAGGTTTTCTATCTCCAGTGTTGCCTCACTTTGGGTTTTCTTTATAGTGTCTACTTCCCTTTTTAGGTCTTGGATGGTTTTATTCAATTCCATTACCTGTTTGGTTGTGTTTTCTTACAATACTTTAAGGGATTTTTGTGCTTCCTCTTTAAGGTCTTCTACCTGTTTAGCAGTGTTCTCCTGTATTTCTTTAAGTGAGTTATTAAAGTCCTTCTTGATGTCCTCTACCATCATCATGAGATATGCTTTTAAATCCGGGTCTAGTTTTTCAGGTTATTTGGGGTGCCCAGGACTAGGTGGGGTGGGAGTGCTGTATTCTGATGATGGTGAGTGGTCTTGGTTTCTGTTAGTAAGATTCTTACGTTTGCCTTTTGCCATCTGGTAATCTCTGGAGTCAGTTGTTGTAGTTGTCTCTGGTTAGATCTTGTTCCTCAGGTGTTTATGTTAGCCTCTATCAGCAGACCTGGGAGACTAGCTCTCTCCTGAGTTTCAGTGTTCAGAGTACTCTCTGCAGGTAGGCTCTCCTCTAGCATGGAAAGTGCCCAGATATCTGGTGTTCGAACCTGCCTCTTGGCAGAAGTTGTGATCCACTCACAGAGGTCTTAAGATCCCGTGGAGGGTCCTGTGTATACCTTACGGGTGTCCGCAGACTACACGCCCAAGGTACCCCTGAGCTGGCGTGGACCAGAAGGGACTTGTGCCCCTGATCAGCCCGGGTTTTCTGCTTCCCTAATTAATGCAGTCTCTGGTCCCGCGCGATTGGATTGGAGCAGATGCTGTGTTCCACTAGCCAGAGGAGGTCTTAAGATCCTGTCTCGGGTCTTGTGGGTAGCTGGCGGGTGTCAGCCAACTCTGTGCCCTAGCTACCCTGGTGCTGGCCGGATCGGAAGGAACTTGTGCCCCTTTAAATAAATCTTAAAAAAAAAAAAAAAGAAAGAAAGAAAGAAAGAAAACCTTGAGGATGTGATGAATAGCTGGATGTTTTCCTCATGATGTGTCACTTTAAAAATCTTATTGAGCAGGTAGTTTCTCGGACCCTGTATCCACTGACCACAGAACAAAGTGGTCACTGTGCACATGAGACCAATGGAAATTGAGTAGGACTTGTGGGGACTATGAGTTGAAGTAGAGTCCATTGCTGCAGTCATCACATGCTTGTACTTCTTAGCTGAAGCAGTTTTCATGGACAAGCCTAAGTGACAGAAGGAGAGAGGCAAGGGACCATTACAAGGGACCAATACAACTCTACTGGGAACATTTTGGTGTGGATTTGGGGGCAGTATTGACTCTGTACCATCATATCAAAATATTGTGGAATTTAACGGCAGCATTTATTTACTTCATTTTGCCTGGAAAGCCAATATTGTCCCCTACAGTGAAAGCTCAGCAGTGAAGAGATCTACTAGTGAGTTGTGGAGTGAGGATTTCAAGTTTCATAAACACATTTGTCTTTGAAATACTCTTGTAATGTTTCTAATAAATAGTACTGGAGATATCTGCATCTGAAATACTTAGTGCTCTGGGTATATCTATGACTGTCTAGAGTAGCTTGGGGTGGGCAGTCCTTTCCACCAGCTAGATTCCTGAACTCAATAAAAAGGAGAAAGTTAGCTAAGTATAGACTTCATCTGCCTTTGTTTCCTAACTGTGGCTTCAGTGTGAACAGCTGCCTCATACCTGCCACCATGCCTTCCTCTTCATGATGGACTGTTCCTTTAAAAGATTCAGAGTAAAGCCTTCTTTCCTTGGGCTGCTTTTGTGAGAATATTTTATAACAGCAATAGAAAAAATAACAAGTACAATACATTTTCATAATAACCAAAAATAATACATTTTTATAATACCAGGTATAAATGTAAACCCTACTTACTAAAACATTGATTACCCAAATAGCAATAATTATTAATAAATAAAACATTTACTATTAGTATCTTTTGTTTACTAATTTTTCTGTCCTGTAGAATACAAGTGTGTTTCAAAAATACAATAAAGAAACTTAACAGTGAACTTCTAATTTCCTTTTTAAGGAAAATTTTACAAACACAAGAATAAGTTCACCCTAGGACTGCCCTTGTGTTTAATGGATTATAAGCATTTTCTAGTAAATGCACATGAGTTAGAAGTTTATGGGTTTTAAGGAACATCTTCTACCACTCTTAAGTTTTAGAAGGAAGAAATCAATCAATTGTGGGGAGGATTCCTACTATGTCCAAGCTGTATTTTTACCCACAGGGTCCTATCTAATCTTTACATCAATTCTGAGAATTTGATGTTTACTTTCCCTCCCCCAATCCTTCTTAAGGTGAAACTTGTTTATATTTCTGACATACAGCATGATATTTTTTTCTTTGTTTTGTGGTAGTGGGGTTGAGACCTAGGGCCTCAGTATATGCCAGACCAGAGCCCCTATCTCTGAGATGTTATACTTCAGATCCCCTAAAAGTGGCTAAATAATGAAATCAAGTTATAAATAATTTTAATAACCACATATTTATCCTTTTGTAAGAATTTTCAGGATTTCCTTTTAGTACTTTTCTTTTTTCTTGTTTCTCAGCATGTATCCAATATGTTATTAACTACAATCACTATGCTATGTAGTAGCTCTCTAGAGCTTATTCATGTGCTATGACTGAAACTGAATCCCTTGAACAATCCCTGCACTTCTCCCCTCCTGTACACTCCATACCCTGTGTTTAGTTTTTAAGGATTCCTTTAAAATGAAGTCAATAAGAACTGTTCACTATGGAAGGACCCGACTGTTCTGACTTCTGGGTGAATCTGCTAGGTTTTGCCACGCTTAGGTTTTGCCATGCTTATCTAATCAGCACTTGGTGTGTATGTTCAATGCCATCTGGTGGTGAGCCTGAGTTGGGGGTCACAGTGTTGAGGTTGCCAAAAGGACTTATTTAAGTGAATGGAAAGCAGAAAAAGAAACATGCTGCAGCAGAATATACTGTTTTGTATCAGGCTGTGAAATCAGTCACATAAATTCAGCAAGGAGACGTAAAGAAAGGACTAATTATTTTTGAATAAAGTATGTGGTTTATTTTTCGTAATTGAGGCATGATAGTTATCATAGCTACCCATTTATTTGTAAGTTATACTTGCATTCTAGCTTCAGAACTCAAAACTCACATCTCATTCTAGTGCTCTAGTGGAATAAGCTCTCACATCTGAGATGTTCTGGGGATGCTACTGTGACAGTGGTCTCAGGAGAGGCAGTGTCTGCTTCTGTTAGCATCAGGAATTCACCATCCTCTTCTTAGAATTGTTTGGAGTGGGCTGGTTTCCATTTTCTCCTGCCCCATGAGTATTGGAGATTGAACCTAGGGCCTGTGCACACAGCACTCTACCACTGGCTATTAATTCATCTGAAGTAATATTCTTTTTTTTTTCTTTTCTTTTTTTTCTTTTGGTTTTTCGAGACAGGATTTCTCTGTATAGCCCTGGCTGTCCTGGAACTCACTCTGTAGACCAGGCTGGCCTTGAACTCAGAAATCCGCCTGCCTCTGCCTTCTGAGTGCTGGGATTAAAGGCGTGCCCCACCATGCCCGGCTTGAAGTAATATTCTTTAAGGCCACCTATATCCAGACACTTACTTTAGTCAATGACTTTTTCCAAACAGATCTTTTTGTTGATAGGTGGTCAGCCTTTGTGCTGTTGTGCTCATCACACTATATCTGGCACAGCATAGGAAATCCTATGGCCTGGTGGCTTATATTGTGAGTGCCAGTCCTCATATCTATTCTTTTTTTATACTTTGAGAATGTTGTCCAGGCTGATGCCTGTACTTGTGCAGTTTTGCTTATTTCTTGAGCTGTGGTTTCCTTTCAGCTTCAGTTTTATGTTTTACTCTTTTACACATATTTATTTTGACATTTATCATGACACACCTATGGAGGTCAGTGGACAACTTTCAGGAATTGATTCTCTCCTTTTACCATAAGAGCACAGGATGGACAAACTCAGGTCATCAGGGTCAGGGCAAGGACCTTTACCCACTAAGCCATCTCACTGGCCCAGTTTTATATTTTTAAAACCTGTCTGCTTGGGCATTTTCATTTTGTTGTTCTCCAAGTTAATATATGTAAAATTAAGACCCTTTATCTTCATTCTTGCATCTTGCTCCTTTACCAGCCTCACGCCTATGAGTTCTATCCATGGACCCCACTGAAGTTTCTTTCACTTGACCTAGTTTGCCAGCTTCCTCCCCTGAAGCTGGCTTTTTTTTTTTTTTTAATATTTCTAGAAACAAAAATATACTCGTGTCCGTATGTTGGTAATTGTTATTCCCTATACATAGAAGGTCTCCTGCTTTGATCAGCTAATGTCTACTGAGAAATGCTTGTGTGGTCAGTACCCAGAGGCCCTCCTCATTCCTTTGCATAATTGCATAGGACACCAAGGTGTGGACAGGTCTTCTTGTCCCCTGTTGATGGAATTTTATTTTGACAAATTACTAGTGTTTTGCAGTGACTAAACTTGAATTTACAACTTCTTGGGATTTTGGCCTGTTTATTTGGGGGAGAGATTCCTAGAAGTGGATTTCTGGGCCAAAAGTAAAATGTTTCCATTTTAGGAAGAAAAAAAGCCAACTTTTCTATCATTGAACATTTCTACTAGTTAGAACAAAGTTGAATTTTAAAAAAAGATTTACTTTTATTTATTTCAAATTATGCGTATATAGGGGAGAGAGGTATGTGTGCATATTTACATACAGGTGCCCTCCAAATCCAGACGAGGCATTGTTAGAACCCTGATGTTTGTGCTAGAAACTTTGGACCTCTGCAAGAGCCCCAAACACTGTTTATAGCTGAGCCCTCTCTCCAGCCCCTTGAATGTTAATGTGTTATTGTCTGTCCTGGAATTGAAAGAGAAATTGTTGGAGGTTTGAAAGTACCAATCTGCGATAGCCATTGTTGTCTTTCAGTCTTTATTTGTGCTACAGTCACAAATTTATTTGACTATTACACAGTCAGTTTATTTACCATAATTCTTACTTTATATTATGTTTCTCATCTGGTCTGTTTTTCATTGCTGATGTGGGTATTGAGCCAGTATCTCAATTGTCTTGTTAAAGTTCCTGTTAGTTTTACTGCCTGTGTCTGCTCTTAGGTAAACTTCCCAAAGTTGTCAGACTAAAAAAAAAATTTTGTTTTTTTTGTTTTTGTTTTTTTTTTGAGACAGGGTTTCTCTGTATAGCCCTGGCTGTCCTGGAACTCACTTTGTAGACCAGGCTGGCCACAAACTCAGAAATCCGCCTGCCTCTGCCTCCCAAGTGCTGAGATTAAAGGTGTGCGCCACCACGCCTGGCCAGATTAAAATTTATAAACTGTGGTTAGTAGAACTCCCTGTCTAGCTGTAGACTAAAGGCCTTTTGTATACTTAGAACAAATGTACCCCCTCCCTGCCTCTCACAGCTTTCTGTACACATTCTTCCCCCAATCTTGTGTGATTCTCCCCTTTGTTAACTGTTCTTCCCTGTTTGTACTTCTGCTGTTGAGATACTAGCCACCCTTGCTAAAAGATGGAAAACATTCAGTTTGAAGAAGCCTTTCTTCTTGATCTTTGTGCCCAGACAAGACTTCTTTCCCTTTTGAACTTGTATTGCTACTATCACTATGTCTTTAGTAGGATGATGAAAATATATACCAGTGAGTTTGGGTAAATCTTGGAAATTATATTTTTGCTTGTTTGTTGCAGGGCAAGGTTTTAAGTTGGAGGGCTCAGTAATTTGACTTTTAGTGGTAGGTTAAAGCACGTATATATGTAGAACCAAAGGCAGCTTATAGAGATGTTCTTGTTTCTGTAAATGAACAAAACAACTCATAAGAATTTAAAGCTAGAGTGTTTTAAGTTTAGTCTCATCTGCACCCCCAAGAATTCATTTTTATTCTAGTGTGTAGCAATTAAAATTAATATGAATGATTGTCGTAAATTAATACAGTGGCTTTTTTTCCCCTTTATCCTAGCTAGTTCCTCAGTAATGACAAAGACCAAGATTTACTCAATCAAGCTGTATCACATAAAACCTGGGCAGTCATTGATCTATTTTAATCCTCTAAGCAAATCCCTGAGATACTTGTATTTTAGTACTGGTCTGGCCCTCTTGGCTTCAGATGTATTTTCCCATAATGTCTCCTCTCTCTTACTCTTCTCTCTCCACCCTTACCCTGGCTAGCTGAAATCCTGCCATATTCTCTCTATTGCCTAGTTATTTGCTTTTCCAGCTTCTGTTGATAAGGCAGAGAATAAATGATGAACATTGTTTACAAAAACTTGAGACAGGAGATTCTTGACTTACGCAATACAATGCTCTATCCAGATTGCAGCTAGATACGAGGGCAGAGAAATCAGCATTTGAGTAACTCAAAGATAAACTTTACAGAGTGCACAATAACATTATGCCTACACTAGTGTATGGATATTTTGCCTGTATGTGTGTCTGGTGGCCAAGAATTCCAGAAAAGGGCACTGGATCCCTTGGAATTAGAGTTAAGAGTGGTTGTGAGAGCTATTTGAGAACCAAACCCAGGTCCTATGAATGAACAGCCAGTGCTCTTTACTGCTGAGCCATCTCTTTAGTCCTCCTTTCCTCCTTAATAACTTTGTTTAGGTCTTGTATATCTTAAAGCACACCTGTTTAAATTTATAATTAGATTATCTCTAGGGAAGCTAGAGTTATGCAGCCAAGGCTACATCTAATTTAGAATGTTTCTACAACCTAAAAGATTTCTGTGCCTATTTGCAGTCATTCCCACCCTGGACCTAGGCAAACACTAATCTACTTTTAATGTCTAGAGATGCTTTTATTTAAAATTGGTAGCATGGGGGATAAAACAGTATTCTACCGTTGAGCCACTGTGTCAGTCCTGATTTAATTTTTATGTGCTTCAAATCATAGTTGTTTGAATAGAAGTTTCCTTTCACTTGTATTTAAAAGAGATAATTTAAGTTTTAAGTGAGAGTTTCATGAGCCTTGAATTTCAGTACTTTACAAAAAGAATGCTGATTTTCAAATACACAGGTAGTATTTACAACATACCAGTTTCTGTTCTGGTGTGCTTAAATGGATTTACAAAAATAGTAAAAATTACAAATAATTACTAAAGAGTCAAACAAAAGTTTTGAATAGATTTGGAAGTATGAGTAAAAGTCAAGGCTGTTTAATGACCTGCTCACTTGGTAGCAGTGCAGACTTTTCCGTACCTGTACCATGAACCTTCTCAACTGTATTTTTTGCATAGTTCTTTTGGGAGCACCCAATGCTAGTAATATTGTATGTAATATTGACTTATAAGTAACTCTTGGATACAGGCTCCTTTAGGTAGTGAAGAGGCCCACCTTCATAATGAAGCAACATGTGGCAGGGGATAAAATATAGATTCCAGAATTTCAATTTTTAGGTTGGAATCTTTGCCATTCAGTAATGTTGAGTTTGAGCAAATTATTTGATGTCTCTGAGCCTGAGACTTTTTTGTAAGATGTAGATGGTGTCATGCTGCTCTGGGGGCTCTTGAGTTTGGGGCAGCAAAGTGAGATCCTGCCTCTAAAACAAAACAAAAAGTGCTGTATGGGGCAGTCCAGTGTAATAACCTATAGTGGATTTTAGTTTCTTTCCTTCTGTGGTTGATAAATGGACATGGGATAGTTCTATATGATGGAGTGATTTGAGAATGGTTGGGGAGGTGGTACATCAAAAGCAGGTGTAGAAGATTGGGATTAAATCATTTAACAAAGTATATATTTCTCTACTGTGGAGATTTTCTGGGGCAGCAATTTAGAAAGTTGATTAGAAGGGCAAGATTGATGTCAGTGAGAGCAATGAAGACCCTCAATCCAGGTGGAGGTAGTGCCCAACCTCTAGTAGTCATGGGTGTGAAGAGACTGAATTGATTTAAGAGATAACTGTAAAAGCTAAGATTAATAAAACTGACTTTATGTTCAATAAGAACAATAAGAATCAAAATGACTTCTCTTACCAGGGTGGGAAATATAAAAATATTTATTTGAAGGATGGGAGATGAGTCAGGAGGTTAGACTTGGCCTGTAAAAGATACCCTTCTCAGAGGGCCCAGGGGAAAAGAAGGGTGGTGTGTAAGTGCCTTTAGGAAAAAGTGCTCTCTTGACCAACAGAGCCTTCCTTTATAACCTGGGAAGTCAGGAAGAAAGAAGGAAGGAAAGACTGCCAAGGAGTTTTCAGATGAGATTTTGCAATGAACTTCCCTTCATTTTTGTTTGTGTCCTGAGATTGGGAGACTAGTATAATGGTGACTGACTAATTGGCAGAGGAACTTGAGGGCAGGCCAGCATTCAGGCTCTATGGCTGAGGTATTGCTGGCTTCTTTGAGCATTAAAAATAGTGCTCAATATGGCACAATAGGAAAAAGGTTTGAAGGCATAAGAATTAGTCAAATACCACCATCACAAGCTCAAGGGTAAGGAAGAGTGAATTCAGTTAACTTTCCCTTGAGGAATACGTTTAGGGGTACTCTGCTCCATAGGGACACCTTAAGAGTTTATCTCACCATGCTTAACTATGTAGTACTCAAAGGCCAATGTGATCTTTATCCTAAAGGCCCCAGTCTGACAAATTTTGAATGCATGGTGTGGACTTTTCTTGTGTGGAAAAATGCCGGGAGTATGAGATCTTTGAGCATACACCCAGACTTCAAAGGAAATCTTGGAAGGCCAGGCAATCAGTGACAGAATGAGAAGATCCTTCAGTTAGCACCTGCAGTGCATAAAACTGGAAAGTCAAGTGCAACCCTTTTGGGGATGCCAGGAACTTGGCACATTGCCAAGGAAAGCAGAGGGCACAGATAAAATCATGTTAACATGGAGCCCAGGTGGACTACAGTAGGAAGATCATCCAGATGTGGGTGCTGAAGCCCTTTGACACAGCTCTAGATACTATACAGCTCTCTGAGAATTGCTTTCCCTTCTAGATAACTGTCTACTTGTGGTCCTATCCTTTTTTTTTTTTTTTTTTGGTCTCTATTTTCTATCTTTTTGAATAGGAGTATTAAAAGTTCTGTGCCATTGTATCCTAGAATTGTATAATTTGTTTTTGGTTTTATAGGGGTGTACTGGCTATTTTTGTGTCAACTTGACACAGCTGGAGTTATCACAGAGAAAGGAGCTTCAGTTGAGGAAATGCCTCCATGAGATCCAACTGTAAGGCATTTTCTCAATTAGTGATCAAGGGGGAAAGGCCCCTCTTGTGGGTGGGACCATCCCTGGGCTGGTAGTCTTGGTTCTATAAGAGAGTAGGCTGAGTAAGCCAGGGGAGGCAAGCCAGTAAAGAACATCCCTCCATCAGCTCCTGCTTTCTGACCTGCTTGAGTTCCAGTCCTGACTTCCTTTGGTGATGAACAGCAGTATGGAAGTGTAAGCTGAATAAACCCTTTCCTCCCCAACTTGCTTCTTGGTCATGATGTTTGTGCAGGAATAGAAACCCTGACTAAGACAAGGGGCTTACAGCTGAGTTTGTCTTGAGGGTCAAAGGAAATTGAGCTTGAACTTGGACTTTGAACAGTGTAGGAACTGTGAAGACTCTGGAGAATCTTGGTGAACTGAATGCATTTTGCATTATTAGATGGGTACGAGCACTTTGAGTGCCAAGGAAGATATGTTTGGATGTCAGGTTGATGAGAAGTAGACTTGTGATGGCTAGTCTTGATTGTCAGCTTAATTGGATTGAGAAGAGCTTGTGACATTAGTAAACCACACCTCTGAGTGCATTTGTGAGGACCTTTCTAGGAAGGATTAATCAAGGAGAGAAAACTACTCCTGAAGGTGATTGGTATTCAGCCTTGCCTAGCCAGGATGCCCAACAGACCTCTGAAACTATGACTAGCATTCTTGTTCTTTTAAATTATGTCAGGTATTTTGTCATAGCAGTGAAATAGGTAACTAATTTATTAGCTATCACATAGCTTATTTGTGAATTCCGCTAGTAGATATGTGAACTGTCTTCCCTATTCATATACATATTCTTATAAATAGCCAAAGTCTGGTATACACATGCAGAAGTTTCTCTAGGTCTGAATAACTTTACAGTATATTTTTTTATGTTCATTTCACTTTTTGTTTGTTTGTTTGTTTGTTTGTTTGTTTGTTTTGAGAGAGGATTTCTCTATAGCCCTGGCTGTCCTGGAACTCACTTTGTAGACCAGGCTGGCCTCGAACTCAAGAAATCCGCCTGCCTCTTCTTCCCTAGTGCTGAGATTAAAGGCGTGTGCCACCATGCCCGGCAAACGTATCATTTCTTTTTTTTTTTTTTTTAAGATTTACTTTTATTATTATATGTAAGTACACTGTAGCTGTCTTCAGACATTCCAGAAGAGGGCATCAGATCTCATTACAGGTGGTTGTGAGCCATCATGTGTTTGCTGGGATTTGAACTCAGGACCTTTGGAAGAGCAGTCAGTGCTCTTAACCACTGAGCCATCTCTCCAGCCCCTCTTCACTTTTTTAAATAATATTTTTATTAGATATTTTCTTCATTTACATTTCAAATGCTATCCCAAAAGTCCCCTGTACACTCCCCCGGCCCTGCTCCCCAACCCACCCACTCCGGAATCCTGGCCCTGGTATTTCCCCTGTACTGGGGCATATAATCTTTGCAAGACCAAGGGACTCTTCTTCCAATGATGGCCGACTAGGCCATCTTCTGCTACACGTGCAGCTAGAGACACGAGCTTGGGGGGTACTGGTTAGTTCATATTGTTGTTCCTCTTATAGGGTTACAGACCCCTTCAACTCCTTGGGTACTTTCTCTAGCTCCTCCATTGGGGGCCCTGTGTTCCATCCAATAGATGACTGTGAGCATCCACTTCTGTATTTGCCAGGCATTGGCATAGCCTCACAAGAGACAGCTGTATCAGGGTCCTGTCAGCAAAATCTTGCTGGCATATGCAATAGTTTCTGCATTTGGTGGCTGATTATGGAATGGATCCCTGGGTGGGGCAGTCTCTGGATTGTCCTTCCTCAGCTCCAAACTTTGTCTCTGTAACTCCTTCCATGGGTATTTTGTTCCCCATTCTAAGTAGGAATGAAGTATCCACACTTTGGTCTTCCTTCTTCTTGGTTTTCATGTGTTTTGCAAATTGTATCTTGGGTTTTCTAAGTTTCTGGGCTAATATCCACTTATCGGTGAGTGCATATCATGTGAGTTCTTTTGTGATTGGGTTACCTCACTCAGGATGATATCCTCCAGATCCATCCATTTGCCTAAGAATTTCATAAATTCATTGTTTTTAATAGCTGAGTAGTAGTACTCCATTGTGTAAATGTACCACATTTTCTATATCCATTTCTCTGTTGAAGGACATCTGGGTGTTCTCCAGCTTCTGGCTATTATAAATAAGACTGCTATGAACATAGTGGAGCATGTGTCCTTCTTACCGGTTGGAACATCTTCTGGGTATATGCCCAGAAGAGGTATTGCTGGATCCTCTGGTAGTACTATGTCCAATTTTCTGAGGAACCGCCAGACTGATTTACAGAGTGGTTGTACCAGCTTGCAATCCCACCAACAATGGAGGAGTGTTCCTCTTTCTCCACATCTTTGCCAGCATCTGCTGTCACCTGAATTTTTTATTTTAGCCATTCTGACTGGTGTGAGGTGGAATCTCAAGGTTGTTTTGATATTGCATTTCCCTGATGATTAAGGATGTTGAACATTTTTTTCTGGTGCTTTTCAGCCATTCGGTATTCCTCAGTTGAGAATTCTTTGTTTAGCTCTGTACCCCATATTTTTAGTGGGATTATTTGATTTTTCTGGAGTCCATCTTCTGAGTTCTTTGTATATATTGGATATTAGTCCCCTATTGGATTTAGGATTGGTAAAGATTCTTTCCCAATCTGTTGGTGGCCTTTCTGTCTTATTGACAATGTCTTTTGCCTTACATAAGCTTTGCAATTTTATGAGGTCCCATTTGTCACTTCTCAATCTTACAGCACAAACCATTACTGTTCTGTTCAGGAATTTTTCCCCTGTGCCCATATCTTTGAGGCTTTCCCCCACTTTCTCCTCTATAAGTTTTAGTGTCTCTGGTTTTATGTGGAGTTCCTTGATCCACTTAGACTTTAGCTTTGTACAAGAAGATAAGAATGGATTAATTGGCAGCCTTCTACTTCTACGTGATAACCTCCAGTTGAGTCAGCACCATTTGTTGAAAATGCTATCTTTTTTCCACTGGATGGTTTTAGCTCCTTTGTCAAAGATCAAGTGACCATAGGTGTGTGGGTTCATTTCTGGGTCTTCAATTCTATTCCATTGATCTACCTGTACCAGTACCATGCAGTTTTTATCACAGTTGCTCTGTAGTACAGCTTGAGGTCAGGCATGGTGATTCCACCAGAGGTTCTTTTATTGTTGAGAGTAGTTTTTGCTATCCTAGGTTTTTTGTTTGGTTGGTTTTTGTTTGTTTGTTTGTTTTGGGGTTTTTTGTTGTTTTTTTGTTTTTCGAGACAGGGTTTTCTCTGTGTAGCCCTGGCTGTCCTGGAACTCACTCTGTAGACCAGGCTGGCCCCAAACTCAGAAATTCTCCTGCCTCTGCTGGGATTAAAGGTGTGTGCCACCATGCCCGGTTGCTATCCTAGGTTTTTTGTTATTCCAGATGAATTTGCAAATTGCCCTTTCTAATTCTATGAAGAATTGAGTTGGAATTTTGATGGGGATTGCATTGAATCTGTAGATTGCTTTCGGCAAGATAGCCACTTTTACTATATTAATTTTGCCAATCTGCACATGCCTTTAATCCCAGCACTTGGGAGGCAGAGGCAGGCGAATTTCTGAGTTCTAGGCCAGCCTGGTCTGCAGAGTGAGTTCTAGGACAGCCATGGCTACACAGAGAAACCCTGTCTGGAAAAACCAAAACCAAAACAAAACAAAACAAATCCTGCCAATCCATGAGCATGGGAGATCTTTCCATCTTCTGAGATCTTCGATTTCTTTCTTCAGAGACTTGAAGTTCTTATCATACAGATCTTTCACTTCCTTAGAGTCACACCAAGGTATTTTATATTATTTGTGACTATTGTGAAGGGTGTTGTTTCCCTAATTTCTTTCTCATCCTGTTTATCCTTTGTGTAGAGAAAGACCACTGATTTGTTTAATTTTATATCGAGCTACTGCACTGAAACTGTTTTTCAGGTTTAGGAGATCTTTGGTAGAATTTTTAGGGTCACTTATATATACTGTTATATCATCTGCAAATAGTGATATCTTGACTTCTTCCTTTCCAATTTGTATCCCCTTGATCTCCTTTTGTTGTCGAATTGCTCTGGCTAGGACTTCAAGTACTATATTGAATAGGTAGGGAGAAAGTGGGCAACCTTGTCTAGTCCCTGATTTTAGTGGGATTGCTTCAAGTTTCTCTCCATTTAGTTTGATGTTGGCTACTGGTTTGCTGTAGATTGCTTTTATCATGGTTAGGTATGGGCCTTGAATTCCTGATCTTTCCAAAACTTTTATCATGAATGGGTGTTGGATTTTGTCAAATGCTTTCTCACCATCTAATGAGATGATCATGTGGTTTTTGTCTTTGAGTTTGTTTATATAGTGGATTATGTTGATGGATTTCCATATATTAAACCATCTCTGCATCCCTGGGATGAAGCCTACTTGATCATGATGGATGATTGTTTTGATGTGTTCTGAGATTAGGTTTGTGAGGATTTTATTGAGTATTTTTGCATCTATATTCATAAGGGAAATTGTTCTGAAGTTCTCTTTCTTTGTTGGGTCTTTATGTGGTTTATGTGTCAGAGTTATTGTGGCTTCATAGAATGAATTGGGTAGAGTACCTTCTGTTTCTATTTTTTGGAATAGTTTGAGGAGAATTGGAATTAGGTCTTCTTTGAAGGTCTGATAGAATTCTGTACTAAACCCATCTGGTCCTGGGCTTTTTTTGGTTGCGAGACTATTAATGACTGCTTCTATTTCTTTAGGGGAAATTGGACTGTTTAGATCATTAATCTGATCCTGATTTAACTTTGGCACCTGGAATCTGCCTAGGAAATTGTCCATTTCATCCAGGTTTTCCAGTTTTGTTGAGTATAACCTTTTGTATAAGTATCTGATGGTGTTTTGTATTTCCTCAGGTTCTGTTGTTATGTCTCCTTTTTCATTTTTGATTTTGTTAATTAGGATACTGTCCCTGTGCCCTCTAGTTAGTCTGGCTAAGGGTTTATCTGTCTTGTTGATTTTTCTCAAAAGAACCAGCTCCTGATTTGGTTGATTCTTTGTATAGTTCTTTTTGTTTCCACTTGGTTGATTTCAGTCCTGAGTTTGATTATTTCCTGCCTTCTACTCGTCTTGGGTGAATTTGCTTCCTTTTTTCCTAGAGCTTTTGGGTGTGTTGTAAGGCTGCTAGTGTATGCTCTCTCTAGTTTCTTTTTGGCGACTCTCAGAGCTATGAGTTTTCCTCTTAGGAATGCTTTCATTGTGTCCCATAAGTTTGGGTATGCTGTGGCTTCGTTTTCATTAAACTCTAAAAAGTCTTTAATCTCTTTCTTTATTTCTCCTTGACCAAGGTATCATTGAGTAGAGTGTTGTTCAACTTCCCCATGAATGTTGCCTATTATTTATGTTGTTATTAAAGATCAGCCTTAGTCTATGGTGATCTGATAGGATGCATGGGACAATTTCAATAATTTTGTATCTGTTGAAGGCCTGTTTTGTGACTGATTATATGGTCAGTTTTGGAGGAGGTACCATGAGGTGCTGAGAAGAAGGTATATCCTTTTGTTTTAGGATAAAATGTTCTATAGACATCTGTTAAATTCATTTGTTTTATAACTTCTGTTAGTTTCACTGTGTTTAGTTTCTGTTTCCAGGATTTGTCCATTGATGAGAATGGGGTGTTGAAGTCTTCCACTATTATTGTGTGAGGTGCAATGTGTGCTTTGAGCTTTACTAAAGTTTCCTTAATGAATGTGGCTGCCCTTGCATTTGGAGCATAGATATTCAGAATTGAGAGTTCCTCTTGGAGAATTTTACCTTTGATGAGTATGAAGTGTCCCTCCTTGTCTTTTTTGATAACTTTGGGTTGGAAGTCGATTTTATTCAATATTAGAATGGCTACTCCAGCTTGTTTCTTCGGACCATTTGCTTGCAAAATTGTTTTCCAGCCTTTTACTCTGAGGTAGTGTCTTTGTCCCCGAGGTGGGTTTCCTGAAAGCAGCAAAATGTTGAGTACTGTTTATGTAGCCAGTCTGTTAGTCTGTCTTTTTATTGGGGAATTGAGTCCATTGATATTTAGAGATATTAAGGAAAAGTAATTGTTGCTTCCTGTTATTTTTGTTGTTAAGAGTTGGGATTCTGTTCGTGAGGCTATCTCCTTTTAGGTTTGTTTGAACTATTGCTTTCTTGCTTTTTCTAGGGCATAATTTTTCTGTTCGTGTTGGATTTTCCCTTTATTATCCTTTGAAGGGCTGGATTCTTGGGAAGATATTGTGTGAATTTGGTTTCGTCATGGAATACTTTGGTTCCTCCATCTATGGTAATTGAGAGTTTTGCTGGGTATTGTAGGCCTGGCTGGCATTTGTGTTCTCTTAGGGTCTGTATAACATCTGTCCAGGATCTTCTGGCTTTCATAGTCTCTGGTGAGAAGTCTGGTGTAATTCTAATAGGTCTGCCTTTATAAGTTACTTGACCTTTTTCTCTTACTGCTTTTAATATTTAGTGCATTTGTTCTGATTATTATGTGTCGGGAGGAAGTTCTTTTCTGGTCCAGTTCTGTAGGCTTCTTGTATGTTCATGGTCATCTCTTTCTTTAGGTTAGGAAAGTTTTCTTCTATAATTTTGTTGAAGATATTTACTGGCCCTTTAAGTTGAAAATCTTCTCATCTATACCTATTATCCTTAGGTTTGGTCTTCTCATTGTGTCCTGGATTTCCTGGATGTTTTGAGTTAGGATCTCTTTGCATTTTGCATTTTCTTTGATTGTTGTGTCCATGTTTTCTATGGAATCTTCTGCACCTGTGATTCTCGCATCTATGTTCTCTGATTTTTTCCCCCTAGGATTTCTATCTCCAGAGTTGCCTCCCTTTGGGTTTTCTTTAATTGTTTCTACTTCCATTTTTAGATCTTGGATGGTTTTGTTTAATTCCATCACCTGTTTGGTTGTGTTTTCCTGTAATTAAGGACTTCTACCTGTTTAGCAGTGGTCTCCTCCATTTCTTTGAGTTATTAATGCCCTTCTTAAAATCATCTATCAGCATCATGAGAAATGATTTTAAATCAGAATCTTGCTTTTCAGGTGTGTTGGGGTATCCAGGACTCACTGTGGTGGGCATACTTGGTTCTGATGATGCCGAGTGGTCTTGGTTTCTGTTAGTAAGATTCTTATGTTTGTTTGCCTTTCACCATCTGGTAATCTCTGCTGTTAGATGTTCTAGCTGTCTCTGCCAGGAGCTTGTTCCTCCTGTGATTCTGTTAGTCTCTGTCAGCACTCCTGGGAGTCCAACTCTCTCATGAGTCCCAGTGGTCAGAGCACTCTCTGCAGGCAAGCTCTCCTCTTGCAGGGAAAGTGCACAGAAGTCTGGAGCTCAGATCCACCTCCTCAGTTCCCGGGGTCAGAGCCCTCCCTGTAGGCCAACTCTCCTCTGGTGGGGAAGGTGCCCAGGGGTCTTGGTCTCAGCTCCACCTCCTGGCTGAGGATGAAGGTCAGAAGGTACCCTGTCCAAGAAGCTCAGTTGCTTCTGCTGCTCACATGCTCTCCTGCATACACTGGTCTCAGTGATCCCAAGATCCTGGGTGTATTAGGGTGCCTGTGGCATGTAGAGAGAGTCCTGTGGGGACTTTGGGACCGTCCGCTGAGTTTGCACCCAAGATGGCATGGAGCTCTACAGTACATTTATTAAGTATGTATGTGCCACATTGCAAGTATTGTGTATAAGAGATAGAAAATAATTTATCAAGTATTGCTCAGGATCATTTAAGTTTTTAATCGTATTAAAATGTTACTGTACTAAGGCTGCAGAGATGGCTCATTGGGTAATTCACTTGTCACAGTTTTAAGGACCAGAATTTATGTTCTTACTCCCAAGTAAACACTGGTGGACTGTAATTCTAACATTCAGAAGACAGAAATGATTCTGAGAACAAGCTAGCTGGCTACACTAGAAGAATTGACAAACTTTGGGTTTAAGTGAGTGAGAAACTGTGCCTGTTTGAGGTATATGGTAGAGAGCAGTTAAGGAAGATATACCACATCAACCTCCGGCCTTCATCCACATACGAGTGAACACCATACCCATGAATAAATAATAAGGGACCAAGCTAGAAAAGCTAAATTTAGTCCTATTTAAATTTAAAAACAAATTTTAGATGTACTTTTCATTAACTCTAGGCTTTTGTCTTGCTATTTTTTTTTCTTTTTGTTTTTCAGCAGCAATCAACCAAAGCAGTTATAGTCTTTTTCTTGAAAACCCCTAATTCTTTTTTTTTTCCTTAAAGATTTATTATTATTATTATACATAAGTACACTGTAGCTAACTTCAGAAACACCAGAAGAGGGCATCAGATCTCATTACAGGTAGTTATGAGCCACCATGTGGTTGCTGGGATTTGAGCTCAGTACCTTTGGAAGAGCAGTCAGTGCTCTTACCCACTGAGCCATCTCACCAGCCCCGAAAACCCCTAATTCTTGTGTTCCTGTTACAACTCTGATTTGAATCATCTCACTTTAACACTTCTGGTAATGTTTTTAGTCTTAGTTTATGGAAATGAAGTCAGGTATGACGCATTCTAGAGGGCTGGAGGAAGAATTGAGATGAACACACAGTTGTTTACCCTTAAGGTTTATGGATTCTGCCTTTGAGTAGACATGTATTTAAAGGTGTTAAGAATTTATATTCTTTGGTGCTCAGCTTTCAGGGGAATGATGCTTGAAGAAACACATTAAAGTTTCTGACCTTTAAGTTCATGCAGTTGGTGGCTCTGAGGTAGCCAGGTCTTGCAGAGTAGAGGCTGTCCTCTTTGAGTATACAGCCACTTCTCCTAGGCCTGTTTATTTTGACTGTTGTGTTCTATTGTTTTTAAGACAAAAGCAAAGACTGGAAGCTATTGTAATTCACATAGGCTTCATGAGCCAATGGGTCAATGTGTGGGGGTACAACTGATTCTGTCATCTGTGACTTGTGACTGTACTTGGTTGGTGATGTTTTGTGCCTTAGTTGCCTCTCAGGAATTTGTGACCTACGCATCTTCCATTGGAATTGGAAGGAGCCTTTATGGCTAGGGTTCCCGAAGAACACTGACTTGGTGTAAGGGGATCTATATAGCTGCCTTAGCTGTCATTACTTCTCTCACTGGCAACCTAATCTACAGGCTGTTGGGACTACACTCTCAAATTATGTTACAGATCTGCAGATGATGTGTTCTCAAAAACTTGTGGAGCTTTGCCACCCAGCTTGGTAATCCTATAATGCCAACAGCACTTGAAAACAGCCCGATTTCCTAAGTGTATCTTGTTAAGATTTTGTTGAAATTAACTGTAAGTTGGAGAGCTCCCAAGCCTTCTGGATGTGTAATAAGAAAAGAAGAAACTTTTACTTCTTAAACTATCTGAACTCTGACTTAGGAAATCTGCTGTAATTTTCAGGTTTTTAATGACTTATAGAGGATGTCTAGTGTTAAAATCAACAGTGATAATAAGCCAGTCATTTGTGGGTACCACTTCTGCTTTACTGCTCGAGTTTTGCAGTCAGTTCATCTCACCAGCATTGGGCAGTATAAAGGCAGATTAAGCATACATAGTTGTATTTTCGCACACATAACCTAGGCTGGCAGATTCCAAAGCCACAGCCTATATGGCTGTTGGCATGGTCTGATGAACATTCCTAACTTGCTGAGGTGCCTTGTGTGGAGAGACTGCTCAGAGTTAAATAAATACAGGTCAGCTTTAGCTACAGGCAGCCCTACTCTCCTGGTCCCTGCAAGTTTGAAGGCCCTCTGAAGCAAGGACAGAGGGTTTGCCTTGGGTTTTAAGACCTGAATTACAAACCACCTCAGCTCAATTGGCTTTCTGATCTTTATTTCACAAATGCCTATAATTTAAGATTATTTGCCTACATTGGTGACTGTACCAGCTTGTGATCTGCCCTTGAGATGTTTCTGCAGTGTGCTTATGTTTAGCAGTTCCTTTCAGTCTTAGATTTGGGTTCCTCTGCTATATTAATTACAACATAGTAGGGTGAGGCTATCTAGGAGATATTACAAATGTTAAGATAAGGTTGTTCTTATACTGACTTGGAAATCTTTGAGGACCTCAGATTGGTAGATTGTGAATTTCTTTATTTTTTTTTAAGATTTATTTATTATGTGTAAGTACACTGTAGCCTGTCTTCAGACACTCCAGAAGAGGGTGTCAGATTTCATTATGGATGGTTTTGAGCTAACATGTGGTTGCTGGGATTTGAACTCAGGACCTTCAGAAGAGCAGTCAGTGCTCTAAACCGCTGAGCCATCTCATCAGCCCCTGATTGTGAATTTCAATACTCAGTATGGATAACTAGAGAGAAGGCACAGAATACAAAAGGGAGGGAGGACAGTGCATAGAGTATGTATCAAGCATATTGTTTATACTAGGATGGAAAATATTTTGTGTATGCATATGCCAGACAAGTGGGTAAATATTAAGAGGACAGCTTGCAGGACAGTATGGTCCTAGGGATTGACCATTAACTTGGAATTAGGCTGACAGTTTCAGGTCTGCTGCTTTAAGAAGGGACAAGGGCTGGTTGCAGATGGATAGATGTATGAGAGTCCAGTTCATAAAAATGATGATGGCTACTGGAAGAGGAAGCAATAGGGATTCAATTCAATGTGAAGTGTCCTTGGCAGTATCAATAGCACTCTATCAGAATCCCCTCAAGAGTACTAAAAGGTGGGTAAAGTGATGTTCCCAATTCTGAGTTGGGCTGCTCATGGAGAATGTACTCAGGTGCTGGAGAATATTTTTCTCCATTGTTGGTAGGAATTAGAAATTACTGCACAGTTGATTCTAGTTTAGACAAATCTAAGTTCTCCATGGAGAAATGGTAAAGAACTGGTGGGAGATTTAGGAGTAAAAGCTGATCCTATCGCATCAGTCTAAAGGCTGATTATTATCAAGTGGGGTAGTGTACTATATTTCCCCCAAGGTGAGTAAAAAAAAGTTGAAACTGTGTAGGAAACATTTTATCTTTATCTTGCATTGTATTGGTTGTTTCACATTTGAACACACATTTGAATATATGAAATACATTTAGGATAGGTGTGATGGTATAGTTTCATAAAATATCTAGTCCTATTAATCACATTATAAATGTTAGAGATGATTGAACTTTCAGTAGTCAAAAGTTAAATTATGGGCTGGAGAGATGGCTCAGGGGTTAAGAGCACCGACTGCCCCTCCAAAGGTCCTGAGTTCAAATCCCAGCAACCACATGGTGGCTCACAACCATCCGTAACAAGATCTGATGCCCTCTTCTGGAGTGTCTGAAGATAGCTACAGCATACTTACATATAATAAATAAATAAATCTTAAAAAAAAAAGTTAAATTATATGCATGACCTACAAGGGCCTTAAATGGGCCTAGTATTGTGTGGAATTTTGTAATGTTAGTGAAAATATATGGTGTGCTGAATGACTTGTTATCCCATGCGTTGATTTGTAGACTAGCAACCTGTGCTGACATCTCTCATCTCATTTTCTTCATTTACATTTTGTAAAATTAAAAAATTGGGAATTTCTGATTTGTACTTAGAAACACTTATGTAAAATCTCTACATTTTAATGTGATGTGTATAAACAATTCTATAGAATGTGCACACTGTGAAGTACCAACTAAATACAGAATGGTATTCCATAGAGTCCTTGATTGGTGACTCCAACATCAGAAGCATTATAAATTGTGTTTTGAAGTAGCACCATACACTTAGAAATAATAATCATATTATCACATTATTTCCATATTAACAATACCATAACGATTTGGTAAGCATTTACTGTCAAATATTCTATTTATTTTCTATATATTTTATTATCTTTAAATTTTACAGCAGCCATGTCAGGAAAGTAATTTGCCTCCATTTTGCAGGCTAGGAAGTTCAAGATTAGTAAGGAAGGTATGAGCTGAGCTTCAAAACTTGGAATCTGGGATACTTTGTAAATTTAGATAATTCTTCCCAAATTCCCTTGTAAAAAGAAAGTCCTGTGTCCTTTTATCTTCACACTTACCAGTGTTAGTTTTTCCAAGTGTTAAGTGAAGAATTTCTAAAACTTACAGGCTACTAGTGAGATTGCATTGCTTTTTGTACTTTTTAGCTAAACTCTTCTCATTTTTCTGGGAATTTCCTAAGCTTGTTCTCTGCTGTGTCTTCTTTTGAGTTTGTCTGACTATTATGTAGGTCCAGTGCTATGTTTCAACCTTTGATGACTTTAGAAGGTAAAGAATGACAGCAGTCTCTTATACTTGTTTTTCTCAACATTTTTCAAGAACAATAATAGTTGAATGATTTTGGATGAAATGTCTAAATATATTTTACATACATACCATAGAGTGAGTTTATTTCCATGTAGAAAGTGAGAATGTGGCCGGGTGTGGTGGCGCACGCCTTTAATCCCAGCACTAAGGAGGCAGAGGCAGGCGGATTTCTGAGTTCGAGGCCAGCCTGGTCTACAAAGTGAGTTCCAGGACAGCCAGGGCTATACAGAGAAACCCTGTCTCAAAAAACCAAAAAGAAAAAAAAAAAAAAGAAAGTGAGAATTACCTATAGACACCCACAGATTGTTTCTGTCAGAGTGTCTTGTCCTGTTACCAACCCCAGAAAGTAGAATTGACCAGTTCTCTTTTATTTCATCTTCAGGTTTGCCTGCAATGAGACTTTACTCTCTACACTTAAAGAATATTCTTTCTGAGCTGCTGTGAATAAATTTGGAATGATATTGTCTATTTTCAACTAATGGAGAACTAGCTGTAACTTGAACAAGGATTATTGTACTGGACAACTTCAGAACATTGCTCACAATGTCATCAAACAGGAGTCAGAATCCTCATGGACTGAAGCAGATTGGTCTTGACCAGATCTGGGATGACCTCAGAGCTGGAATTCAGCAAGTATATACCAGACAAAGCATGGCAAAGTCCAGATACATGGAACTCTACACGTATCCTCTTGCTTGAGCTGTGGTTGGTGTGTCTAGGGTTGGATTATTTAGTGTTATGGTGTTTGAATTATTAGGAATGTTATGTCATATTTCCTTCTTTGTTTACCTATAATAAAATTCTAAGTTCGTTTTTATATCTCTTTTTCAGCAGAGGTATTTTGGCTAGATAGATATTTAAGGTGGTGCTGGCTAGTAACCCCAGATGTTTTATATGTGTGTGTGTGTGTCACTCATGGAGGACAATGAAAGAATGAATCACTTCCTCCTGCCATCACAGTGTGGGTCTCAGGGTTGAACTTAGGTCTTTAGGCTTGGCAGCAAGCACTTCTACCTGCTGAGGTTCTTGCCAACTTTATTCTCCCCCCCTCCCCCAACCATATCATTAGCTTCTATGTATGTAGATTCAGCCAACTATAGATTGAAAATATTTGAACAAAAAAGTCTCTTTATTAAACATGTAGAACCTTTTGGTCATTCTCTGAGCTTGTAACAGTTGTTGTGTAGCATTTGTGTAGTATTAAGCATTTTATGTAATCCAGAGATGGTTTATAGTGTGAAGATGCAGGTAAATTATATACAAATTCATTGTTATATTTTATCATGTAATAGTTTAGATTTCCTTGGGAGGTCCTATAATGATTTACACCATTGTTTAGTTACTTTTCACTGTTCTGTTGCCACTGTGAGAAACCATGACCAAGGCAACTCAGAAAAGACATTTAATTGGGAGCTTTCTTAGAGTTTCAGAGGGTGCGTCCAGCAGGCAGGCAGGTATCGTGCTGGAGCAGTAACTGAGAGCTCACATCTCATACACACCTTGGGGGTAGAGGGGCTAATGGGGAGAACATTGAGCTCTTGAAATCTCAGAGCCCATTATTCCCAGTGACTAATCTCCAAATAGGCCACATCTTCTAACTGGAAACAGTTCTACCAATTGTGAAACAAGAGCCTACGATATCCATTCTCATTCACACTACCACACCTGTAAACCCGAAGAAGTAACTATATAAAATTTAGGTCCTTAGCAATAATACCCATATTTCAAAGTGCTCAATGGCTAAATAATAAAATATATTGTAGAAAGTTCAGTGGGCAGTATTGTCCTAAGTGGGTTTAAATGCTCATTGTGGCTGCTATTATGTTACAGGAGAATAAGGTAGTTGTATCACAGTCTGGTCCACAAAGTCCTAGAATATTTTCTATCCATCCTTAACTATGCAAAAACTGCCTACCAGTTCAGAATGACACACCTAGAACAAAAGCTTGAATATTATGATCCTATTTGCATTACACAGTTCTAAGAGAGTATGGTAATTAACTTTTCTGTTTGGTCTAACAAAGCAGCTTAAGGAAATAAGGGTTTATATGTGTTTATAGTTCACAGGTACAGTTCATCACCGCAGGGAAGATGTGGAGGTAGAGTCAGGGTGATCAGGAGTTCAAGGACATCCTTAACATAGCAAGGTCAAGGCCAGCCTAAACTTCTTGAGACCTTCTTTTTATTTACTTATTTTTTTTAAAAAATGAAGATCTAAAGCTCAGCTAACTGAATGGAGCAGATTGATACTGATCCGAGAAGCAGCTCTACTGTGGGCACTGTGATGGCAGGAGTGTGCAGCTGCTGGCAGCAGTGTCCACAGGAAGCAGTGTGATGAGTGTTCGTGCTTCTCTTGCTCCTCTCTCTTCTGTCTAAAGATGCTATGCTGCCCATGAGTTGGTACTGCTCATCCAAAGTGGATCTTCCTCCTCAGCTAATCCCCTTTTAGAATTCTCCCACAGGTACCCACCAGAGATGCTTCTTGTAGGTAATCCTGAGTCCTCTGGCCACAGTGGAGATTAACCATCACAAAATGCAATTTTATTGGGTTTTGGTTCATAATGTATATGAAGGACTATGCTATCTCTTGTAAAAGTTATAAGGTTTTAAAAGGCATAATTCCTGCTATTGTAACATTTTTTAAGATTGATTTTTATATACTGTGTATTTGTGTTTTACCTACATGTATGCAATGTGCACCACATCTATGCTTCCTAACTGAGGAGGCCTAAAGAGAGCACCTGTTCTCCTGGAACTGGAATTATGGATGCAGTGCTAGGAACTAAAGCACTGGTCCTCTGCAAGAGCTACAAGTATTCTACACCACTGAGCTGTCTAGCCTCGAATTTGTAGTTTCTTGATCCTATATAAATATAAAATTAAAATTAGAATTTACCAGTCAGGCTTGGTGACTTAGGTCTGTGATTCCATCAGCTCTAAGGAAGAAGAGTCAGGGTGATCAGGAGGTCAAGAACATCCTCAACATAGCAAGGTCCAGACGGGCCTAAACTATTTGAGACCTTCTTCTTTTTTTTTTTTTTTTTAAATTAATTTATTTATTTTTATTTTTTATTTTTTTGGTTTTTTGAGACAGGGTTTCTCTGTGTAGCCCTGGCTGTCCTTGAACTCAGTTTGTAGACCAGGCTGGCCTTGAACCCAGAAATCTGCCTGCCTCTGCTTCCCAAGTGCTGGGATTAAAGGAGACCTTCTTTTAAAAAGAAGAATGAGAAGGAAGAAGGAGGAGGAGGATGAAGAAGAAGAGGAAGAGGAGGAGGGAGGGGGAGGAGAGGAGGAGGAGAAGAAATAATAATAATAATAATAATAATAATAATAATAATAATAATAATAAAGCTCAGCTAACTTAAGGGAGCAAATTGATACTGATCCAGAACATTTAGTTGCTCATTTAATTGGTATGTGAGTTTAAAACTTTAGTATATATCAGTACTTATCAAAACAGGCTATATAACATTTAAATACTTTAATTTTAGAATACTTAAATTAACTAATAAATGTCTATTCTATATCTAATAATTATATATCTAATATATGTTTCTAATATGCATCCATAACATACATGTATTTTTATACTTAAATGCATTTATTCTGTTTATTTAAAAATAGGGACAACCACCTGTAACCAGCTCCAGAGAATTGGATATCCCTACCCTTCTCAGGTAATCCCACACATACACACACATACTCACACACAGAGACATAATAAAAAATAAAAAAAAGCTTAAAAGCAAAAACAACTTTGGGTTGACAAGATACTTCAGTTAATAAAGGCCCTTGCTACCAAGCCTTACAACCTACGTTAAGTCCCTGGATCCTACGTGGTGGAAGTTAAGAACTAAGCTTGCCTTCTGACCTCTACAGTCATGCTGGGGCATGTGTGCCATCTCTCCATCACCTCCACTAAAACAAACAAAATAATTAAAATATGGGTCTACCAGTATGATGGTGTAATACCTTTAATCTCAGCATAGAGGCAGAGGCAGGCGGATCTCTCTTGAGTTCAAGGCCAACCTGGTCAGGTTTATACAGTGTTAAACAGAGAAACCCTGTCTCAGAAAATAAAAAGCAAAAACAAAAAATTAAAGCTTGGGGCTAGAGAAATGACTTAGTGGTTAAGAGCACTTTTTGCGCTTCAGATAACCTGAGTTCAGTTGCCAGCATATGTATTGGGCAGCTCACACAGCCTGCATATCCAGCTTCAGGGGACCCCAGCACCTTCTCTTACCTTCTTGGTCACACACATAAAAATAACGCAGTCTTTAAAAGAAAATTCGAAAGTAGTAACAGCTTAGTTGAAGTATTAACACACTTAAAAATTAATTCATTTTAGTAGTATGCAGTGATTTTCAGCATATTTAGTTTTATAACTATCAGTGTCTGCATTTAGAGTGTGTGTGTGTATAAAATTTTTGTTTAGTTATATGAGTGAGGGTTTTAGGGTGTTTTACTTGCATGTATTGTGTTAGATGCCCTGGAGGTGGAATTACAGTCACCTATGAAGTGCCATGGATGTTGGGGATTAAATCCAGGTCCTATTACAGAAAGTGTGTTTAACCACTGAACTAACTCTCCAGTGCCCTTAGGATATTTTCCTCACCCCTGAAAGATTCAATTAGGAATTGAATATCCACACCCCTATCCCCCTTCTCTGGCAGTCACTGATCTAGTTTCTTTGAATTTGTCTGTTCTAGACTTATCCTGTAAACATTTATACAGTATATGGCTTTGTGTCTGGTATCTTTCACTTAGCATAATGGTTGTAAGCTTCATCCTTTCTTTCATGACTGGTTTGTATGGACGTTTTACATTGTGCTTATCCGTTCATCAGTGATGAATGTCTTTTGTTATTTCCTTGTATTTGTGTCAGATACACTGTTATGAACATCGTGTACTAGTTGTTGAGTGACCATATGTTCACTCATTCTCTTGAGTAGGTAGGTGTAGGTACCTGTGAGAGAAATTGCTGAGTCATAGATAGATATGTTGGGTACTTTTAAGGAAAATGGGAGTTTTTGCCAAATGAGTGGATAGAGTATCTCACAGGCTTTTGCTTGCTATGACTGACTTGTGGCTGGCTTGCTTGTAATAGAACTAAAAGGCTGATTTCAGTGGTAAAGCAGTTTTCAGTTGGTAATGTTTTTAGAAACCCATGTGGTTGAGTTTTTGTTATTCACAAAAGCAGACCAGCATTACTTTGGTGACCAAGTAAACTTCATTACTAATCTATTTAGTTTTTTGTTTGTTTGTTTGCTTGTTTTAATTTAAAAATACTTTGTTTTTTTGAGATGGATTCATTATAATAGCCCAGACTGGCTTTAAACATGATTCTCCTGCCTCAGCCTACCAAGTGCTAGGATTTGTCTTACAGGTTATTATAGGTACCTGGCTCTAGGAAATTACTTTAGTTGATTGTTTAATTTGTGTAAGTATGTGCGTGCATGCTATGGGAACAGAACTTCATGAAGATATGTCTTTCCGTCTACACTCATGTGGGTTCTCAGGTCATATTCAGGTTGACAGGCTTTTGTGTAAGCTTCAGCAGCCCAAAATTTCTCAGTATGTAATTTTCACTCAATTAGACTTTTTTTTTTTGGCAGATTATTTTTGCTTTGGTAGGGCTGTGAGGAAGTAGAAACTTTGTATGCTTAAGAAATGACTGAATTCTCTTATTCTGTAGATAATTTTTGCTATTTTGATATCTGAAAAGTTTTAGCTTTGTGCCCTTGTTTTCACCTTGAGTGTCCGTGTCCGTGTGTGTGTGTGTGTGTGTGTGTGTGTGTGTGTGTGTGTGTATTCACAATAGTCACAATGGAGTACTTTTTTGTAGAAAACTATGAAGTCTTTTCTAGGTGGTGAGTAAATAATAGAGTAAATAATACTCATTACATAAGGAAATCTTGGTTCTCTTCTTAGGGTTATTTCATATAATGCCTTATACTGGGCTGAAGAAATTTTTAGTTTTAAAAAATCCTAATGTAAAGAATTTAAAAAGCATTCAAAGTTTATTTTCTAACAAAGAACATCAGCAGGCACTGGGCTTAAAAAGTGCTTATCCATAGAACACATTCCCAGAAGGAGCCACCGCTCTGTACTTGGCTGCTTCAGGTTGAACAGATACTGTTGTGTACACTTACCATTCCAGAAGAAAGAGGGTAGCTTAGCAAAGAGTTGTTTTTTAATACTAGAGTCAGGTGGAACAATCAAGAAGCTTGAGTAACATCCATATTTCAAGAAAGTCCTTTGATAGAGAGGACAAAGATCCCTCACTCATGAGTTGGGCCTTTCTTCATGAGACCCTCAGCAACATTTCATTGTCTACTTAATACTACATGTACAAAAGGTAATTAAAATAAAGGAATCAAAAGAACATCTTGACTATCTGCTGTTTCTGTCAGCCCAGTAACTCTTAGGTTTCAGACTGGCCTGGGACTTGGTAGAGTGCTTGCTTGTCTAGGTGCACACACTTCTGATTTTGAGGTGCACACACTTCTGATTTTGAGGTGCACACACTTCTGATTTTGATCCCAAGCATGGAAAAAAAAGTATGATTACATATTTTTTAAAATGAGGTAGAGAAATCAGATCTTTTGCTCAGGATTTTGTTATTTCCACTTCCTAGCGTTTGTTCAGTTCTCAGGGGAGAACTCTTTATAACATGGCAGTTGTTAGCTTACTGAGCATTACCTGAGGTAGCACTGTACTGATGCCTTTCCTTTTCCCATTTATGAATTCTCAAAACTTTGTCTTTTCTGTTTTTCTCTCAGTGGTGGTGTGAACTAGAAATTGTCTTCTCAGCTGGTTTTCCTAAAGTCTTTTCTTTTTCCCAGCAACCCTGTAAGGGTCTCATCCATGTTTCAGCCTTGGCTGTTTACCTCAGCAAGCCATTTGTAGCTCTAGGACTAGAATTCTTACACATATTTGCTCAGCTCTTGTGTATTCAGCACAGCCTTAATTCTGCAGAACCTGGTAGTTGTCTCCTCACTGCTGGCTGCTACTCAGATCTGCAGTTTCCTCTGCATTCTCTTATATAGGCAGTTGAGGTAGGAAGGAGACAGGAGGTAGGTGACAACTTCCTATTTCTACCTGCCTTCTGCAGATTTCTGTTTCCCAGAAAAGCAGGTCGAACAACAAATAGATTGTTTTCAAAATAGATTGCTGGTGATCTCCAGCCTTTTTGAAGTAACCATCTAAACCTACAAGTATATTTGAATGTTACATCTTGTACATTTAGGAGTCTTAAACCAGCCCGACTTTGCTCACTTGCTAGCATGGCTTATAGCAGATGAACCTAAAAATAGGAAAGTTTTCCAAACTTTTTCAAATGTGATCTAGCATTTCAGTAGGCCTATAATTGACCACGCTTTTAGAATATGACTCAGCCCAATCTATACCAGGGATATCCGATTCTAGCTGCTCAGGAAACTGGGGCAGGGTTCTTAAGATTTAAGATCTGTATGGACTCTGTACAGAGGCAGGTTCAAAGCCAGCCTTGGCAACTTAATGAGGCCATATCTGTGAAGTAAATACAAAGGAGCTGAGGTTATATAGCACAGTGAATGGTAGAGCACTTGCCTAGCATGTGCCAGGTCTTGGGTTCAGTCTCAGTGCTGTGAACATAATTAAGGCTCCAAAAGGAATAACTAGTACATATAAGGAAATGTAGCTAAGGACCATGGGAAAATTCTCAGCCTCCAACTTCCAAAGAAATGAGGGATTGTAGTGAGATGATTTTTTTTTTTAGAAAATATAATCAGGTGGAAAATATAAAGTAATGTTTATAGCCAGTGTTAGGGATTCTAGGGAGAGGTATACTGATCCCTTGCAGAGCAGATGGGATCATTACTGTGACCTTTCTGGAGAGAAATTTAGAAACTCATTTCTCAAGAGATAACAATATATGATGGCCCATCTTTTTTTTTTAAAGCCTTTAACTCTATCTTAAAGAAATAGTATAATCCCAGCACTTGGGAGGCAGAGGCAGGCGAATTTCTGAGTTCGAGGCCAGCCTGGTCTACAGGGTGAGTTTCAGGACAGCAGGGCTACACAGAGAAACCCTGTCTCTGGGGGGAAAAATTAAATAGTAGCTAAATTATGTGCTCAAGGCTCTTCATATTTTGATAATAAGAAACAATAGAAAACAGCTTCAGTTTTCTGATATATTTAGTCATCAAATGTGTAAGAATGTGTAGCTCTGTGGTAGCATTTGTGCTCAGCTACCTAAAGCACTGGCCTCAACCCCAGCACCACCAAAAAGATACCCTGAAGATTGTTAATTGACATGGACTAGGGCTCATCTGTACCTTGCACGAATGCTGCTGCAAGCATTCCACCTGTTGTAATCTGTGGAAAGTGGCTCTGCTTGTGTATTAGGGTTGGAGGTTGTTGGTTTGTTTGTTTGGTTGGTTGGTTGGTTTTGGTTTTTTCTTTCTTTTTTTTTTTTTTTAAGATTTATTTATTTATTATATGTAAGTATACTGTAGCTGTCTTCAGACACTCCAGAAGAGGGCGCCAGATCTCGTTACGGATGGTTGTGAGCCACCATGTGGTTGCTGGGATTTGAACTCTGGACCTTTGGAAGAGCAGTCGGGTGCTCTTACCCACTGAGCCATCTCACCAGCCCCGGTTTTGGTTTTTTCGAGGCAGGGTTTTTTTGTGTAGCCCTGGCTGTCCTGGAACTCACTGTTGTTTTTGGTTTTTTAAAAAAACAGTTCTCTTCCTTTCTTTGTATGTTTTCAGTATAAACATGCACTTAAAGATATATATATATATATATATATATATATATATATATATATATATATATATATATATATATATATATAATTTGGTATCAATATACTCCACAGAAATTACTGCCATGTAAATGATTGAGTGGTTCAGTTTATTTGTTCTTTATTAGTATATGTATGGTATATTTCTACTTTCTTTTAAAACTTAATGCATGGTCTATATATTCAGATTAAACACTATAAAATGGATTTTGGTATGATATTCAGAGGTTAAGAACACTGACCACTCTTGTGAGAATTTGGGTCCTATTCTCAGCACCACATGGTAGCTCACAACCACCTGGAGCTCTAGACCAAGTATCATCTTCTGTCTTCTTCAAGAACGAGGCAGAGACTTGTTGGGCATATAAACCTTCAGGTACTCAGAACTACCTTCAAATGGCTGTTGCTCAGGATGACCCTAACTTTCCAAGTGATGCTGAGATTCCAGGTGTTGAGGACCATTGCTGTTGCTTTAAGAGGCAGTTCTCTGATGAACAGAACTACTGCTGTTGGGGGTTTATTAGTTGTTTGACCTTCTGTCTGTAGTATACTTTGGTCATATTTGTTTACAGTTTTTACCTCTTATTGATTTAAATTATGTTTTTTAAGGTGCTAGGTATTAACCTAGGACTTTGATAGGCAAGTGTTCTACCACTGAGCTATATATATATCTCCCCAGCCCAAATAAATTTGCTCAAGATAGTAACTCTCCTTGAAGGTAGTTTTACTTTAACATGTTCAGTTTTTCAGCTTAGACATTGGTGATTTTGTTTGGAAAGGTGATCTCCAGCTTGAGAACAGGTAAGTGATAATCTCTGCATCTTCGTTTTATTCTTTTAGTTTATATATTTTTGTTGATCCATTTGTGAGATATTTTGAATTATCCTTAATGTCATTTATTAAGTAATCTTTTACCCACTGATTTTGGAAGAATCTATACAGTTGTCCTTAAATACAGTAGGAGTATGTTTTCATTGTGTGTCCTGTTTAATGCTCCCCCTGTCTGACAGCAGTAGTTGTCATAAAGGTTATAACAGAGGCAGTGCTCTCTTTGCCTTTGTCTTCCCCATCCTCAAGTTCTATCACGTACGTATTACGTAGAGGCAGCTGGTTCAGCTTTTCATTTCTGTTCCTGTAATTTCTATGCCTCTGTTTCACGGTGGTGTATCAGCCTGATGCTGTTGACCAGTTGTATACATCTGTGACTATTGTTGTATCAAGCTGTCATTGTTCTGCATGCCCTTTGCTTGTATTTTTGGGTAAATCTATTTCTGAGTCATCTGAAAATAATGTTTGGGTTATTTCAGTAGTTATAGTGTGTGCTTCTGGCTATGTTATTTGTTGCCAAGTAGCATTGACTTTGATTAGTACTGGCTTTTGTTTTTCCAAAACCAAATAATTGCAATTGCTTTTTTCCTTAAAATTTGCAACCTTTCTAACCTGTTGGAATTTTTAGGACTGTTTCTACAAAATCAGTCATGTTAGGCAATCTTATAGGTCTGGGGGTTTTCTTGATATTCTTTCAAGAATGTTCCATCTGTTTTTCAGGCCTGTGGGCATCCTTGTGAATGGACTTGCTGTCTTTTTTTCTTTCTTTCTTTCTTTCTTTCTTTCTTTCTTTCTTTCTTTCTTTCAATTGAGCTAATTTTTATTATATTCAACACAATATATGTTTTTATACCAATCATAAAAATGGTGGACATGTTATTAGATGAACATAAATAGATAAAGTCTTTTTGTTTTTGTTTTTAGTAGAGATTTAAAATCTTGGCTCTTACTGTGGTACAAACCCAAAATAAGAACAATTTTTAGACATTGGAGTTCATTGTAATTAGGCTGTACTTCAGTGTCCCTCACATCACCAAAGAATTTTACCTCCATAGTAGCTAAGCTAAGAGTTGACAATTCTACTGCACCAAGGAATGTATTGTAGGCATGATTATTTGGCTACATATTTTCTGCTATGGTCAAAGCTATTAGATTTGAGTGATAGTCATCATTCTCAGCCTACAGGGAACAGTTACATTCATTTAAGAAATTGTGTGTGTATTAAGATGGTCTATCCATGAAGTCAATCATCAACTGTTTCAATGAACAATGGTTCTTCTTGGAGGGAGGCATAGACATTAGGTGAGGGTAAGATTCTGCTTCATTGGCTGTGATGATTTTAAAAGCATTCATCTCAGAAAAAGAGTAACTTATAGGTCCTCTACTTCAAAATTGATACAACAATTATAAATATCAAGCAAAACATTCAGTCTCACTCTTATTTGTTCTCTTACAAGCCACCTCCCAAATTAATTGTCTACATTTCTTTTGGCTGTATAAGTAATTTTGAAACAAGTAAGCTGTTCTGAAAACCATAGTATAGTGTAAAAACATCAAACAATCCTACTAATAGAGAGGCTGAAATAGAAGCATGATTTCAAGACCATTATGTGGTATAGAGCAAGAAACTGTCACATACAAACAAACAGAAAGTGTATATGGGTTGTACAATATTGGACCTATTTCTACAATTACCAAATTAGAGACCACTGGATGACAGCCAACAAATTTCTAATTCCTCATATTTTTGAATTTCAATTGATTAGGATATGTTGGTAATATTAACTTTCTTATTAAGAGATATTAAGGAAAAGTGATTGTTACTTCCTGATATTTTGTTGATAGAGGTGGAATTATGTTTGTGTGGGTTTGTTGAAAGATGACTTTCTTGATTCTTCTAGGGTATAGTTTCCCCCTTGTGTTGGTGTTCCATCTGTTATCCTTTGCAGGGCTGGATTTGTAGAAAGATATTGTGTAAATTTGGTTTTGTCATGGAATATCTTGGTTTCTCCATCTATGGTGATTGAGAGTTTTGCTAGGTATAGTAGTCTGGGTTGGCATTTGTGTTCTCTTAGAGTCTAGTCTGTATGAGATCTGCCCAGGATCTTCTGTCTTTCATAGTTTCTGGTGAGAAGTCTGGTATAATTCTGATAGGCCTGCCTTTGTATGTTTCTTGACCTTTTTCCCTTACTGCTTTTAAAATTCTTTGTTTAGAACATTTGGTGTTTTGATTATTATGTGAAAGGAGGAATTTCTTTTCTGGTCCAGTCTATTTGGAGTTCTGTAGGCTTCTTGTATGTTCATGGGTATCTCTATATTTAGGTTAGGGAAGTTTTCTATAATTTTGTTGAAGATATTTACTGGCCCTTTAAGTTGGGAATCTTCACTCTATTCTATACCTATTATTCTTAGGTTTGGTCTTCTCATTGTGTCCTGGATTTCCTGGATGTTTTGGGTTAGGAGCTTTTTGCTTTTTGTATTTTCTTTGACTGTTGTGTCAATGCTTTCTATGGTATCTTTTGCACCTTAGATTCTCTCTTCTGTCTCTTGTATTCTGTTGGTGATGCTTGCATCTATGACTACTGATCTCTTTCCTAGATTTTCTGACTCCAGGGCTGTCTCCCTTTGTGATTATTGGTTCTAGTTCCATTTTTAGAGTGAAGATTCCCAACTTTAGATGATTTTGTTCGTGTCCTTTGCCTATTTGATTGTGTTTTCCTGTAATTCTTTAAGGGATTTTGTGTTTCCTTTTTAAGGGCTTCAGGTTATTTATCTTTGTTCTCCTGTATTTCTTTAAGGGAGTTATTTATGTCTTTCTTAAAGTCCTCTATCACCAGCATGATCTGAATCTTGCTTTTCTGCTGTGATGATGTATCCAGGATTTGCTATGGTGGGAGAATTGGGTTCTGATGATGCCAAGTAACCTTGGTTTCTGTTGCTTATGTTATGCTTGCCTCCCACCATCTGGTTGTCTCTAGTGCTACCTGCCCTGGCTATATCTGACTGGAGCTTGTCCTTCCTGTGATCCTGGTTGTGTCAGAACTCCTTAGAGTCAAGCTGTCTCTGGGGTCCTGGGATCCTGGGATCCTGGGATCTTGACATCCTGGGTGTGTCAGAGCTACTGGGAGTCAAGCTGCCTCTGGGACCCTGAGATCCTGGTATGACCAAGCTCCTGGGCTCCTGGAATCTTTGGAGCGCCTGGGAGTGGAGCTTCCTCTGGCTGTTGTGGGACTGGCTGTGGAGTTTGCGCCCAAGGTCTGCACAGGGAACCAGCCCAGACCAGAAGGAACCTGTGCCACTGGTCTGGAGTTCCTGCGTGCTGGGTCCAGCTGGTCCCAGTTATTCCCTGTGTTGGGACAGATCCTCCTCACCTCTGATCCTATGACCGGGCTTGCTGTCTTTTAACTTTACCAGCATTTTCCACTTTAGTTTTATTGGGAATCTGTTGCTATATAAACAGAAGGAAATATGTTTATGTTAATTACTGTTACGTCTATGGTATGTGTTACTTTCCTTAACTTTCTCCAAGTCATGTTTATAACTACTGTACTAGTGTGCATCAGTCCAACCAAGCCCGGGGTGCTGGAGTCCCTCCTTCCAAGTCAAAAAAGGGGCAGACTCCTGGGGGAGCTCAGTTTGTTGGCTTGGAGTTATACAAGCGATTGAAGGAGTTTTTGAAGAATTATTTGACCAATCTTCTTAAGGTAAGATGTCTCGATGGTATAAGCATATAAAAATGTCCATTTTGTTCACTTTTTTCTTAAGTGCAATGATTTTTTTTGTGACTGCCATCTCTGTCATATTTGCTGCTTTAGATTAAAATTGTGCTTACACTGGGTTAGCTCTTGCTAGACCCATATCCTATGAGTTAGGGGCTCATTAGCTCAAACCATTGCTTAGGCAAAGGTGAGTCTTTTTCCTTTCATTTATTTTTCAAAATAGGATTTCTCTATGCAGCCTTGGCTGTCCTGGAACTCAATTTGTATACCAGGATGTCTTGGAACTCAGACCCACCTGCCTCCTGAGTGTTTTGATTTAAGGCGTACACCACCACTAATGGTGAAATCTTTTACCTTAGCTTCTGCCTTTGGTTTTTAGTAGTTTGTTCTGTAACAAAGGAAGTGGGTTGCCTTACACTCAGCCATCAGGTGATCAGGTAGCTTCCTCACCTGCTATTGTGTATATGATATCTTCAGTCTACAAAGGTATTTTTACTCCTACCTGGGAAAGTTCTCAGTCTCTTCTATGTATACAGTTCATTTTTCTTTTAAAGTTTATATAGCTGTTATACAATATTTTCTGCATGATACAAAACTTTTTTTTCTTAATTATTTTACAAGCTAAGTGGAAACACATTCTAACAGACTGTAGTTGACTCATAAGTAATGTATCAGTTTCATGTTCTTAAACATGTGTCCTTTGACATTACAGCACTTGGTAAATAAGTCTTGTAAGCAAAGTCAGTTCTGTTCTCCATCGGCAACTTACTTGTTTTTTATATCCAAAATAGACCAATTTATGTTTTCAAATTCATTTCATTTAAATACACAAAACATTTGGTTGTCTCTGGGTGTGACTAGGTATTTACATAGATGTTTGGGTCACTTGAATGTTATTGCTTGTAGAATTACAAGTCTGCTGGACTTTGACTTTCCTTATGAAGACATACTGCTTGGTATCCTTAGCACAGCATCTATGAATAGTAGTGCAGTGTGTTTAAAGGGTAGGACACACTCTGGAATTGTCATTAATATCTAAGAGGTTTCTCAAGTCAATTTTACTAGTGAGTTTTGAAGTAGGAGTAATTTGGATAACTTCCAGTTTTCTTTCTGAGGCTTTGTTAAAGAAGAAATGTTGTATTGTTGTGTTATGTTGTTTTTGTTACAAAAATACAACAAATACCAAAATTAAGATGAATAGTTTTGTAATCTTACAAATTTGTGAAACATTTCATATATTTAAAAATGAGTATACTTTTATTATAATTTGTTAATCAGATAGATTAATTTAAAATAAAAAACTGGGAAGATATCAAACAGAGATGCTTTGGAGGTAGATTCCCTAATAAGAAATTGCTTAAAAACTAAAAAAAAAAAAAACAGGACATGGAAATACATGACCTGGAATTCCAGTACTGGCCTGTAATCTTAGCTTTCTGGAGGTGGAGGAACAGAAGTTACAGGTTATCCTCAGCCTTGAGGCTGTGAGTGTAAGGCTAGCCTTGGAAAACATGAGATCCAAGGAGTCGGTGGGTATGTACTTGGGCTGCATAACTGAGTTTAAGGCCAGCCTGAGCAACTTATTGAGACCCTGTCTTAAAAGTAGAGCATTTGACCCTAGGTTTAGTCACTAGTACTGAAGAAAAAGCATAAAAGTAAAAGCATGTTCCCATTTTGAAAGCTTAGGGTACACTCTACAACTGCATATACCTATTCAACCCATGAAAAGTTCCGGTTTAATTTGATAATGAAAGACCTTTTTAGTGTTCTTGTGAGAATTTTCCACTAGTTTGTTTCTGTACATAGCAATTGACCCATCTGTAACTGCATGTATTTGTACGTTTTGATGCAGTAGCTTTTTCAGTAAGTTTTGGCTTGATTATGTGACAAACTATTCATATTAAAGTCTTAGTGAACTTATTTTTTAGGATGGAGAAGATTTAATGGATGAGAGTGTACTGAAGTTCTACACTCAGCAGTGGGAAGATTACCGATTCTCCAGCAAAGTGCTGAATGGAATCTGTGCCTACCTCAATAGACATTGGGTTCGCCGCGAATGTGATGAAGGACGAAAAGGAATATATGAAATCTATTCAGTAAGATTTTTTTTTAAGAATAAATAAATAACCTTTAAAAATGTTGTGACAAGAAAGTAGAGAGGTGAGAAATTAGAACTACAAAATAAACACAGTTAAATAGTTTTGTGTTTACTTTTAAAGTGTCTCCAATTAATTGGGCAATTATTATGCTTTGCATCGAACTGCTTGAGTTTTAGCACTAGAATCCTAGATGCTGGCAGTTGCTAGCAAATCAGGTACCTTATCTGAGGATTAAGCTCCTAACCTGGGAATTCATACACTTTTTTGTCTGAGAGTTCTGTATTTGAGAGAGGACCTTCAATTAATTTTTTTCTTAGTCCTCAAGGTTTTTGTTTTAGGCTTTCTGGTTTCTCAAAAGAATGACTGCTAAATGTGTATTATGAGTGTCACCTGGGAACATGATAGAGATGTATATTCTTAGACCACCTTCTAGACTTGGAGACTTTAGAGATGAGCCAATGAGCCAAAACTCAGGTAGCTGAGTTAACACAGTGCTTTTCTAGTGTCTATGAAGTTCTGGGTTCAGTCTTCTGTTTTGTTTATATTAAGTATGATGGTGCACATACCTGTAATCCCAGCACTTGCGATGTCGAGGCAAGGGAATAATAGGTTTACATACGTTTTGAGTCATTCTTAGCCAACTTGGGCTAAATGAGCCCTGTCTAAATAAATAGTCCACAGAGTTGGGGTGTTAGCTTAGTCAATAAAGTATTTGCTTTGTAAACAAGAACCTAAGTCTCCCAGGACCTGTGTAAAAAAGCATGATATTGATGTTTGTAATCACAGTGCTGGGAAGGCAGACACAAGCAGATACCTGGAGCTCATTGGCCACACAGCATATCATTCTGACAAGTACAGGCCAATAGGTAGATGGTTCCTGACAGCAAAGGTTGTCCCCTGGGTTCTACATGCACACACACATACATTCATGCTCACACACATTAAATATATGAGCAAAGAAACACTTCTCCGGGTAAGGAGAGTCAGTTCTAGAGAAGTTGAGGAAGGATTAATTGAAAACATTAGTCTGCTCATGGATGTGTGTCAGATTAAAATCTTTTGGGGTCAGTTTTATTAAAATGTCAGTTTCTAATGTTGTACCATAATAGCAATATTTTGTTGCTTTGCTTTTACAAAATTAGAGAAAAACTAGCCCAGGTTCAAGACTTTTAGCACTTACAGAGCTCAGTTTCTGTACCCCAGTTGTACTTTATAGTACTGTATAGTTACATAGGTTTTTATTTTGGCTTTTGTTTGTTTGAAACAAGGTAGCTTCTGCCCTGGAACTTCCCTTTGTAGACCAGCCTCATACCTGTCTCTGACTCTCAAGTGCTAAGATTCATGGTGTGTACCATTGTGCCCAGTTAGTTACATGGTTTTTAACAGTTCTTTGAATTTTTTTATTTTTCTTTTCTTTAATATATTTTAACTGACGATTATATGTTTATTCTGTTGAACATGTTTTCAATGTCCATCATAGAATGGTTGATGTGCTTCCCTTGTGTCAGAATTTGCAGAATGGCACTTAGTGTGATGGATTTCCTTTTGGAAACTGCTTGACCTGATGTTCCTTGTGTATCTCTATAGTGGTATCACAGCTCCTAAAGGCCATCCCTGCCTTTTCACTTTCCATGTTCTTGGTTCAACAGTTAAACAAGTTTAGTAAAAAGTACCAAGATAATGTGTTTCTCAAGATTGAGCAAGACATGAGGCACAGGTCTTTTAATCCCAATTCCGGGGAGGCAGAGGCAGGGATGTATCTGAGTTCAAGGCCAGCCTGTACTATATAATGGCACTTTGTCTCAAATACATAAGTAAATAGTAGACAAGAGTCGGCCACTTTCATTACTTTAAAATTTTATTTTCAAATCCCACACTTTCTGTTATCAAATAGTGTAGCCACTGTTTGGAAATGCAGCCATAAATTCTAGCAGAGGAAACCCTGATCAAGTCATTTGCTAGTTTGTGTCAAAGCTCTGTGGAACAGTTATAACCTGTGGTTTTTGTTAATAGCCCAGTCTCCAGCAAATGATACTGTTTTGTCATGTAGTTCAAGGTCAAGACAAATGACAAGGCTTTTACTTAAAAAAAAACCCCTCTTTTCTAAATTGTTTTTCCCTTTTTTAATTAGAGAAAGTTGTTGGTTTGCTTCTAAGTCTCCCAGAGGATATAAGCTGATTTCATTGTATGTTGAAGTGCTACTGGCAAAACTTGTTTCTGTTACCCTATTGTGAGGTTTCTTTGCTTTGCCTTCTATAGCTTCTGTCTTCTTTTGCTTGTTGGTTTTATTCCTTTGAAGTGACAAATCATCCAGAGTCGGCCTAGGTCCCTCCAAAGGTGGGGTTGCTAATTTAGAAAGTAGGTACAACAAAATAATTTTTTAAAGTAGGGATTCTGTTAGAAGCTGATACTATAGACTGATGTTTTCACTGCTGCCTTACTCCAGTTTTGAGGGCTAAAGAGGCAGGGAGGAAAAGGTTGCTTTCACTGTTCAGACAGTGAGGTTGAGTCGGCAGTACCTTTGCACACCACAAAGCAAGAGTCTTAATAATGCTGGGCCTAGTGCTGCATACCTTTAACCCCAGCTCTTGGATGCAGAAGCAGGTAGATTTCAGTGAGGCTAGTCAGGACTACAGAGGGAAAAACAGACCAAAAGAAAAAAATGCCTTAAATATTGATTTTTATGGTATTTATTTTATTGGAGACACTACTTGGAAAACACTTTCCATAGACTAAATTTGCATATTTTTAATTTTATTTCTAATTGGAGAGGAAGTAAAATAAGACTAAGACTAAGACATTTATGTTTAATTTCTTGATAGTTTATGTGTTAAAGTGACGTAAATTTCAATTGTGTTTTATTTAACTTTCTAATACCTCTCCCAACAGATGTTGAAAAATCATGTATAAATTCTAACTTTTTTCTTTCAGAGATCATTTTTACAGTAATTAATCAGTATAACACTTGAAAGAAGTTTAGGAATGGAAACTAGAGCATGATAATTATACATTCAAGTGAAAATGCATCTCTCAGGGGCTGGGGAAGATAGCTTAGTAAGAATGCTTGAGTTCTGATACCTAGCACCTTCATAAAAGCCATGAGCTAGAGCTTACTGCTGCTGGTCTCTCAGTGAGAGAGTTTGTCTCAAGGGAATAGGGTGGAGAGTGATAGACACAGGAAGTTCTCACCTGGTCTCCAGCCACCTGTTTGTGCATCTTCACATGCTCATGTGAGCATGTACCATGTACACAAAAATGTATGTTTCACACATAGTCACCTGAAGACACAAAGGGCAGTGGGAGGTCTTAATTATGTACAAGAAACTGCATTTAAAATGCACAATCAAGATTGGAAGATTTTTATAATTTCTAAAATGTATCTTGATGTGTTAGGAAACAGAGTAACTAGAATTAGTTTTAGCAGGTGTTTCTGGTCAAAACTGATTGGATCCAGGGAATTCATTTATAGATTGAATCTATGCTGGTTTTTAAGCTGATACAAATGTTAGCCTTAACTTAGCATTTTCTTTCTGAACTTTGTTGTTAAAATGTGAGAAGGTAAACATCTATACAAAGTTAGAGAGCAGCTCTGACTTCATTGTGATATTATGTTTTTACTAAGTTATCTAAAGATTTTGGTAAAATTAAGAATTCAGGTTATTGTCTGTGACAAGTTTCAAGGATATTCAATACATCTTTTCCCCTTTTTCATCTAGCTTGCATTGGTGACATGGAGAGATTGTTTGTTCAGGCCATTGAATAAACAGGTATCTACTATGGGATATGTGTGTGTTTCCATTTTGATCTTGTCTTAAGCCTTTTGACTGTCTCAAGAGTATTTGTTGGGCTTAGTCTGTAAAGTGCTTGCTACGCAAGCATGAGGACATGGGGTAGATCCCCAGTGCCATGTATAGTGATGCCCACTAGTGATCCTAGCACTGGAAAGGTAGGGTCTGGTAGATCCTTAGTGCTTCCTGGCCAGGGCCAAGCTTGCCACCTGAATGAGCTCCATGCCAGTGAGAGAAGACTGTCTTAAAGACAGTGAATTCCTCCTGGCAAACAGTTCTTGAAAGTGTCCTTGGTCTATGTATACACATGCATGTACCCATCCCCCTAAAATATTTGTTACCTTGTATTATTTAGTGGCTTTAAATGTTTAAAGGATATATAAGATACATTGTGAGCTATAATATACCTTTTGTGTGTTCTTAAAGGTAACAAATGCTGTTTTAAAGTTGATTGAAAAGGAAAGAAATGGAGAAACCATCAATACAAGACTGATTAGTGGAGTTGTACAATCTTATGGTAAATAATTTGCCTTTATTCAATAGTTTTTGTATCACATGACAGTTATGATAGTGTTCTAATATTCATTTTAAAATATTTATTAAAGATTCTCAGGAATGTTAGTTCATCTTTAAGGTACTTTTAAATAGTAATTTTACAAATCGTAAAAAAATTTTAATCTTTGTACTTTAAGGAAATTTTGTGAAAAAAATTTAATTATATTTCCTTTGCTGTTTTCATGAGGAATTACTAATATATAATTGTTTTTTGAGCTAAATAATAACCAGAAAACTATATCAACTTGAAAAATTTGAGATTGAGACACTGATTAAATGATGTGTCATTGAAGCTTAGCTAGGTTGGCATTTCTGTGAAAGTTTACAATGCAATATTTATATCACTTTTGGAAATGTAAACTTTCTCTAACTAAACTTGTAATTTTGAAGTATTCCTGGCACAAGTAAGGATTATTTGCTGCTATACATCTTGGAGTTTATTCTTTTTGTGTTTTCATTTATTGACACAAGCATACTTCAATACTAGTAAATAATAGTTACCTTACAACCCACCATTTCACATTGATCTTTAAGTGTAACTTAAACTGACTGCTACACCAAAGTATTGTCTGTAAAATATAACAAGAAATACGGTAATTGAAATATAGTTCATATTTATTTCTAGTGGAATTGGGGCTGAATGAAGATGATGCGTTTGCAAAGGGCCCTACGTTAACAGTGTATAAAGAATCCTTTGAATCTCAATTTTTGGCTGACACAGAGAGATTTTATACCAGAGAAAGTACTGAATTCTTACAGCAGAACCCAGTTACTGAATATATGAAAAAGGTAAGCTTAAACATAGTATGTAAAGTGGATATAAGTTAAATAGTCGTCACTCTTCCAGAGAGTTCTTGGCTTTTCAGTGCTCCTCACCAGTCAGGCGTGGCACTGCTGTCGCACCATGTCAGCAGGCCTAGCTCATAGAACTCTCCAGGGGACTTTTATACATTGAGAGTCATGAGTGAGTGTTCCCCTGCACATCCAAGGAGATGCCTTCATAGCTGCATGCCTTCCAGGTTTTTGCATTGTCTTCCCTTGAAGTGTGGCCCTCAGGATTTTATGTCAGTGAGAAAATAAGCAAATAGTCCTAGATTTGCTATTTTTTGCTTCTGCTGTTTTTCTCCTAAAATATTCCCTAAGAGTCATACTTTAACCCTTCAAGTTTAAATTAGGAAGAAGGATATAAATCTGACTTAGGAGAAGATCCAAGGTGGAGGCAAGGATTCTAACTTGCTCTTTATTTACTACATGATGCTTCCATGAACTTCTAATAGGATTTTTCTTTGCTCTCTTTCTTAGAGATTCAGGTATTCTGGATATTGGGTCTGAGGAATGACTATGTCAAGAGATGGCAAGTTTTCTGCTATATAGTACCGGCTAATAAATAATTTTTAGGCTTTTCATCCTAAGATTTCTTCTGTCATTGTTCACCTCTAATGTTAAGAAACAAAAGCAGTCATGGAGATATAGAAATAAGCAGGAAACAGATGCAGCAGGATTTGCCAGCAGATTGTATATATAGTTTGGTAACCCTCTCATCTGTATGTACTAAATTTTTTTTAATTTATTTTTATTTTTACTTTTGGGTTTTTCGAGACAGGGTTTCTCTGTATAGCTCTGGCTGTCCTTGAACTCACTGTGTAGACCAGGCTGGCCTCAAACTCAGAAATCCACCTACCTCTGCCTCCCAAGTGCTGGAATTAAAGGCACACACCACCACTGCCCGGCTTGTATTAAATGTTTAAGAGTCGAGGTCATGCCAAGTCTAATACCTACTTTGCCCTCTCTTAGGCAGGAAATGGACTGCCAAGTCATTTCCATGTTTAAAGAAAGAAAATATAAGCTCAACCACTCTGCTTCTGACATATAGAAAGCCATGCCCAGCTTGTGGTGTTCACAGTGCATTTTCGTATGGTGCACTGAATATAAGTGGGCCTTCTAAGTTTGAAATTGAAAGTCAGTTACACATTTCTGATATCTCAAAATTCAACAGAAGTAGAACTAGTCGGTTGTATATGCGGGATAGTGGTAGTTCTTTGTAGTAGATCTTTGTATCTGTTTTGCATGTGACTGAGACCTAACCAGCTCCTTAAGGGTATTTGAAACATAATCTGTTTTGAATCCTGGTATTGCTCATTATTTAATTTTGTAGTATGACTGTAGTCTTTATAAACAGGTCTCTTACTGAACTCTGTTTTAAATCTTTTTTTTTTTTTTGCACTTATTTTGTATGAGTGTGTACATGTATGTGTGTCTTTGTGTGTACATATATAATGTATGTGTGCCATGTTAGCATATGTATATGTATATGTTCTTTTACCATATAGGCACCAGGGATTGAGTTTAGGTCATCAGGGCTAGCAGTAAATATCCTTAACACTACTGAGCCATTTTGCCAGTCCAGTAGAGATTTTTTTCTTAAATTATATCTTTAAAGTAGAATCTTCCCCAACATTGCACACCACTATGGTGCCAGCCTGCCCTTTGTAGACAACGTTTTGATTTGTTGTGATGTATGCTGCCCTTGGAGATAAGAGGAGTAGTAGTAGTACCTCAACATAAGGAGAACGACTTTTAGGACAAAGCTGCATGCACACTGTAAACACAGAAATCTGATTTTTAAAGTTTTACAACTTTGAAAATAACAGTGTCTGGTGGGTGGGTGTTTGCAATCTAACCTCTCCTCAGCCTCCAGGAAGCTCTCTAAAAGCATTCAAAGTTTGGTCCTGACCAACTTAGAAGTCTTATTAAACATGACTTCGCATCTTATTCAGGAAATCCATAATTCAGGCTCTAAAAACCAAACAAAAACAAACAAACAAACAAAAAGAATGACCTTAACGGTTCTGTTCCTTATTTTCCTCACCTGTGAAAGGAGAATAATAATATCGGGTGATAGTGAGGTCTCTGAGTTTACTGTCATCAGGTAGGTGTATTTTAGTCTAAACAGTTGATAATGATTGGTCCATACAAAAATGCTTTTGATAGCTGAATAGCTACAAACAATTTATTAACAGCCATATCAACACTTTAAAAATCAATTTCATGTGATTGAGACTAATCTGACTTAAAATCAACAAAAAATGAACATGTTTGAATATTTTAAATTCCTAATCTTTTTATTATTTAAAAATAAAACATGAGCTCAAAAGATTGCTCAGCAGTTAAAAGAGTGGGTGTTACTCTTGCAGAGGACCTGGGTTTGATTTCCACATGTTAGATCACAGTCATCTGTAATCACAGTTCTGAAAGATCCACAATTCTCTTCTTGTCTCTGTGTGTACTTCATGCACATACTGTACATGCAGTCAAAACATTCACATACAAAAAAAGAGAGAGAAAGAAAATGCCTTGTTTCATTAATTTTTACCAACCTTTCAGTTCTGTTTTTTATTCCTTTTTGTTTTGTTGATAATTGTTTCTAATGGAGTTAATCAGGGTCATTTTCAAGAACCTTAGGGTACTTAATCATTTAAATATGGTCCTGGTGTTCCACATGGTCTACATGAGACAGCAATGGTTAAGATACCTGCTGTCACAAATTAGTTCCCAGTTAGGGACCTGGTACTTTTTTTTTTTTTTTTTTTTTTTTTTTTTTGGTTTTTTGGTTTTTTGAGACAGGGTTTCTCTGTATAGCACTGGCTGTCCTGGAACTCACTTTGTAGAGCAGGCTGGACTTGAACTCAGAAATCCGCCTGCCTCTGCCTCCCGAGTGCTGGGATTAAAGGTCTGTGCCACCACACCCAGCGGGACCTGCTACTTCTTTTCTGCCACTTGGCCCCTGCAGGAAGCTCTGTAAACTCACTATAGCCGGCATCCCCATGGAGAATTCACAAGGACATCAAAGCCTACCCTCTCTTCTGAGAAGGAGTAAGTTTTGTTTTCCTGACCAGGATGATGTATGTTCTTCCAAAAACAGATCGACTTAAAATAAGAAAAATGATAGTATCTTGGGTATTCTAAGAAAGAAGACCAACATGTGGATACTTCATTCCTCCTTAGAATAGAGAACAAAATACCCATGGAAAGAGTTTTGGAGACAAAGTTTGGAGCTAAGATGAAAGGATCCAGAGACTACCGCACCTGGGGATCCATCCCATAATCAGCCACCAAACCCAGACTGTACTGCATATGCCAGCAAGATTTTGCTGAGGGGACCCTGATATAGCTGTCTCGTATGAGGCTATGCCAGTGCCTGGCAAATACAGAAGTGGATGCTCACAGTCATCTATAGGATGAAACACAGGGCCCCCCAGTGGAGAAGCTAGAGAAATCACCCAAGGAGCTGAAGGGGTCTGCAACCCTATAGGAGGAACAACAATATGAACTAACCAGTATCCACAGAGCTTGTGTCTCTAGCTGCATATGTAACAGAAGATAGCCTAGTCGGCCATCATTGGGAAGAGAGGTCCCTAGTTCTTACAAACTTTATATGCCCCAATACAGGGGAATGCCAGGGCCAAGAAGTGGGAGTGGGTGGGTAGGAGAGCAGGGTTGGGGGAGGGTATAGGGAACTTTCAGGATAGCATTTAAAATGTAAATAAAGAAAATATCTAATAAAATAAAATAAAAATAAACAGCTACTAAACAGAAAAAGAAGAAGAAGAAGAATGATAGTTCATTATTTATCTGCTTTTACTTACCAGACCAGAATGTTGCTGTGGGTTTTTGGGGGGCATGGGGGCTTGTTTTGCTTTGTTTTGTTTAAACTTACACATTAATGATTTGGAATATTTTAGTGGATAATATTTTATCAAGTGTACTATGAATTACTTTGATATTTGAGTTTCTTACTAGAAATGTATTAACTTCTAACATTTTGTGGGGTTTTTTTGTGACTTATCTGTTCCTCGTTCCAGCGTTTTTTAATATACTTACTGCTTTGTTAGAGGTCATTCTGTGTTTAGGATATGGACTTGGTGATTAATACACAGTTTACTGTTTAAGCTTACTTTGCATGATAAGCTTTCTGCTGAGTATGCTATGGCTCTAGCTGCTTTCCTGTGATTGAATAACCACTCGTGATCATATTTAATGGTCCAAGCTTTGCCTAGTCAGTTTTCTGGGTATTGAATGTTTATTCAATTCTAATAGTAATTCTCCAAATTTTTCCACAATTACACTAAATCTGAAAAGTCTGTGTGGAGAGTAAAATACAACTTTTGTCTTCTCTTATTCAGATCATCTGAATAAGTCAAGACTTAACTGCAGTTTCTTCCTTGTTCTGATGTCTTCAGTGACTCTACCCCCACATGTTTCTGGTGACAGATTCTAAAATATACTGTCTTTCTTGAGTTTCTGTTGTGTTAAATTGTCTGTTAGCCTCTCTTTCTTGGAAAGAAATTCAAGAAGTTGACACGCTGTGGTGTCCAAGTGGGCTTTAGAAGTGTGTTTTTAGTGGTTGACAAGGGAAGGCTGCTGTGTTCGTCCATCCTTCCTTTTTTTCCTTATTACTGATTATTATTTCTGAATGGTCATTTCTAGGATCATATTGGTATGACCCTTGACTTCAAACAGCTTTCAGACCAAAGTAGAGCTTCCTAATCCAGTGTTCGAATGCTGAAGAAGACCTGTAGGTTTTTCCCACAGGGGTGGGGAATATTGCCTTCAAGATGTGAAATACCATTTACCCAAAGAAAAATGATAGGAAGACATATGAACTGTTAATTATGATAATGTTCTTAAGGCACTTAAAGGACTAGAGCCTGTATTTCAGAAAGAGTAGAATAGACCAGTGACTTTATAATATGGTTGGCAGTCACCCTACAGTCTAAAGTCCTATTTCTCTTTTCTTAATCATGCTTTACGGGAATATTTGTGAATTTAATTTGTTGTTCACATACTAGTTCTTTAAAAGTGAAGCAAGCCATTCGTTGGTTTACTTTGATTGAATTCTCTACAGGCTGAAGCTCGTTTGCTTGAGGAACAGCGGAGAGTTCAGGTTTACCTCCATGAGAGCACACAAGATGAACTAGCACGGAAATGTGAGCAGGTCCTCATTGAAAAACACTTGGAAATTTTTCACACAGAGTTTCAGAATTTATTGGATGCTGACAAGAATGAAGGTGAATATAATTTGTTCCATACACTTCTGTTGGTATTACCAATGGTGGGCAGATTTTTTTGTTTTGTTTTATGTTTTGAGTATTCCTCCTTCTATCCTTTTAAAAGATGAAAAGATGTTTTTGTTTTGTTTTTAGTTCCCTTATTTGCTCCTCGTTGCTAGTGGAGCTGTTAGTGATTCAGTCACATAGTTTTGGGATTTAGGACTTTCCATCTTTAACTACCATAAATTGAAAACATATGAAATGAAAAATTTGAGGATTCCTTTTGTGACTTACAGTTGAAAGAGGTATCTATCTATATTAAGTTTATTTTTTTAGGCAAATATTTTAGTACCTTTTTGGGGGCATAAATAGCTTATCAAGATTTTAGAAAGCATCCAGTGCTTTTTCTCAATGGTACATTAGCAGATTCTCCTGGTAAAGGAGAAATATAATTTTAATTACCTGACCCTGTTGTTGATTTTAACAAAGTACATCAGATCTAGAAGATGATTTCCTATTTCACAGTGTTTTTCACTTGATATAAGTACTTAATGAACAGAATAAGTATGCACAGTTGGTTTCCATGCATAAAATTGGTTCCTTTTTTCTTTCAGATTTGGGCCGCATGTATAATCTTGTATCTAGAATTCAGGATGGCCTAGGAGAATTGAAAAAACTACTAGAGACACATATTCATAATCAGGGTCTTGCAGCAATTGAGAAGTGTGGAGAAGCTGCTCTAAATGTAAGTAGGACCTGACTGAAAAGCAATTGAGCCCGTTATTTTCACATGCCAACTGCAGGTGTGTGTGGTGAATCTTTGTACAGTTTTACCGATACAGAGAACCTGTTTTGACTTTTGAAAGTAGAATGTTCACAAAATCCTTAAATTATTCTAGCATTGCCTCCCTTCCAGCCCCCTTTAAGATGGATTTCATGATGTAGCCCATGCTTGAATTTACAGAGATCCATCTACTGCCTCTTCTGCCTCCTTAAAGATTTGCACCACCACACCTAGCTCTCTCCAGCAGCTTTTTAAGTATTGATAGTCTCCTTTTTAATTTTTATCTTCTTTTAGTGTTTCTGTCTGAATGCATGTATGTCTGAGGAGGTCAGAATAGAGAGGGGCTCAGAGCTCCTGGAACTGGAGTTATGAATGGTTGTGAGCCATTGTTTAGGTGCTGGGGACTGAACCCTGACACTCTGGAAGAGCATCCAGTGATCTTACCTGCCTCTAGCCTCTCTGTTTTTTTATGTTTTTTTACTTTGTTCATTTATATTTTTTCACTGTGTTAAAAAATGGGTTTGTGTTTATGGGTGTGGTACCCACAGAAGCCAGATTTGTTGTGAGTCACCCAGTTTGTGTGCTGAGAACGAAACTCTGGTCTTCTGCAAGGACAATACATGTTCTTAACTGATGAGCCACCGCTTAGCCTAAATTTGTGAATGATAGGTCTGAAACCTTGGGAGAATAAGAATAGTTTAGATTTTTCTTGTGGAACAAAACTACACACAAGCACAGAAAAACATACAATAATCTTTAAACTTAAATTTAAAATCTAGCATGACAAAACTCATTTTATATCCAGGATACTCATTTTTTTTCCAACAAAAGGAAGAGTTTAGTCATTCTGTAAGGGAGCTCCTTATGGAAGCAGTTCATTCCCAAATTAGTTTTTATTCCACATCAAACTAAATTCTTATGTAAACTGTGTTGTACAGTGACAAGTACTAAAGTGACCCCCCTGTTGGTTCAACCTTGTCTCTCACTGTCCAAGCTTTGTCAGATGGGCCATGAATTCAAGACCATCCTGGACTACCTAGTGCATTCTAGACCTATTGAGTTCTAGGTTAGAGAGTAAGACCCTATCCTAAAAAACAAACTACAAACCTAGATCTTAGGCCAAGCAAATGTTTGGAGCTAAAAGGAACAGAGATTGCAATAAAGAGAATAGATAGCGTCTCTCTTTTTTTTTTTAAACAGAGTTTATATTTATTAGGTTGGCCGGGATATTTGGCATAGGATAATGTCTCTTAAATGACTGGTGTTTGTCTCTGCTTTTCAAGCTTTAAGCTACATGCAATCTTATTTCTACTAATTGACAGAGAAGAAAAGGGCTATTAAAAGTGTGAATCTGTACTATGTAGTGTGTGGGACCTTATGTTTATTTCCCTTTTCTCTCCCCAGTTAATATCAAAGTTAGCTTTATAGCTAGGCATGGTAGCACTCGCCTTTATATCTAGCACCCAGGAGGCCAAGACAGGTGGATCTCTGTGAATTTGAGGCCAGCCTGGTCTACATAGTGAGTCACAAGAAAGCCAGGTCTGTGTAGACCCTATTTATACCAATGAATGAATGAATGATTTTTATATTCCTGAACACACATGGGGTGGCTTGGTGGCTGATAGAGAAAGGAATTTCAGGATTAAACATTTAGTGGGTGTGCTACAAACAGTTGTCTCTTTTTCTGCAGTTGATGGTTTGTGGTCAAGGCGTGTGTTTCTGAAACTTTGGCTTTATGTTGAGGTAGATGATTTATATGGACACAGAGTTACTCAAAAGGCCAGGTACTTAAGGATAACAGTCATACTTTTATCCCTAGATGATTGTATGATGTGTTTTCTTCTTCCTGGGAACAAACTATAATTTCTTTCCCCTAATTTCCAAAAGGCAGATTATCCAGAGTGTTCAGGAAGAACCTACGTATCCTGTAGTAGCTGTGTTGATAATGGTTAACTGCTTCATTACAGAGTTTAACAAGTTAACCCTGACCCAATGAAAAATGCAGATTCAAACTTTGCTCTTCAAGGTGGCTCCAGGCTTAGCTTGAAAGCATTGTTTAAATCTATTAGAGGACCATTTTACACACATGAAGAATGAGATGTTTCTTTAAAAGCCTAAAGAATCCCAATTTATCTCTTATGACAGTATTCTTGAAAAGTACTGGGTCAGAATTTGGGATCACAGCTGATCCTCAGAAGTGGTGTCTAAGTCTTACTATACAGCTCCTCTTATCTCAGCCTCCCACGTCATCCTACTATATGGGCATATGCCTCACTGCCTGAATCAGGCCTTTGTGAAGACCAGTGTTGGTTTTCTTGTGTGTGCTTTGGAACTGGGGATATGTACATATGTGTGTACCAGTGCATGTAGAGGCCATAATTCAATGTTTAATGTTGTCTTCAGTTACTTTCCACCTAGGCAGAGAGAGATCCCACATAGCCCTTCAGTGACTGTGAATAAGCACAGTCTAAAGAAATAAGTCAGGATTTAAGGAGATACTAGAAAGATTGGAGATAGCTGAGCAGATGTTGTGAGAACGTGGAAGCATGTTAATTATGTCAACTCTACTTGACGGACACAAGGAAAGCTGCTAAGCATATTATTATTAATAATCATGTAATTGACAAGACTAGATTTTTATTCAAAACATTGCTACAGTATAGAAAGTGAAACAGGCTGTAAGCACTTTGTTAAAACAAGATGAAATGATAGTGATGAGGGAGGGGAGTTGATCACTTTGTAGCTTAGGAAATATGGAACCCCATGACTTCTGAAGGTCAGGCTGTGCAAGCTTGCTGGGATTTTTGTCTAGGTTGTTAAAAGTGTCAGTCATGGATGATATAACAGCTTTCAGAATCACGGACATTTAATGAGAGAGATCTCTTGGGAACTGAGAGGAGCTGTGTTTCTTATGCAAAAAACCAAAAACCTCTCATGTGTTGTTATGGGTGTGGGCCAGATTTAACACTATTATGTTCATTTTGTTTTAAACCTCAACTTTTTTTCTCAAAGCCAGGCATAGTTGTGCATATTTGTAACTCTACCATTCAGGAGGCAGAGGCAGAGTCAGGAACATCAGACCTAAGGCCACCCTTGACTATATATAGTACATAGGAGACTAGCCTGGGCTATGAGACCCTGCCTCAAAACAAAGAAAAATAAGAGTTTGATTTGGAGGACCCATAGTGGAATGAAGAAACTGACCTCCCAAAATTGTCTGAGCTCCATACTGGTCTTGTGGCACTCCTCCTCCATATTACGCATGTCATACATACTCACTGTAATAATGAACTTTCTAAATCTACTTCGGGGCTTGATATCTGGTATTGTTCTTGTCACCCATACTCTACTGGGTCTTCTCTATTATGAGGAATCTAGAATCAATCTGAAGGCTACTTTATTCTTTGCTAAGCATTGCATGTCCACGTGGGAATTTTTTCTAGGCATTTACTGAGAAATTTGATTCCAAATCCTGAATCTGAGGGAAAATTTAAAAAGATGAAAAAGCCAGAGAAACAGTTACAATTCTTCTAGTGCATAACAATAAATATAGAGTCAATACTGACATCCAAGACTCAATCTGTAAATCGCTACAAAGATAAGCGAACAGGTGTGTGGGGGTAAAGCTAAGGTCAGTACTTTAGGAGCCACAGTGAGAGGTGGGAACACGTGGTAAGGGATCTCGCCTCTCAATAAATGGGCGTTTATCGCCTCTCTACTGCTAAGCTTTAGTCACTGTAAAATAAAAAAAAGTACCGGAATGTGTGTGTGTGTGTCTGTGCACGCGCGCGTCTCTGTCAGTCTATATCTATCTATATATATATATTTACCTTGTATGAATCCTCTGAGTCATAGTCCCCAAAATAACAGGCTTTATAAGCAATGTGAATCTTTAAAGTTAACAAGCAGTTGGTTCCTTTCAAGGATGTTAACGATGTTAGCATCCTTATGGGAGCTGGGTGGTCCTAGTGGTTATGCATTTTCCTGTGGTTGGATGCTCACTGTAGGCTAGAGCCTTTTGTAAACCCAATGACCATGGAAATCATAAGTGAAGAGAATATGAATGTTATGCAGTAATTTGATGTGAGATCAGAAATCAGTTTAAAACCTGAGTTTGCCAAAGTAATATGAGCTTTAATGACAAACCAAAACTAAGTCAAGCAAAGGGAAAAAAATGCATTTCTTAAAAAAGAAGAGCCCATATGAAGCAAGGTGCATGCTTGACTTGTAGGTGCTCTCGGATGCTTTCTTTAGAGTGGTGCCATCTCTGCAACATACAGGAGTAGTTGTCAGGAGACAGGGACCAGATTATCTGATTGTATCAGGTAAAGACCATCTTTCCATCTCAGTGAAATTGTATCATCATACTATATACTTTTTCATAATAATTTTGCATCTATTTATTATATTTTTAAACAAGGCATCCCTGAGTGTATAGAAAATTACTGTATCATAAGATTCTGGTTTTATTCATGATTAATTAAAAAAACATAGTATTAGTATTAATTAAAAAAGTAATTAGTATTTAGGGGTTTCTGTTTTCTCATTCCTGAGTTGTGCAAGACAGTGTGTCAGGAACTGGGGTCTGGACACAGTGGTGGCAGCAGGGGAAGGTCATAAGCTTATGGTAAGCTTGGGCTACATTGAGAAAGGCTGTTTCAAAAATATCAGCAGTGAAATTGTACGTCAGGAATTTAGAGGCATTGCCAGAATATTGGCTTTCTGTGCACCTGAAGCTCCTGGTTTAGGAAGGGCTACTCAAGAGCCTTCCTGCCTCTCTGTGTCCATTGGCTGGGTCTTTCCATTTTGAAAGCTGAAGAGAACATGCCAGACTCAGAAGTCATCTCCCTGGGTCCTTACAGGACTCAGCTGCCACTTACTTTAGTAAGAAGTGTAACTTAAGTTTAATTATATAAAGTGGACATTAAAAATTATACCTGCCACACATTGGTCCTTGGCTGGCAAATAGTGACTGCTACTTGACCATTGATATTGATTCCTTCTCCATCCATTTCCTGTATCTTCTACCATTACTGTCCCCTTTAGCATCTTCCGCTATTTTCTTTTGTCTGAAGAGTCCCTGTTGCCCACACCAGGAGTCCCCAGTGCTTGTCCCTGACCTTGGCCACACAGTTTCCATTGTGTGTCCCCATCTGTGTTCAGACCTGTCGTTTGAAAAAATCAAATTTCATGATCTTTTCAAGTTTTTTTTTTTTAAGGAATTTAATTTTTAATTTGAAGAATTATTTTTGTTTTACATGGAAACATAATGTCCTGTGTGTTTTAGTGATGGAACCAAAAGTATTTCTGATCATATTAACTTCTTTGAAGATGTAGTTAAAACTTGTAGAACATTTTGCAGCAGTGAAATGTGTGGTTTTGATTGTTTGTTTTTGGCTTTCCCTCTACCTAAGGACCCCAAGATGTATGTGCAGACAGTGCTGGATGTTCATAAAAAATACAATGCCCTGGTGATGTCAGCATTCAACAACGATGCTGGCTTCGTAGCTGCTCTTGATAAGGTAAGTGTGTCACTGAGATGCCTATTGAGTATGTAGGTACAGGACACCTTTTCTCTAACTGTCTCTTATATACACAGGCTTGTGGTCGCTTCATAAACAACAATGCGGTTACCAAAATGGCCCAGTCATCCAGTAAATCCCCTGAGCTGCTTGCTCGGTACTGTGACTCCTTGTTGAAGAAAAGGTACTGACTTGGTATTGTATTTTTCCTAGTACCCCTATTTAAACTGGAGTTTAATACAAGGGATCAGTATTTGCATTACACTTACTTGTATTGCACTACATTGTTAGAACCTGCATCAACTCCCACTGGCTTTCTGAACAGTCGTAGAAAACTGAATACTACAATATGGATTATGTGTTGGTCTACATTTGACAGAGCTGTTGTGTAGCTCAGGCTAGCCTCAAAACTCCCAGCAGCCCTCCTACCCACAGCCTTCCACATACTGGGTATATAGAGCACACCACCAAATTCAGCCATGTGACTATTTTAAAGTTTTGTTCTTATTTGGTCATTTGTTGGTGCTAAATACACTTCATTTTCCAGTCACCGTCTACTCACCTGACATTTTCCTAATCTTCTTAGCTGTATTCAGAGCTAGAAGCAAGTGGTATAATCAGGCATGGCTGCCTCCTCTTCGGTATGTTCCCTTAGCTTCTCTCCCTGTCACAGTTTTATTCCTGCAATGTTCAAGGTTTGCCTCTGTCCCACAAACCACATCACCAAATGCTATAAAGGGGGCATAGGTCCCCAAATTTTACTGATTCTGGTGTCAGTATATTTTATAAAGCTCTCTAAGGCTAAGAAAATACCCACAAATGCCAATGTGAACAATGACAGTTTAACTCTCAGGGCCAGAGCAATGGATCAGCTGTTAAGGACACTTGCTGTTCCTGTAGAGGACCTGGGTTTACTTCCTAGTATCCAATTGGGCAGCTCACAAACATTTGTAATTCCAGTTCCAGGGAATCTGATGCCTTCTATTGGCCTGCATAGGTTCCTGTGTGTATATGTGGTGCTCATATAGACAAGCAGGCATACACACATACACATAAACCCTTTTTATTTTTAAGTTAACAAGTCATCATCAGTGAGCTGGAAAACAATTGTACAAAATGTAGGCCATGCAGCATTTCAGACTGTGGGCGTAGCTCAGTAGCAAAATCGAAACAGCTCACTATTGGGAGAATTGTGTTACATGCTTTGTACGTGGTGGGGAAACATTGGGTAAGGTCACTTGCTATCTCAGATTGTAGGGAGCAATTGTAAGAATGCAGCTCACTTACTGATATTTAAGTGGGTTGTCTTGAAGAGAAACTTCATAATATTATAATTAACTTCTGTCAGTTTTCATCTTAGATATCCTAGTGGCTATTTTGTAATCTCTTCCATGATGGGGTACAATGTGAGACTGCCAGATTGCCTTAGGAGAGGAAAGTGACCTCCCCTAGCTCACCAGCTGATCTGAGAACTCATTATTAAATACTTGAAGCCACATGTGATACTGCTAGTTTGGCAGAGTGGTATGTGTGCACATCTGCTTGCTTGTTTGTAAACACCTTGCCCTTTTAAATTTCAGTTCCAAGAACCCAGAAGAGGCAGAACTAGAAGACACCCTCAATCAAGTGGTAAGGTGTTTCATGGCCACACCCATTGCCCTTTGTAAGGCTCTTTTTATATTGGGCCTGAAATGTGCAAAGTCATAAGTATTTTGATTTTGAATTTATGGTTTTACTCCTAAATTTTACTTTTAATGTTGGTACTTAGCTTCTTTTTTGTTTTAAATTTTCAAAGATTATTTTATTGTATGCATATGAGTGTTTTGCCTGTGTACATGTATGTATACGTACTACATGTGTGCTTGTGCCTGAGGAAGTCAGAAGGGTGTTCTATCTCCTGGAACTAGAGATGGTTGTAAGCCACCATGTGCTAGGAAGGGAACTCAGGTCCTCTGCAAGAACAGCAAATACCCTAATCCTCTGAGCCATTTCTCCAGCCTTAGTACTTTGCTTCTTGCTACTAAGTCTAGTCCAGTCAACTGGGATTTAAGGAATGTGTGGCACTATTTATTGTGAACATTTCAGGGTGAGTTTGTGCCAGGTTAGAACATAGGCCCACCCAAAACCAAGCAGCTCCTGGAGGTAGCTAGAGACAAATCAGCTTGTGAGTTAGTTTCACTAAGGCGTTCTTTCCCTGACTTTGCCAGATGGTGGTCTTCAAGTATATCGAGGACAAAGATGTATTTCAGAAGTTCTATGCAAAGATGCTTGCCAAGAGGCTGGTACATCAAAACAGTGCGAGTGACGATGCTGAAGCAAGCATGATCTCCAAGTTAAAGGTACTATTTTTTTCCTGGAGAATCCCAATTTCCTCAGAGTTTATTGACTTGGTTCGTGCAGTGTGAGACCTGCTTTCCAGCCAGGCCTCCGGTGCTTTCCTTCCTCTGCCACCCTGTTTAGCCCTTCCTTGGCCAGGCTCTGCTCACCTTTGCCACATCATCACCTACCTCCCACACACCCAGCCTTGTTGGCTCTGTGTGAATGCTTAGTGGTTTTTTTAGCTCAGACTCCAAAACAAAATACCATGGGCCAGGAAACTTAAGCAAAGAAATGAACTCTCCATTCTGGGGACTCAGAAGTCTTAAAATCTAGATCTTGTTTCTGAAGCAGGCTCTCCTGGCTCTCAGTCAACCACTGTTTGGCCCATTACTCACAGGGTAACATCCTCTTAAAGAGGCAGCCTACACTCATGAACTCACAAGGACTCATCTTCAGACACCTCCACCCCAGAGGTTTAAACGTCAGCAGGCACATTCTAAAAAAGACAGTTTAGTGGTAGAATAAGGGACAAGCAGGTTATTTGGGCTATTGGAAGGGTTTGGTTTGAGGGTCATTGACAGCCCAGGCTAGCCTCTGCCTGCTGAGTATGGTGCTTTCATATGTACAACATTCCACCTGTTTCTAAATTATTTCCTAGTCGTAATCTCTTTAAATTGCCGCTTTAAAGTGGCATATTTATGTTTATGTTTACTGCATATTGAAGACCCAATTGTCCAACTTTTAATGGTCTTTTAGAACATAAAATTTTAATCTTTATATATTTATGCCATAAGATATGACTAAATCTTAGTAGTAGTAGCTTCAAAGAACTTAAGAAAAATATGTTGTATTGTGATTTCTCAAAAAATCCCTTATATGCATTGCATACATTCATGTTTCTATACAAATTAATGAGACAGTTGCCTGGGTTTATTTCAGCAAGCTTGTGGTTTTGAGTACACTTCCAAACTTCAGCGAATGTTTCAAGACATTGGTGTAAGCAAAGATCTGAATGAACAGTTCAAAAAACACCTGACGAATTCAGAACCGCTGGACTGTGAGTACTGAGTGCTCATAGCAGGGCTGTTTGGGCTCTTGGTAGCAGATGAGAGAAGTGACATAATACGGAGTGAGGGTGGTAAATGGGGTCAGAGTTTCCACGACTTAGAAGCAGGCGTTTCCTTCCAAGTGCTCTCTCCTCCTCCTACCACCCAGATGGGATGATGGCAACTTTTGCTGAGACCAGTCAGGTGCTTCTGGCCTCGGTCTTGTGCTGATCCATGAGCTTGTTTTGCCTTTTGAACCTGAATTTGAATACATTTCTTTCTTCTCTCTCTTACTTGTTTTTGAAGAAAGTTGGAGAATTTTATTCTTCCCAAATCAAAATTGCTGTCATCATTAAGCTTGTATTGCTAATGGACATCTAAGTTATCTGTGAAGATGAAAGTGTCCTAATTAATAGGTTCCACAAGTCTCTACTGTCTGTCTTGACAGTAGTACATGGTACACAAGTTGTAGTGGAGGTAGTGGTTTGCTGTTGCGCTTTCCGTTTTCCTGTATTTGGGTCTGTTAATCAATCATTCCTGGTCACCATCCATTGCTTGTGCATGCTGAACTTCATATCCAGAAGGGGAAAAAATGAAATTGATCAAGGCAGATCAGCTTAGAAACTCTGTATTGACAGTAAAGTGGAAAACCATTGCCCTGGAGGAAAACAGTTGCTAGGTTCTTCAACCTTTGGTTGGAAGTTTTGATATAGGACATCTCACTGTGTATGTGTAGCCTACTAGACTTGTAATGAATTTTTAAATCTTTTGACTATTTCGTGTGTGTGTGTGTGTGTGTGTGTGTGAGAGAGACAATAGAATTTTAAAATTTGGAGAGTGTGTGTGTGTGTGTGTGTGTGAGAAACAATAGAATTTTAAAATTTGGAGAGTAATTAAATGTGTTCCTTCCCACAGTGGACTTCAGTATTCAGGTCCTGAGTTCTGGATCGTGGCCCTTTCAGCAGTCTTGCACGTTTGCCTTGCCGTCAGAGGTAAGGATAGTTTTGGTTTTGTTTCTTGGTCTCTTTCAGCTGGCAAGAGGGAAAAGGGCTGCTTGACCTTAGTGTGCAGACCGCAGTGCTGTGTAAACAGTCAGTGCACTGTTTGTGGGGAATGTGAAATGGGCCTGTGTTAAATAGCGAAAGGCTCTCTGTTGCAGCAAACAGTGTTGACTTATTCCTGACAAGCAGAGACTCACTGGTTGCATGGTGAACTCTTGATGTACCTACTGGGCATGAGGTAGAAACCTGCTTTGGTACTCACTCTGCAGTCTTAAAATGCTCACAAGACAGTCCCCGGCATTTGTAGTTCACTTCTCTGTAAGCACTGATTTTGTTCTCAGAACTTGGGGCAGGGACTTTTATTTAGAAATGCTGACTGTAGAATGGAAAGCCATGGATGCCGCACAGTGCTGTTCTTTCATCTAGTTGGAGCGCAGTTATCAGCGATTTACAGCTTTCTACGCCAGCCGTCACAGTGGCAGAAAACTGACATGGTTGTATCAACTGTCCAAAGGGGAACTGGTCACTAACTGCTTCAAAAACAGATACACTTTGCAGGTAAAATCGTTTTATTTGGGGTAAAATATTTAAGTACTAATTGATGATAAGACAACTTATAGAAACCCAGTTAGATAGCTCATGCAGTGGGATGCAGTTCATTTTCTGACAAAGCCATGTAGGGAGTAAAGCATGCTTGTCATGGGCAGGTGAGCTGAATTCATTTTCTCTGACTATAGATGCAAGTCACTTCTAAGGAAACTCTGAGCCTCAGGTTTCTCCTCCACTGAGTTAGCGGTGTTTGCTTACACCATAGAAGTGATCTTTGGTAGGTTTGGTAGGTTTGCATGACATGTTTGGGTGACAAATTTAAAAGCTGACATTCACTCTCTAGTTCCAGTCAGAGCTCTCTGTAGCCTCACAGTGGTAAGACTCCCTAGCACATCTAGCAGTGTGCAATGCCTAGTAATAACAGCTATGGGCTGATTGCATTTCTACAAAAGCTGGGGTCCAGTTAACTGTGGTTCAAAGTTTAGGTTCCTTCTACTCTCGGTGTGTTTCACAAGTAAAACTTACTTCATTCCTTGAAAAGGTCTCAGTAGTGAGCTGGTAATGAATGGTAATTAAACTGTAGAGTATGTGACGCAAACTACCCACTAGTTTAACCTTTGTACTTCCACATTGATAAGTTAATTAAGTAACCATTATACCTGGTTTGGAGGTCTCTGGCAACTTAAACACACACATTATAAATGGTATGCACCCCCCAGAGTAATTTTTATTCTACTATGCATAAAAATTAAACTCATAATTAATGTCTCTACACCTGGTGTGTGTTTATATTGTAGGTATGCTCATATATTTATGCTTATATAGGATACATTGCAGGAGAAAAATGAAAGTCTTTTCAGTGTTTGAAAGGTATCTTTAAGGAAAATATCCATTCCCCTGGTTGTGACATTTTGTATTCCCTCTCCTTTTTGGCCTCTGAAGAATGCTTTTCATGAAAGCAGGTTGTACCTTTCCCATGTTTTCACATTTCCTCTTTCTTTCCTCTGGACCACGAAGGCGTCCACATTTCAGATGGCAATCCTGCTTCAGTATAACACAGAAGACGCCTATACTGTGCAGCAGCTGACTGACAGCACTCAGATTAAAATGGTATTTCCACTGTTTTGTACTCACGCTCTACTCTCAAGCTACTCTCAAGCTGCCTCTTGTTTGTTCATTGGGATGTTGTGAAAAGGGGGAGAGGACATGGGTTTCTTTGGCTTAATAGATGTTAGCAGCATGGAGAAAAAAGTAAAAAGCAGTAAACTCTGACCAAGGCACCAGAAGGCCAGGCCAGATAGAGCCACAGAGAGCATTTCACTGCGGTGTCTGACACCTTGGATGCCGACAGGACCACTGAGTCCTCATGGTTGAGTCAGAGAAGTTTCTATAATGGGCAAGGTTCATTTGAGCCAAAAGTTAACCTGACTAGTCTCAAACTTGTGTGAGGAGCATCCAGCACATTCCTGGTACTGGTGGTACTAAGATCTAGGGTGTAAAGCTCCATGTGCCACTATCATGATTTTATGACTTTATAGTATTTAAGCAAATTGTTTTGGAGAAAGCATATGGGTTCTCAGGCAGACATGGTGGCTAGCACTTGTGATGGTGGTGGCCAGTTCCAGCTGTATCCTTATAAACTTTTATGCCAGTTTCGTAAGGATGTTAAGAAATGCTCTCTTTTGTCAGCATTATAAGGACATTGTGAGATGCTCTATTTTTTTAAAGGGTTTCTCTGTGTAGCCCTGGCTATCCTGGAACTCTCTTTGTAATCCATGCTGGCTATGAACCCAGAGAGATCTGACTCTACCTCTCATGTGCTAGGCTTAATGGTGTGTGCTACCACCACTGTCCCTCGAAATGCTCTGTTTTAAACCCAGTCAGTCACTGTCTGTCTCTGTGTGTGTTTCGCGTTCGTGTGTGCGTTCGTGCATGCGTGTGTGTGTGTGTGTAGATATATGTACTTGTTTGTATTCACATGTTGGAGACTAGAAGTAGATGTCACTGTGGTGCACATGCCATTCTTTGTTTGAAGCAGCATCTGTCAGTGAATCTGGAGCTTATCCATTCAGCTAGGCTGCACAGCAGTATGACTTGGGGATTCACTCATTTATTCCCCATAGCACTCCAGACAAGGCTGAGCTTTCACGTGAGTGCTGGGAAGCAGATAAAAGAAATTTTAACTTTCTTCATTCACTTTATTTTTTGTTTGGTTGGGATTTTCTGTTGCTGTTGTTGAAATAGTCACCTGTACTCTAGGATGACCTCAGATTCACTAAGTAGGTAGAGAATGCCTTAAACTAACTTACTGTCCTGTGTATCTGTAATAGATTACTGGCATGCTCCACACCCATTTTTATGCAGTGTAGGAGATTGAATCCAGGGCCTTGGGCATGCTAGCCAAGTACTCCACCAATTAAGAAGTGGTCCCCACCCCCATTTAATTTTTTTTTGACACGTGTACTTACTGATGGGTACACTGTTGTACATACATTTTTTTTTATTTCAATGAAACCTACTTTTAATTTTTTGCTGGCTGGTTGGAAAGGTTGACAGGTCTGCCTCTCTAGTCTCTACTTGGCCTTCTCCTCAATGCCACACCAGTCTTTCTACATTTTTGTATTATTAGAATTACCTTATGGGTCTTTAGCTGCCCTCCTCCAGACCCCAGTGCATAGCTGTCACTTCTCTGACAGCATGGGAGCCTTGGTTAAGAGTGCAGGTGAGAAAGTTAAGTGCCCATGCCATGAGGCTTGATGGTTCTGGAAACACCAGAGCAGCTAATGCTTACAGAGGTCACATGATGCACTGAATTGCCAACTAAAGCCAAGTTGGCAGCAAGTCAGCTGCCTCCAAGTGTCAGCATGTTCTTGAATGCAGTGCAACTTTGGTTCTGCTGAAGCTCCTTACTGTTTCATTTGCATGTTCAGGGGTAGTTTACTGGTAGAACACTTGCCTGGCACACAAAGCCTTGGGTTTGATCCACAGCACCACATAAATGTCTTGTGAACCTTCAGACATCGAAGAAGTGAATCATTTCCTGTAGGTTTCATTGAAGAAGCAGGCCATATATTGTGTCCAGTGTTTGTGGGAAACTGCATTATTATTGCCTTTGAAGAGTGGGTGCTTCAGGCCATAAAGAACAAGCCATGTCACTTTCTCTGGATAGTTCTGCTTTGAGGTGATGACCATTCCTGTGAGGCTGGGCCTCTGGGACAGGCACTGTAAAGAAGTATTCTTCCTCCTTGCTTACCATCTTTCTCTGATTGCAGGACATTTTGGCACAAGTCCTACAGATTTTACTGAAGTCGAAATTGCTGGTATGTTTGTATACTTTGTGTTGAGCTAGAAGAAACCCTTTCCCTAGGATGTGCCTAGTAACAGTTATTTTCTTCTAGGTCTTAGAAGATGAAAATGCCAATGTTGATGAGGTGGAATTGAAGCCAGACACCTTAATAAAGTTATATCTTGGTTATAAAAAGTAAGAAAAATCTAATATGTAGCTGCTGGTCTTATCCCCGGCACTGGGCCTACTTCAGGATCGGCACAAGCCAGGGGAACTGGACTCTGCTTTTAATGCTGAGTTTGATTTTATTTTGAAAATAAGTCTTGAGTGGCTGATACGGCATGTTTAGACCTTTATATCAAGTTATTTTGGTGTTATTACACTTCACTAAATTGAGGGGTCAAGTGTCACTTCAGTCACCCCTCTGTGGTAAAATTACATAGCATTGGTGGAGGGGCAGTTCCCAGGTAGCAGTAGAAATGGTGAGAAATGATATAGAAGAGATGGGTGTGAACCACCTGCCCAGTCCAGGGATGCAGAATGTGTAGTTGAAAGACAGGAAGCAGACTTTTTATTTAATGACCCGTTTCCTCTCTTATCTTGACAGTAAGAAATTGAGGGTTAATATCAATGTACCAATGAAAACTGAACAGAAGCAGGAACAAGAAACCACACACAAAAATATAGAGGAAGACCGCAAACTACTGATTCAGGTGACTAATCCATGTTTGCACTGTACACTTAGGGAAACGTGCTGGCCTTGTATGTGCTCTAACGCTGCCAGAATGACACAGTTCGGTGATGGCCAAAGATGACAATGCCTGAAGCCAGCACATTGGTGTCTGAGGGATGAAGTATTTTATGTTCCAAACAAAAGTAGTCTAATCTTCTTGCCTAAGTATTGGGAACCAGGTAATATGTGGTAGATTAAAGAAACAGGAGATTGGGGGGAAAGGGGACCTTCTATGTATGGCTTTATTCTTTAGTGCTTTATAGTTGGCCAAAGTTAGCGCCTCCAAAATATTTAAAATTTACATTTAGTGTATATGCATGTTTTGTCTATATGTAGTCACATATAGGGTGTGTGTGTGTGACTGCTGTCCCCAGAGGCCAGGAGAGGATGCTGCATCTCTTTGGTTAGGAGCTACTCCATAGGTCCTGGGAACTGAAACCAGATCCTCTGGAAGACCTCATCACTCTTAAACCACTGCACCATCAATCTAGCCCCTTAGACAAAACATTTTAATGGATAAAGCTGATGGATAAAACATGGATAGAGCTGATTGCTTGTACCCTCCCTGACCTGTAGGATAGTTGTTACCCTAGCATGGAAGTTGAGTATGAGGTGGTACAGGCTGCCCTGAACTTTCATGCTCAGCTGTTAAACCTCTAAGTGTGTGTTTTTTCTTGTTGATTGCATAGGCGGCCATCGTAAGAATCATGAAAATGAGGAAGGTCCTGAAACACCAGCAGTTACTTGGTGAAGTCCTCACTCAGCTCTCCTCCAGGTTCAAACCTCGGGTCCCAGTGATCAAGGTACAGGAATTAATTACAGAGCGGCAGCTAGGTCTTCTGATTGTTAGGAAACTTGTAGCAAAAGGATTAATGGCTGTTTCAGGAAAATGGGAACTGGCTTACTCATACAAGAAACTTCAACAAAGGAAAGTCAGCTAACGTTATTCTTTAAGTAAATATAAGAGGCATATGTGTCATAAATATACTTTTATAATTGATATTCTGATGAGGAGTAAGTCACATGTCCCTCCCCGACCGTCCCTATGTTTCTCTGGCAATGAGCTGTCCTGCAGCCTTGCCTGATTTTGCCTGGTGGGAAGTGGTGTACAGAGTGTTCTCTGTTGAGAACTTGCCTGGCAGTATGAGGGGACTCATTCGGGGCTGCATTGTTGGGAAATACTTGTCCATTTCTGCTCCCCTGTATCTAGGGGACTAATGATCTCATTTGCCAAGTTTCTGATGGCAATGACTCAGCAGACCTTTCCTTTTCTGAAACTACTTGGGTAAGCCACAGCCATTGGAGAACCCAGGGATGGCAGTGCATGGTGAGTCCTCAGTGGTCAGGAGCTATTAGCACCATGCTAGCATGTTCTTCAAGGTCTGACTCACCCATCCTGTGCTCCTGACCTGTGACAGCAGAGTTCTGCCCAGAAGCAGCCAGGCCTTGTTAAAAAGGGAGATTGTGGCCTAGATGTGCTAGAGCCCTTGCCTTCTTAATGCACAGGGCAGTTTGGAGGGGGTGGGGGGGTGCAGTCACCCACAGGTGTTACTGAAGGACCACATTCAGGACAATAGACAGGTTGAATTTGCTTCCTGCTGAGCTCAGTCAGTGGAGGGTAACTGGTGAGGGTGACAGACTTCTTTCCTGATGGTTATTTGCATTTCTCTCCCTCTTTAACTCCCTCTTCTTCCTAAAACAATGCCCAGAAATGCATTGATATTCTCATCGAAAAAGAATATTTGGAGCGAGTCGATGGTGAGAAGGACACCTACAGTTACTTGGCTTAACCCATCTAGCAGGGTCTGCGTGACCCACAAGCAGATAGTTCCAGTGAATAAAATGGAAACAACTCAAGTTCATAGCAGCCAGCCTGCCGCCATTTGGACCTTCCTTTTTAAAGCTGAGACCACAGTTCCCACCAGCTGGTCTCAGGCTACAGCAGGACTGCTCAGGACTGACACATTTCAGTCTGTAAACAGACGCCAATGCCATTTACCCTAACTCACAGACAGAGGGGAACCGAACCTTCCATGCTGAGGCTGCATGCTACCGCACTTAAATCAATACATTGGCTCCCTGGTTAACAGCTGTCGTCTGAGGCAGCACACGAGAGCGAGTCTGAATGGACCCACGTGTAATCTGCTATGAAAACCATTTGTATAGTGTGTTTCATTTTTTTAATGTGTGAAAATAAAGAAAATTAAAGGATTTCTGTACAAGTTGCATTTGGTTTTGTTTTAAGTTTTACTAATTTCTATATGTAAATAAAAGATTTAATGATTGTGCAAGTGTATATTCCCATTGTCTTCCTGAAATCCAAAAGGGCTGCATTCTTTGGATTGGAAATTAAGATCTTAATTTTTAAAGCCCTTAATCTTTTTGGGCACTGACCCTTGTTTTCTGAGACTTATTCAGTACCATGAGTATGGCGTTTGAGAGGTACCATACTCCAGATTGCTGCTGTCAACTCTGCAGGGACTAAGGAATACTAAGACAGGTGTAGAAGCTGGTCTGTATCACTGCTAGTAGGCAGAACTGGAATATGGAAGTAGAGCCAACATGGGCTCATGGCCTCCCAGTCTCATACCTCCACAGTCCCGAGGTCCATTAGTGACAGGAAATGGCGGCCTCTTACTAACTGGTTATGATTCTAATCTGTAAGAGACCAAAGCATCTAGATTACTGGAAACTCCCTGGCCACCAGAGAGGATGGTCAGCCCTTTCCACTTGTACGTGAGAACTGAGAATCTCTCTCATTCCAGGTCCCTCCTAGTGAAGCTTTTCCAAGGAGGCTGCCATATTCACCCCAGGATGTCCCCGGAAGGAGGGCCCAGGCCAGGGATTGAAGGCTCTCCTCTTCCTCAGATCCAGTCCAGCACAGGGTCATCCTCAGACCTCCAGGGACTCTGCCACAAGGCACTGCACCGACCTTTGCTCTCAGTCTCCATTTCCTGGCTAAAGGGCAAGAGGAATGCAGAGGTGGTGATGGAATCTTCAGCCAGTCTCAGCACTGTCACTCCACTCCATGGTTCATTCTCCTTAGGATGCCCTCAGGGTTCTCAGCTTCCTTACAAGCTATCCCTATGCTAGAATTGAAGTCAGTGAAATTCTGAAGAGCCTGACACTGAATGCATTTAAGTTCCCATGCTTTATTTTGGGGTTAGGGGACACAGTTGTACTTATCAATCTCAGGCTTGCACACTAAGCCACATTGTTAGCCCTTTGCTTTGAGATAGCAATGTGTCTAATTGGGCAGCCTAGGCTGGCCTCAAATTTGTGATCTTGGTTCTGCCTCCCCAGTGCTGTGATTATAAGCATGCTTCATCATACCCCATTCCTCCATTTCTCTAATGTCTTAATAATTAAGACTCTCAGTATATAAACCAGTTAACAAGTGAATCACCCTCAAGGGCTCTAGAGCTCCACAGACAATGATGCTCATGGCTTGCTTGTCCTAACAGTTGATTTGTTCATTTTTATAATTGAAACAAGCATGCTATTTTTTAAGAATTTGCCTTAAATCCATGAAGAATAGGGGAGGAGGACAAGCAAGTTTGGCTGGGATCTCTTTGAATGCTTCAGGATCAATGTGTTTGCAGGTAAGTACACAGGATCTAGACTGCAGACTCTGCTAGGGCGGAAGGTCCAAAGTCCATGCTAACCTCACATTTTAGATTGCTGGTAAGTGAACAGTGTTGTTGGTATGTGTTTATTCAGCTTCCTGCTCTGCTACCACTCTTTTCTGTCATAATGGATTCTCGCCCTTCTAGAACCCAAATAAGCTCTTTGTTCTATAAATCAACTTTTGGTTGTGATTTATCACAGCAAGAGAAATAACATACATTTATCTTCTTTTGAGGCTGTAGGGGCTAGGCAGGCAAATCTCTGAATTCAAGGCCATCCTGGTCTATATAGCAAGTTCTAGGCCAACCTAGGATACATGGTAGACCTTGTCTCAAAAGGGGGGGGGGGGGGAAACACACACACAAAAACCTGGAAGGTCCAAAGGAAACTCCAAATATCTAGAAATGAGGTCAATGTGGACTATAAATCAGCATTCCAAAGGAACTGGTCCTCAAACCAAAATGAGTCATTTCCCTTATGGTGGAAGAGACTTGAGTGCGCATGCTGGCCTCCAGGCTCCCTCAGTATCACAAGTACCTACTACACATTTCAAAGTCCATGCTAATCCTTAGCCCTGCTCCCCTCCTCCATCCTACTCCCCATGTAACCCTGTTCTTACTGTGTGCCCCACCCCCTTACTCATTCTGCTAATGCTTTTCTCAACAATGTTTTCTCTATTCTCTTTCCTCTGCTATTCTCACCCTAGCTATGTTCAATCTACTTCCTCTCTCTGCACTGGCTTCTTCCAGATGCCTCTGGCTGTTCTCATATTTATAACAAAAACCATAGCATGGGGTGGTCATGTCAGTTTATACATCTACAAACCCTGAATTTCTACCCCATAATATAGTTACTCCATGGTAACAGGATGACTGTACAACTATGGATAAAATCTAGGTTACACTCAAGTATGCTAACAAAGTACCTCCTGGGGCCATGAGTTGTCCCTGCCTTGGCAAGTAAAACTTTTTAAAAGGCAAAATAAGCAGAAACTAGATTCAGGGGGTCTGCCTACTCCCAAAGAGATGAAAGAGTGAAAGGACGGACCAAGTATTGGGGCAAGACTGGCAACTATTAGAGCAACAGCAGCTTACCTTTTAATCTTTTCCCTTTTAAAGGCTTGCTTCCTTTAGATCACAGGTCCTAGTCTGAAGACATGGCTCAGTGGTAAGAGCACTTGCTGTGCAGCCTTAAGCACATGAGGCAAAATGTGTCCTCCGGCTGCCTGCCCTTTACATCTCAACTATGTTCTTGAGAATGGGGATCAGTATTTAGTTGTGTGACCCGTTTCTGAACCCACTGAGTTCAGAAGGATAGCTTCAAACTCAGTTGTAACACAGATGGCCCTGGTTAATTATGGTGGGTCAAAAAGCTAAAGGGATAGACATGAATGTATGAGAGTTTTCATGGGACTGGGAGTCAGGGTAAGGGTAATGAGTATGCAAAGAGTACATGTGTGAGAATGAAAAACTAGGCTGGAGAATAAAAAGGCAATGTCTGTGGAAATGACTTAATTGGAGACCACCAGGCTCACCAGGATAGCAAGTCACTACCTTTGTGGGAACTTGAAAATCTGCTTCCAAAAAGGAATAAGATTGGCTACTGAACCAACAAGTTCTTGAAATTTAAAATATTAATCATTTTACAATGTTTATTCCTTACCAACATCTAATTTTCAGACCTAGCAAGACTTTTGTCTAACCAGGTGAGCATGGGATTATTTATAATATCTACACATATGGCCCTCACTGGAATCATTTATAGCAGGGTGAAGTGTAAAAATAAATATTCCACCGGACAGTGATGGCACACGGCTTTAATCCCAGCACTCAGGAGGCAGAGGCAGGCGGATTTCTGAGTTGGAGGCCAGCCTGGTCTACAAAGTGAGTTCCAGGACAGCCAGGCTATACAGAGAAACCCTGTCTCGAAAAAAATAAATAGATATTCCAGTCAGAATTAACAAAATGTTCACAGACTGTTCTGATGACCTGCCAAGAAACTTGCAGTGGCCAAATACTGCCCACAAAGGTAGAAACTTCTAGTAGATAATGTAAGGGTTAGAGGTAAGGTGATACTGGAAAACAAAGTGCTTCTAGGTAAATACCTACTTTTTAATACAAGCTATAAAATATCTTGAATCTGGAAAGCAATGCTTTTCCCAGTCATCAGTCTGGAAGAGGTGGTATGGACCAGTTTACCCATGTATCAGGCTTTGTGCCATCCTCCACTATATAGGGGCTTCAAGCTGACTGGATCTATCTAGAACTGAAGCTTATCAAATCAGTGAGAGAATTTAGTGGGTGAAGGCACTTGCTGTTGGGCCTGATAACCCAGAGACCCACAGTGTGAAAGGAGAAAACTGACCCCTATGTTTTTTCTTTTTCTGAAAGGTCTCACCAGATATCCCAGGCTGGGTTTGGGTCTCCCCACACATCTTACCTTTTTGCCTTGGCTGTCCAAGTACTGGGTAAATCACACTTGTCTACCTACCAGCATCTGTAACCCTGTCTAAACTATAGAATCTAAGCTAAGTAGGTTCTTAGAAATAACCTAGTAATTTTTATATAGGGACAGCAGACTGGAAGGTTTAACAGTTTTCCCCAGGGTACAAGTTGGCTGGAGTGTGTCCCACTGTCTCATATTTACTGACTTTCCTTGCTGAATGCCTAGATTCACTCATGTCTAGGCTAACATGCAATACTAACACTGGATTTAGGCAAACAATATGCCAGTATGTTTGTTATTAAATATTTATAGACAGCTGGAAAAACAAAGGTAAGTTGTGTTTTCCCACTAGATATAGTCTTTCTAGAATTGGTCGGTGATGTTCTATGACAAGTGACTCAACAACAAGTTCAAGTATTCTTTATTCAAATTTGAAAAATGTACCATACTGCATTATTGCAAAAACTCACTGGTACAAAACACTTTGCAGTTGGTGAGAAGGCAATAAAAAGTTGATTTTAAAACATTACTATAAATTACTGTTACAGTACTTTGCAAATTCAGAATTTCAAACTGCATTTCCTCTTTCTAAATTGCCCACAGTACTCAAGGTTCCTGAAGCTAAGGCAGCTGTTTCAGAGAGAAGGGGAAGAGGTAGTAGATGTCAAGGGATTTCCATTTCTCGTTCGATGCCCACATACTTCAGGGCATCAGCCTGGCTGTATCTGAAACAACATGAACAAGAAGTGACAACCTATCCAACATCAGGAAAACCAAGCCTGCTGATAGAGTGAATTATGTCTCTAACATACACACACACACGACTGGCTTTTACACAGACAGCTGCATACATGAAGGGGAGGCATGCATCTGTCACTGGTAACCTGCTAGTTATGAGTTGCCTGTGCTAGAAGCATTCCCCACACCCTCCCTGTGCCCCTGCAGCACACTGCTCTGAATGGCAACTCCACACTGTCATGTCTGGGTCTAATGCTACGAAAGCAAAACCATGACTTAATGCCAAAGAATAACCCCCCATTGAGAGTGCTGACTCAGAAAGTAGATACCAAGACAGGCTCTTGAGGGTCCGTCTGACTACTAGAGAAGCTGGACAGGTTTGCGTCTATCTAACCCTGGCCATTTAGAACAAGCCTGGGATAAAGCCACTTGTAGTGACCTCCCTAGGAGGATCCTATTCCCGTTCCACAGGTTTCAGTTGGTTCTCTCCAGCTATGCAGCTAAAACTGGTTACACACAGCGCCCCCCCCCCCATTTCAACAACTTAAGTTTCTGGGTAGAATGGATATTAAACTAAAAGAATTAACTAATATTCTTTACTGGATCACATTTAAATGACTGTTTGGCTCCACAGAGCCAGGTGGCTCTATGAATAAATCCACACTGCCAGCCTGATCCTGCCAATGCAGTTGAACACTGTCAATAGTTGTGAGTAGCTTCCTTAGAAAGAATACAGTGACCACAGGGTGATGTTAACAATTAAAACAATGAAGATGTAAATGTTCTACCAATAAAGATATATATGCTGTACCAATGAGAAGGTGCTGTAGAATACAGATGTATGTGTGCCATTAGGCATAGATTAAGCCCCAGGGGTCTCTGTCAGTTTTATCAATAACAGGGTGCTAGATGCAGCTTTCTACATAGGTTTTGTTAATTTTTTTCAAATAAACATTGTATAATTAATACATGAGAACTACACTGAGGAAACATGTAACTCTCTACTAGTGCCCACAGCAAATAGTGACTGGTCAGTTAAAAGAATGCCCCCTCCAATGATGGCAGATCTGTCAAAAAACTTACAAACAGCCTTTGACCCCAGCCCCATAGTTTAAGAAGGGAAAGCCTTTGTGTATTTTACCAACCTGTAATCAAAAAACAACTCTTCACCAGTCTGGATCGCCCTCTTAGCAAAGATGCCTATCCTGTGGTCACCATTAACCATCATAACTGCAAGAGAAACATCGGCGGCAGTGAGCGGGAAGCAGGCAGAGATAGAGGTTAACTAGCTGTCTCCCGTAAGAACTCCAGGGGTACTGAAGTTCGCTGTCACTTGGCTGGGAAAAGGGAACTGTTGCATCCAGCCGCAATTCCAACTTAAAAGCTCACCTTTTGCATAGCAGTTTGGATTTACTGAATGATTAGCAAAACGAATTTTGTTGCCCTTTCGGGTTGCATCCACCACAAAATCTAAAGAGAAAAACATAGATAATCCAGTAACTTATTTTCAGTCATAGACCAAGGTTAGTATGGCTTTAGAAATATACTTCCTCAGGATTTGACTTAAGCAAATAAAGCACTCAACTTCATCCAATATAAAAAAAAAAAAAAAAAAAAAAAGGAAGAAAATGTGAATCCTTGCTTCTTCTAGATCAAAGTGAATCCTTGCTTGTTAAATATGGCTCTTAAACACCATGATTTCTCAGCTATATACTGCTGAGCAAAACATGGCTTAAAAGATGTAATCTAGCCAAATTTCTCTGGGCATCAAGAGGTGGGCATGTTGACATTTGATATTACAATATTTCTATGGAACATTTGCAAAAAAGAAAAAGGTTTTTTTTTGGTCCAGCTGAAAGTTTGTCTGGATGTGTGTGAGCACACTCACTTTTACAGGTCCCTCCACAGACACAGGCTGCAGCTGCTGCTGCTTTTCTTCTCACAATATATGGCAACATCATCAGGCCACAAGATGCTTTCAAAATGCTCCTCCTCTCAGGGCAGACACTGAAGAGGTGGACAGAAACTACTCAGCCCACAAGTTCCAGGGGACATGAGGCAAGCCACAGCAGTGGGAGACAATGTCCACTCATAGCCAGAGCATGAGGCAGGCCCATCTGCAAGTGGTTGGAACTCTAGATTGTTTCCTGTACACAGCCTTTCTGCTCACTGGGGACTTCCCCTCTCCTTACAAGTGAGCAACACACCCCTGAAGCTAGGCCTGCTGATAAATACCAGGAGCTGTTCTTGCAGACAGATGCCCTTGGTCCTGGAATATTGCTGACCTCTAATTTGAAAACCTTGCCTTACAGCTCAGAACATACCATTGTTCAAGTTGAACAGAAAGCTGCACATGTATTTGTCATACACTTTTCCTCTTCTGTCTGCTTCATCCTGAGAAATAATCTACAAGGAAGACACAGGAGGAAATTGTACTGGAGTAAGTGGTCAAGACTGTTAGAACACAAAAGAGCCAATTAAGAGAATTTTGGTCCCTCAAGGCTATCAAAGAGTAGCTAAATTGTCTTCTCTATTTAGCAGATACACAGTAAAGAAGTTATGGGGGAAAGTGCTTGTGCACGCATGCCCCAGCATGTGTGAAGACCAAAGGACACCTTGTGGGAGGTATTACTCTCTTTCCACCATGTGTGTCCTGAGGTTAAACTCAGGCCATCAACTCTGCAGCAGGTGCCTTCACCCACTGAACTGCACACCAGTCCAAATTAACACCTTTAAAAACTCCAAATCAGAGAGATTTCTATGTCCTAAGCAACATGTCTAGAGAAACTGACAACAATATTGTCTTTCTGCTGAGTAAAAAATGTAAACTGTGACTTTCTAAAGCTTTGTTTTTTTCTTAGCCCTACAACTAAAACAGCCAAACTAATACAGCTATTGTCTCAGGGTCCCCATCAGCTCACTGGCCAAGCAAGTGGGAGCAAAAATACACAGCAAAACTCTTGATCCGGAACCCCTTGTTCTCCAGGTAATAAAAGCCAAACATGACTAGAAATAAAGTAATCTCGCTAGTTACTATGTAAACCAAAACTTCTAATAGAAATAAGTTCAGGCTAAAGGTCACTTATTATTAATCTATTCTAAACTTGGCCTTGTCCAGTGAAATCTATCCAAAACAATGCAAGCTGCTACTATAAACAAGTATGTCTTACCTCCCCACAGTATTCTGAGATGAATTCATTTTTCTGCACAGGATCTTTGATAAAGATGCCCCAGCCTGCCACATCAGATGGTGCCAGCAGTAAGTGCTAGAGAGTAAGCACAGTCACATTAGAACTGATGGCAGGGGCACACTGAGGATATCAGTCGGCAGGGTGCAAACAAGTTAGCAGAGTTAAACCTCAGACCGTCTGAGGGGAATCACTAGACCCCCAAGTGGATCTGACAGATATAAAAAAAAGTTGCTGAGTGTCTGGAAAACTATTAAAGTAATATTTCTAAGAAAAATTCAAGATAAATATCCTCTTACAGGAAAGACAACCAAGCCTCTCCATCTGAGGTCATGGTACTGCAGCAAGGGAGACATGTGGATCTGCTTCTCTCCCTTCTGTTCCATCTTGTCCTGGAACTCACTTTCAATCATCACCCTCCACAAGGCTCAGGTGCCCCAGCTTGTGGACTGACCCCCCAAGAGGCAACTGAATTGTGAGGCTATGAACAACTGAAGAGCGGTCTCATGACAGACTCGATTTGTTGGCATTACTGGGAGGTGATGCACTCAGTGAGTGGGAGTGGGAAGAAGTCGTTCCTGACGGTGTGTCTTTCAAATGTGTCTCTTGTTCTTGAGCCTTCCTGGGTTCCCTCTACCTCCTGTGTGCTGTGGATTGAGTTACTGTTGCCCACCACATGCTCTCTGCCTCACTATGCACAGGCCAGGCCAGGAGCAAGAGAAGCAAGTGACCATGTGCTGAAACCAACAGCCAAAATCTTATCTTTACAATTTTTCTCAGTATTTCATTTTTGTATGTATATGTATAGTGTATACATGTGTGAGCACATGTGCAGGTCAATGAGCAAGTTCAGGTACCAGATCTATGCTCGCCACTCTACTTCTTTGGAGACAAGGTCTCCTTCCCTGAATCTGGAGCTGTTTCGTTTCAGTTAGACTGGCTGGCAGTGAAGTTCCAGGCCTAGCAGTCTGTCCCACAGCCAGACCTCCAGCACTGAGGTTATTAGTGCATGACCACACTTGGTTTCTATTGGGGTGCTGATCATACGAATGTCAGGCTTGCACAGCAAGCTCTTTCTTTACTCTTGGTTTTGAGACCTGTCACTATGAGGCCCATGTCACTATGCCCTTAAACGTGGGCATCGCAACATACTGAACCCAAGTGAAGGCGAGCACACCAACCACTCTCCTCTTGACCTTTCTGTTTCCCAAAGGACACTCTTTCATTTGTTAGAGCCCTTAGCACAGTCTTTACTGGTATTTATTCCTCTAAAGACCCTGCCCTTTCCTCCACAGCTTTCCTCTAGAAACTCCTCATGATAACACAAAAAACATCCTTATTATGAAGGATATGATGATTCAACAATCCTATAGAAGGCCAGGATGACTAGGACCAAATATGATAACTTTTCTTTTTTACTTAGATTTTTGTTTTGTTTGTGTGTCTTTCATGATAGAGTCTCTCTGTGTAGTTCTGGCTGTCCTGGAATTCACTGGCTGGTCTCGAATTCACAGAAATTGGCTCTGACTCCTGAGTGCTAGGATTAAAGGTGTGTGCCGCCACTACTTGGCAACATAGTAACTCTTCATCATGCGTCACTCAAGAATATCCTTGTGACCTTAAAGGTCATCCAAGCATTTCTGAGCCACTCTTGTCAAGTAAACTTCCCAATCACCTTCCTGATCAGAAACAAAATTAGCTAAACAGTGGGAACAAGCAAGTGCTAAGAACTATATGCACAGTGTTCTATTTCTGAGAGCTAAAAAATGCCACAGAGAAGACACATCAACATGAGCATTCCTGCCCACTCTGTGAACAAGCTGTAGGAAGGGAACATAGATCCTAAAGTGGCAAATATGGCTTCAGGACACAGACGAGATGTTAGATCTCAGCAAATATGCCAAAGGAAACTGAAGCAGGGGTCTGATGACCTAAATGAATATGCGGCCACCTAAAGTAAAATGATTCGAGAGCTCAACTAAGTTAGATCAGATTTTCCATGAACAGTGGTGGTTCAAAGAGCCAGGGAAGAAAAAAGAAAGTCACGAGAAGCTGAAAGTTCCACCTAAGGCAGAATTTCAAAGAGGGTCTACAGTAGAGCGATGAGGCTGGAGAGATGATTAAAGGCACTAGCCACTCCCGAAAAGGACCTGGGTTTAGTTCTCATACAGTGCCTCACAACCATCTGTAAATCTAGTTCCAGGGAATTTAATACCCTCTTCTAAACTGTGGGTACCAGACATACATACGTACAGGTAAAACACTCATACACATATAAATATACCTTTAAAAATAAAAATAATAGGGTGCTATCAACTATGTGATGGCTTATGAGATGTGCCTACACTGCACACAGGGCAGAAGTGGTAGTATGGAGAGGGCAGGGGCACAAGACTCCAGATTGTGTTTCTTGCTCCATTACTTGCAATTTCTTTTTAAAAAAAATTCATGGCATGCTATGATACAGGTATGGAAGGCATCTGAAGGAGTCAGTTGTCTACTTGTATCATGTGAGCACTGGGTTTTACCCTCTGAGCCGCCTCATCAGATAGTGGGTCGTGTGAATCTGGGTTTCCTTACCTGTAATATGCAGTAAGCATTCAAACCGTGTTTCTATATTAGACAGTTAATAATATAACTATTGTTACTAAAAGGATTAAAGATACTGAATCGTCTGGTGTCTTTTGCTTAGTGATTACTCCCTGCCTGCTACATTTAAAATCACCTATGTGCAATTCTCGGGCTTGAAATACTTAACTGCTGGGTGGTTCATTTTAAGGCTTTGAGGTTGGTAGTGCATTGAGAGGGTCTGTGATACAGTTCACATCTATGCTCCGACCTCACTAAGTCTCTAGAGTTCTGGTACCACAAGCATGTACCACACACCTGGCCTGTTTTAAAGGTAGATAAAGAACAAGAACAAAGCCTATAGAACGTTGCTGGAGGAAATTTCATCTTGTACTGTACATAGAAAGCATCCTTTAAAAAACCATCATGAGAATGTACATTTGTATCAGCGTATCAGAATGTACATCCTGATACAAATCAGCATCTGTTTCTATTGAAGAAACATAACTTCCTTGTGGAACAAAACAAAAACAAAAAATTGAGCCAACTTTTAAAATAATTCCTATTTCAAGTCTGATAACATTAATGGCTGCTTCTCAGAACCCTGGGTTTATCTTACTACCCAGTAAGGCACTTATTTTAAAGAAAATTTAAGATTGCATTAGCTCTTTTTGTGGCGCCTCCTAGGTGTGTCAGTGTGTCAAGACAAAGCTGAATATCTGCTCTCTAGCCACCAGCTGTCAGTCACTGAAGGAGATGATGAATGCAAACTTTATACATCCCAGAAGTTCATAACCACAGAAGTACTGTTGGTACTCTGAGTGTACAGCAGAATGGATTATGTAGCCTGAATCAGTGGTGGAGATATTGTCACTCCATGTGTTGTGCAATTCCAACACCACTATACAGCTCTGATGAAATAGCACACTAAGAAAAACAAAGAGAAGTCTGAAGAACATGCTGAACATTTGGCCAAGAGAATTGAAGGAAGCCAAAGAAAAACGGCAGGAACAGAATGCCAAAAGAGGTAGTCTATCTTCACTGAGAGCTTTTACTTAGAAGTCTGAGTCCAGCCAAAAGTAAGTCTTTAAGAATAATAAATGATCAGAACTTAAATCTGAGAGACACACACCTGCAATATCCAGACAATACTTGATTGACTACTTTGCTTTCATTTAAGAGTCACTTTTAGCCGGGCGTGGTGGCGCACGCCTTTGATCCCAGCACTCGGGAGGCAGAGGCAGGCGGATTTCTGAGTTCAAGGCCAGCCTGGTCTACAAAGTGAGTTCCAGGACAGCCAGGGCTACACAGAGAAACCCTGTCTCGAAAAACCAAAAAAAAAAACAAAAAACAAAAAACAAAACAAAGAGTCACTTTTATTTGTTCCCAGATAGACTCTCTGAGTCTATCAGTAAGCATCCATCTTCTGGAGGAGGAGGATGGAGTCTAGTTGCTGGTAGACTGCTTACCTAGCATGCACCAAGCCCTGGGTTTACTGCACAGCACCATATAACATCAGGAATGCACCTGTATCCAGCGCTCAGGAAGTAGAGGCAGGAGGGTCAGAAATTCAAGTTCATTTTCAGCTAGAGCGTAAGTCTGAAGACAGCAGAACTTAACATAAGACACTGACATAAAACCAACAACAAAGTTTCCAGATAGAACTCTTATTTACCTTTTTAGAGCCCCGCTGAATGCTACAGTTCTTACAGGATACATTTTTACTGTCCCAATGGTCAGCAGCTCCACACGTGAGACAGAGGTCAGGGTCACACTCTCGGACAGCCAGGTAGCATGGACACTGTTTGGTGTTGCATTGTGCTTTGCACCGACATCCAGGAAAGCGGTTTTGACCTTTAGGGATAAATTTATCATCACCACCATACCCAACAATCCTCCTCCTCATCCACAATCCTTTCCAGGAAGGTAGTCAATGTCTTGCTGAGCACGAGTCACTCACTTAAAACCCTTACAACCTTTCCTTTACTATTCCATTGTAACAAGGAAGCAGGAAACCACAAACATGAAGCTGACAGGACTCAGAAAGATCACTGCTGGTTTTGCTGTCCATTTCATATTTGTTAAAGAGCACATGAATTTAAAGCCCTACGGTTAATTAATCAGGTAAAGGGAAGTCTTGGACTGAATGGTATCCATGACCCTAGACCATGCCAGTAAACCTGCGGTTCTCAACCTGTGGGTCTTAACCCCTTTGGCAAAACATCCCTCCAAAATGCATATACATTATGATTCATAGCTGTAGCAAAATTATGAAATAGCAACAAAAATCATTTTACGGATGGGGGTCACCACAATATGAACTGTATTAAAGGGTCACAGCATTAGGAAGGTTGAGAACCACTATAATAAAGCATATTTCTAATCCATTCTTTGGTATCCACACTCTGTACAGCTTTCTTAAGTGATTGTGAAAACCTACTGCGACCTTACCTACTTCCCTTCATTCTGAAAACCAAAACCCGCTTAACTCTCACTACTTCTGATACCCACAAAAGGAATGGGTAGCTACTTCTAGATTCTCCTTACAGTCTATGCCCCTTTACTGTACTTCAAATGACCAAAGAGAAAAACAGAAAAATCCAATCCATTACTACAACTCTGCCTAACTTGTGCATGAGCATACACAGTCACATTGCCCAAGAGGCTGACTAGACATTAGCACAGTACAGGGCTCAAGAAATACTTGTAAAATAAGCAGCTTTCCTAAAGCAAGCAATAAGAGCACTCCCAGTCCTTATGTCTTGATTTAAACCACCATTTTCAGCTGCTGACCAAAAGCCTATTCAGTTCTCATGCAATTGCACCAAAGCAACAAATACTTACACTCTGAACTACATTGACAAAACTTTTCACAAAAATTTTGTGCTATCACACAAGGGCACGAACTGTCACAAGGCTGCCGTGGATGGTCACAGGGTTGATAGTTGTAAACATGGTTAGAGGAGCCGTCTGAGTAAAGATAACAGCACGCAGCCAATGAATCCAGGGAGATGGGAAATGATCATCACAATTAACAAGACATTCTTCCCCACTACCTCTGGAACATCCTTGACTGGCTGCCTTTACTGAAGTACACAACACTCCTGTGGAGAAAAAAAAAATCACCTCCCACCCCCAAGAGCTTAAACACTTGGTGCCACATTTCAGCCCCACTTCTGCTTCTCTCTGACTCGCTCCATCCGGTTCACTTCACTGCAGATCAACAGACACAGTTCATTTAAACTGATTTGCTAAGTAAAAGTCAAATCAGAATAACCAAAACTTCATCCAGTTTCTATTCTAAAACAAAGGAGGACAACAGACGTTTAGGGGCTGATAATGAGGTTAGATGGGAGGATGCTGACCCTTTTTCAGTTGTATCTTTCTGCAGTGTGCAGCCCACAACCTGTAAAAGATAGAAAAAGTTCTGTGTGAGATACAAGTGGCTACAACTCTGAGTCCTGTTTAAATGAGCCTGGCTGTGCAATTGCAGCCAATGCAGCAGTGCTGAAGAGCCAAGCCTGGTTTTATACTCCCTAGTCTCTATGGGCTTGCCAGTTCAGAGTGACTCAAGAACCTACTCACTCAGGATACTGTGTCATGCCCGGAAGCCTGGCAAGAAAATTCTTATCCATATTGCCTGGTTAAGACTATAAAGCCTTGTGCATACCTACTGATTTAGTCCCGTCTGAATTATATGGATACCAATACTTTCTATAATTTTCAGCATCACTCAGTTGAATTGCATGGTAAGAAATTGTTCAACCAAAAACTCAGAAGCATATAGTAAAACCTAAGTTTTTATGTCCCTCAACAGAAGAATGGATACAGAAAATGTGGTACATTTATACAATGGAGTACTACTCAGCTATTAAAAACAATGAATTTATGAAATTCTGGGACAAATGGAGGTAAATGGAGGATATCATCCTTAGTAAGGTAACCCAATCACAAAAGAAGTCATTAGATATGCACTCACTGATAAGTGGATATTAACCCAGAAACATAGAATACCCAAGATACAATTTGCAAAACACAAGAAAATCAAGAAGCTAGAGAAAGCACCCAAGGAGCTGAAGGGGTCTGCAACCCTATAGGTGGAACAAAAATATGAACTAACCAGTACCCCCAGAGCTCATATCTCTAGCTGCATATGTATCAGAAGATGGCCTAGTAGGCTATCACTGGGAAGAGAGGCCCCTTGGTATTACAAACTTTATATGTCTCAGTACAGGGGAATGCCAGGGCCAAGAAGTAGGAGTGGGTGGGTAGGGGAGCAGGATGGGGGGAGGGTATAGGGAACTTTCGGGATAGCATTTGAAATGTATATAAAGAAAACATCTAATACAAAAAAAAGTACTTCAGCACATTCAATGTGCCCATACAAAATTTTTGGAGCATAATCTAACTGCATCCTTACCCACTTAACTACACTTCTCATTTTAAAAAACAGTGGGTTGAGGTAGGAGGGTCCTGTAGTTATTCACTATAAGTCTTTGTGAGAGGTAATATCCAAACTTGAAGGAGGCTCACTTCAAATATCAGAATGTAATGGCACACGCTTAGAAAATCCAGACTCCTAGACTAAAAGCCACAGCTAAACACTGGCCCAGGGAGCCCAGCAGAAGCACATCTTATATCACTCCACACCAAAAAGGAACATTTATGTAGCTTTACTGCAGTATAAAAACATACGCAATCCAAATCCAATGTGGTAAAACAAACTTTGTATGACTTGATATGCCAACTATACTGAAGTGGCTGTATATAAAAACTAACAGCAGCCATAAGGGAGAAATGAGATTTCAATACATCTATAACAGCTGTTTAGAACCTTTTATATCATTATTCAAGTGAAAACTGACCGATGTTCTTAGGAAAGCCCTGCCTGCAGATCCTGCCTCTAAGGGATCCCCAGCAGACTCACCGATGTTTCCTTTTCTTCTTTCTTGGAGGCGTGTCCACATCCTCAGTAGGAACAGGTGCTATGATACTGGACTCCTTGACTCTAAACTCATACACCTACACGAGATAAGGACACTGTGGTTTAATGGAAATATTCCATGCTTTTGCAAACTGGAGAAATGTTTTTGTCTCTCCCATCACACTGCCAGTATATGGAGTAGGGTAAGATACACAGTAGAAATCACTATTGTTTCATCACATTGGGAATGTAGCTAGATTTAAAGTCTGGCCAAAGTTCACTCTATTTACATGTATCACATCCAAAATGAATCCTAAACAAAAGAATTTCTGAAACACAGCTAAAGAATAATGCTGATTTAATTGATTTAATTTTTTTTTTTTTTTTTTTTTGGTTTTTCGAGACAGGGTTTCTCTGTATAGCCCTGGCCATCCTGGAGCTCACTTTGTAGACCAGGCTGGCCTCGAACTCAGAAATCCGCCTGCCTCTGCCTCCCGAGTGCTGGGATTAAAGGTGTGCGCCACCACGCCCGGCTTAATTTTCTTAAGAGGCGGGGGGGGGGGGGGGGGGGGGGGGGAATTAATTCTTTTCAGAAGGTGAACAGAATGAAATCAAGATTCTCTATGTCTGGATAATGAGCACATGTTATTCCTGTGTTTAAACCTCTGAAAACATATGCTTACCTGTCTACATGTTTTGGTCCCAATTAGCCTAGCAATGGCACAAAAGTTATCGTAGTAAGTACCAATGAGGACTCTAAACATGGAGGCTTCAGCACCACTCCACTCCACATTCTCAGGAGGTTCAATATTTGGCTTCATCTTTATTGGTGTTTGACACCGAGAATTTGCTTCTAGAAAACCAAATGTTAACACTAGTCAAGAAATGACCAAGGGACTGGGGAGATGGTTCACTGGGTCAAAGCTCTTATCATGCAGGCATGAGGACCAGAGGGCAGGTTTTCTCAACCACATAAAAATCAGACACATAGTATAAGCATGCTATCCCAGTGCTCCTACAAGGAAATCAGAGACAAAGACAGGAGACTCTCCAGAAGTTCACAGGCCAACTAGTCTAGCATATGCAATGGAGAAATAACCAAAAGGTCTTATCTCAAACAAGATGGACAGGTAAGGAAGGACCCATACTCAGGATGTTATTCTCTGACATTCACATGTACACCAATGGCCTATGTGTGTATACTGACACATATGCAAAGACGACTGAACAGTATGAACAAGTAAAACTCAAGGTCGGCTAAGGAAAAGCAGAGGCACGTAATTGTATTTTAGAATTAGTAAGGTTAGAGTCAACATCACAGAGATCCTATCACACATGCCAAAGAGCCCAGAAGTTCTGCTCCCTTTAACACAGACTTATCAAATACACACAAATATATCGTTTATGGTATTGTTTAGAGTTGAAAGAACTAAAATTCAACCAATAAAATATAAACTCAGCAGTAGTACTTGTTTTCTTCCTAACCGAGACTCTTCGTTGGTCTTTAAGATTGAAAGAGAACTTTCTTAGTTCCGTCATCCTCCATCAAAGAAAGATGGAGCAGGGAAGAGGGCACAAACAGCAAGAACAATTGGATCAGACCTTCCAGCAACCCCGACAGATGAGAATGACAGGAGGTGCACTTGGGAGACAGCACAAACAATTCAGCTATGCCTTACTGAGAGAACTCTCCAATCTTAGCCACAAAGGGAGAGAGAGGTAAGGGTCCTGGCGAGAAGACTCGGAGCATACTGCTCATACAGAGAACCTGAGATTGGTTCCCAGCACTCGTGTCTGGTAGCTCACACCTGCCTGTAACCCCAGCTTTCTGTACCTACACACATTAGATAGTCTTAACCCTTAGAAAGGTAAACTTACAAAGCAATAATAACCCAATTACAACCCAGCTGTAAGATATGTCTTACCAGAGGAGCTGGAAGTCTCATCTTTTTTCTCTTCTTCTTCTTTATCGTTGTTCTCTCCCCCAGTTTCAGTCCCTGCTTCTCTGTCACTGTCTGTATCCTTTGACTCCAGCACACTGATGGTGGGGGTGCTGGGTCTGCTACTGTTATTCGGAAGTCTTCCTCTTCTGCGGCCCCCTGGGCGTTTAGGTGGTGTCTTTATCCGCTCAGCAGTAAGAGCAGCAGCAAACTCCTTAGCTCCCTCCTGTAAAATGAAAAATGGAGGCATCAGAGTAAAGTTCTAAATATTTTGGTGGAACCGAGTAAGATGACATTGCATAACACAAGTTGCTCAAGACTCTACACAGTGTCCATTATCAGTCATTGGAGAGCAACACGCCTAACTATTTTCCATCTGCTTTTGATAGTTTCAAGATTCCAAAAATATAAAAATAAATTCAATATTTTGTTCCAATGATGCAAAATCAGGCAAGACAGTTCTACATGGTGAATTTGTAAAATTAAATTAAAATATAGTAAATGAAAATATATTTTAAAAAAATAAAGGTATTTTTCTCTACATATACATACAGTGCATTTAAAAGAATCTCAAAAGACATACTAAGTGTATTAAATCAGACTTCCTATTTCAAGACTTAAAATAATACATACCTCTTTAAAGGTACTATTTAAAGAATACAAGGACACAAAACATATACATGCATGACTTAGTCACACTGGTCTTACTATTAAAACATCCAATTATTTTTTCCTGTGAAGGATGCAAAGCCACAGGAAGATATGAAAGAACTTTTAGGTACAAGATTAGGGTTACATTTTGCATTCTGAAGTACCACAATCCAATCTCAGAAAGTATAAAACAATGGTTAGAGCATGGTTTGTAAGAGACCACAGAAACATTTTAGATGAGCCAATAAAGTTCTGCCTTATAAAGAATATAAAACAGTGCTCAGGAATTCCTTTATTTTTATTTTTATTTTTTTAGTGGAAATAGAAGAGCAAAGTTTGAAAGGAGCCAACAGTTTTATACTTCACTCTACAAAAACCAAATTGCTTAAAAATAGGATACCTTCTGTAGGTGCCATTCATTGAATCTTCTGTCCAAAATCCAACAGGCAATATATACCCACTTAGTTCCTAGGTAGGAGTGGCTTGGTTCAAAGAGGGGAAATGGTAAAAAATAAGATAGTACCCGTAAAAAAACAACTTTCCTGCCTCATATTTTCCTAATCCCTTACTCCTAATCTCCATCACTTAAAAAAAGAAAACCTGTTTGGGATCTATGGTACACCTTAAACTCTAAGTGCCTAAAACATTCACAGAAGGGATACGTCCATGATAAGACTTAAGAACGCCTGCATAAGACTACTGAGTTTCTGGTGTTTAAGTGGGCTATTGGTACCTCATACTCTCTTAAACTTTGTGGAGAGTCTTTGATCCTAAGAACCGTGAAATGTTGCTGAAGAAATAACACAGATAAACAGAGAGTAATACAAAATTAATAGACTACACTGTGCAGGACACAGCTCTGAAAGAAACAAGGATAAGAACACTGCCTGTCATATGGCCAATGTAAATATGGATCCAGACAGCGTTACTGCTGGCTTTACCACCTCCACCAAAGTTCTTAAGAGCCCTCCAGAGTAACAAAGCACTGAATCTCACCAGATGCTGGTAACACTGTGGTCCACAAGGCTTGTTGTCCAAAGCTGTTTCTGTGTTCTTCCTCTTATATGTGTTGGGTGTTGCATGGAAGGCTGTAAAATAAGCACAAAGTACCTGAATATGGCTATAAAAAGTTTACTTTTTCATTTCCCCAGAGCCATTGGAAAATCCAGTATCTCCTACATATGTAGCTTACTTCCTACAGCTCCCCATCTCTCACAGGGTACCCTCCACTCGGCCTCCAACCTCCAAGAAAGGTGACGACATGGTAAACTCTGGAATGATTCATAATTCTTATTTTCCCTTTGCAAGTATGATCTATGGGAATAAAGTGTGACTATACACATTTACTTGAGTCTTTAGTATCTCCAACAAGCGAAAAATATTGAAAAAAAAACCAACAGACTGCCTAATTTTACAAAAATATTCTGGCATCTACAATTTCTCTGCCTAGGGAGGCTTTTTATGTTTTTGTTTTTTGAACTTTGGGGGTGGGAGTGGGAAGGAGATATCGGGTGAGATAGAAGGGTGGTATCTTTCCCAGGCTGGCTTTGAACTCATAGCAATACTCTAGCCTTGCCCCCTGAGAACTACAATTATAGATGTGTTGATATCACCACATCCAGCTCTGACTTAGATGAAGGGACAATTTACTAAACATGAACTAGAAAATGGTTCTGCTTATAAAATTTCTAGAACAAAGAAGCTTCAATATCTGGAACTCAATTCTAGGTTGTGTTAACCAGTTGTTTTCTCACACAATGGAAAAAGTCAATGCTTAAAACTAACTATTCAAGTCGTGCGTGGTGGCGCGCGCTTTTAATCCCAGCACTTGGGAGGCAGAGGCAGGCGGATTTCTGAGTTCAAGGCCAGCCTGGTCTACAAAGTGAGTTCCAGGACAGCCAGGGCTACACAGAGAAACCCTGTCTCAACCCCCCCCCCCAAACCTAACTATTCAAAATTATACAATAGGAAAATGACCTTAAATTGGCTAAAAATAAGTGATATTCACAGAACTATGTAGGGTTTTGGTGGTTTTAAAAAAGCCTTTTTCATAAAGGCTCCACTCTTTATCTTCTCCATTTAAGTACAAGATATCCAGTCCTGGGCCTAGCTCAGCAAAGGCTCAAGCACTGAGCTAAAAATCCCAAGCTGTCCCCTCACAAAAAAACATTTTAACAATCATACCTTTTTTAAACAATGGTTGTGGGGTTTGTTGTTTTGGTTTAAACTTTTGTTGTTGTTGTTTTGTTTGTTGAGACATGAATTCTCTGTGTGGCCTGGCTATCCTGAAACTCACTCTATACACTAGCTGGCCTTCAACTCAGAGATGCACCTGCCCCTGCCTCCCAAATGCTGGGATTAAAGGTGTGAGCCACCATATCCAACAGTTTTTGCATACATACAAAGTTTTGCTATGTTAGCCTAGACTGGCAATCATCTTGCCTCTGCAGAAATAATGTAAAATTATAAATAGATATCCAACTTCAACAAGTTGACTTCTACATTCACACCATGGCACACATATGCCAACATGTATGCCCACAGACAAAGTCAATCACTCAACCAATGTCATTAATAAAGGCCCAAAGACAGAGAAAAGATACCTAAAACTAAGAAACAGACCTAGGAGCTGGGGTGCTGGCTCAGTGAATAAATAAATACATTGATAATAAGCAATGAAAGAAGTACTATATATCTCAAAGCAGGGAATGATTTGAACTCCATAAATGATACTAAAACATTTAGATAACTTTGTGAATGAGGAAAAGTTAGATCCATGTTCATACCAGAATAAGTTCTAAACAGGAAGATACACAAGTATATGTGTTTTTTTAAACCGAGAAGTAGGTGTGATGGGGAGGCTCCCAGGATACCAGGAAAGGCGCTAGCCATCAAGTTTCTCCACCTGAGTTTAATGCCTAGACTGTGGAAACTTGTCCTGACCTCCACAAGAGCACCATAGCAAGCATATCCTTCAACCTCCAAAACAAATAAACAAATTAAAGAAAAACTTAGAGAGTTTATGTGGGGAGGGGATTTTTATAGTCTTAAAGGTGGTGGAAGCCACGTGATAATTTTGATTTCTTTTTAAAAAATTTAACTATACTTAAGGACCTTTTATTGAACAAACTTTAAATAATTCATTTCAAGGGAACTTATCTCAGGGGTGGGGAATGACTTCAGTAAGAAAAGTGTTCACATAGGCAGGAGGACCTGACCTCTGATCCTCACACCTCTGTAAAACAGAGTGTGGCAGGAGGCATCCAAGAGCAGAAGGGAAGGAAGCAGAGATGGGGAGGTTCCCAGAGGCTCACTGTCCCATCAACCTATGCAAAAAGCTGAGCTCCCAGTTCACTGTAAGATCTTAGCTCAACAAATAAGGCAGAGAAGGATAAACGACAAACAGAACCTTTCAAATGTCATATGGAAGCCTACCTATTACCATAAAAGCCCCCATCACACGCCCAAAAAACACCTCACACAGAATTAATCTAGAGTTACTCTATAATGTGGCAACAATGCCTATAGAAAACCCACAGGCTAACAAATCAAATGCCAAGTGCTGGGAATACGTTACCTCTTTTGGAGTTGTTGACCAGTGAGATCCCATAGGTGCCCAAACATTATAAGCTTTTGCCAATGCTATTGATAAGACCTCTTACTAAAGACATCACATACTTGGGTCATAGAAGGTATCAGGCTGGCACTGAACTGGATACTTCATCCCTACCAGCTAGCATTCCTAGTGCTGAAAGGTGCTATGCACACTAATGAGGGAGAAAAGAAATCACTAATTAGCTTTCCTAGCTGTGACTGATGCAAGATGCAGTAAAAAAAACTGGTCTGGCAAGATCTGCACTGCTGCAGTAGTACCATGAACATCATGAGAGTAGACAACCACTTTCTGATTGGATTTAAGTCCCACTCTACAAGATGATACCTATATCTTGCATCACTGTTGAGCCAAGAATCTGTAGCTAGACAAGGCATGGATGGACCCTAGGGATGGAGAGAGCCTAATAGTATTATTCCGCTAAATAGACATAGTATTAAATCAATTGCTAATAACACCATTATACCCACAAGTTAATGCATTTCTTAATCGTTACGAGAGAAGCTTCTATTTGCAGTACATGGTGATTAATATAAAGACCCACAACTGGTCAATGTGCACAGAATAGGAGACTAAGAATGTCTAGGCCTAATGGGAAATCTATATCACATGCTGCTGGGTGTTTGCGGCACATGCATTTAATCCGAGCACTCTGGAGGCAGAGACAGGAGAGTTTGAGGCCATTGGTCTACTGAGCTTGTTCCAGGAGAGCCAAGGTTATACAAAGAAAACGGGGTGAGGGGATGGGGGTGGGGTGGAATGACATTTTATTCACTGCAAATTTTAGGAATGGGGATGTGGCTTACTGGGAGTGTTCAGGGATGGGGGTGTGTCTTAATGGGAGTGTGTGCAGGGATGGGCTGTGGCTATAGTATAATGTGTGCCCAGCAGAGGCAAGGCCCTGGGTTCAATCTCTAATACTACAGAAAACAAACAAACCCACACACCAGCCTGTAGAGAATTCCAACTTTAGTGGGATATGGTGGTATGCTCCTGTAATTTTAGAGCTCAAGAAGTTGAGGCAGGAGAATCAAAAGGATCATGAAAATCAACAGTTCAAGGCTAGCCTCAGCTACATACGAAGTATGAGACACTATTTCAAAAAAAACAAAACAAATTCCAGTTACCTGGAAATTTTACTAAGAAACCTCATTTCCTAGAAATGCCAAAGGAAAAAAATTAGTTTTCATACTGACATTAAGGACATTTTATGTTTGCTTGTTTTGAAATATGAAGTACTTATAAAACAATTATTCGGCCAGGCAGTGGTGGCGCACGCCTTTAACCCCAGTACTTGGGAGGCAGAGGCAGGCAGATTTCTGAGTTTGAGGCCAGCCTGGTCTACAGAGTGAGTTCCAGGACAGCCAGGGCTACACAGAGAAGCCCCATCTCCGAAAAAAAACAAAAAAAACAAACAAAAAAAACAACAACAACAAAAAAAAAAAAACTTACTGTTGAGACTAGCAAACACAGAAGTGGATGCTCACAGTCAGCTATTGAATGGATCACAGGGCCCCCAATGGAGGAGCTAGAGAAAGTACCCAAGGAACTACAGGGATCTGCAACCCTATAGGTGGAACATTATGAACTAACCCGTATCCCGGAGCTCTTGACTCTAGCTGCGTATGTATCAAAAGATGGCCTAGTCGGCCATCACTGGAAAGAGAGGCCCATTGGACTTGCAAACTTTATATGCCCCAGTACAGGGGAATGCCAGGGCCAAAAAGTGGGAGTGGGTGGGTAGGGGAGTGGGGGGGTGGGGGGATGTATGGGGAACTTTTGGGATAGCATTGGAAATGTAAATGAGGAAAATATCTAATAAAAAATATTTAAAAAAACCAATTATTCGAAGGATCAAAAAGAAACAAAAATATTTTAACACTAGGCAAGTAATTGTTTATATAAATGCCTTTTCACCAATTCATTAACAACAAAATTTGTTCATAAATATCTGTAATACTGCTCTGACCTCCTTCACTGTAATAACTTCATTATAAAACAGCCTTGTAAAGAGTCACTGAGCTTCAAGTTAATGGGAAGCAGCGAATGGAATAAAATGTGTACAAAAGATGTCAGAGGAATCCTCAGGGAGTGTAAAAGTCTCAGTACAGGGATGTAATGTATTTCTCAATCCTCACTAAGATTGGCCGGCAGTACATTTTGGTTGTGGTAACTGACAGCAAATTGCTTTACTACAGATTTCAACAGCAAAGATAGAAAATGAAAACGTACAATAACTGCACTTACGATGTAGGAAGCAGTCATACTTAAAACATCGTCGACAGAAGAGCGTATGAAATGAATGCAAGCTTTGCTCCCTCTGAACAGATTTGGCATTTGGTCCATCAATGTTTGGAGTACATTCAGGAGGCAGAGCACCTGGGAGCTGCTGCTCCGTGAGTTCTTTATATCTGACATTAGACAAACAAACAAACGATGTAAGTAAAACACAAAGAAAAATCACTTTTTTGAAAGTTTCTCAAAGGTTTCCAAGGGTTTGATTTTTCTTAAAAGTTTACTAGTTTGGATGAACTATAAAACTCTCTACCAGCGTCCAGAATATCCTAGTATAAACTGTACACAGGCAGATAACATGCGTGAATTCTCATATATATATATATATATATATATATATATATATATATATATATATATATAAATATATATATACTCAATAAAAACTAAAATTTTTCTAATATACAAGTGTGTATATGTGTGTGTGTGTGTGTGAGAGAGAGAGAGAGAGAGAATACTTGAAATAATAAACCAAGATAACATGCACAACTGCACCAAATTAAAAAGAAAAAAAAATCTTACTTTTCTTTCAGTTCTTCTGCTGTGCCCTTATCTGGAAACATTGAAGAAATGGCTTCAAATATTTTATCAGCAGGAAATTTCCGAGGTGGGCAAGCTTCTTTATCTAAACAGTGAATTGTGATAAGGGAGGAAATGGAAGAAACAAGTTTCAATTTCATTTTCTCTGTATCACAGCATCTCAACAAAGCTGATTTTCTAAGAACTTGTCACCTTTGGTTCACTTTTGGGGGGTTGTTGGGGAGGGAGTAATCTTTGAGACTGCGTAGTCTTAGTTGGCTTGCAACTAAGTAGACCAGGTTGACTTCCAGCCTCCGATGATTACTTTATTATTTTTTTGTATGTACATGTATGTGTGCTCATGTGCACCTGAGTGAAGACACATGGTGTGCACACCACTGTGCACGTGTGAGGGTCAGGGAAGAACTTTTGTGGGTCAGTGCTCTCCTTCCTCTTTGGAATTAAGAAACTGAAATCAGGTCAAGACTTGCTCAGCAAGCACTCTTATCCACTGATCCATCTCGCTAGCCAACTTTTCTGTCTTATTGTCTCTGACTCCCAAGTGCTAGTATGACCAGGATGACGCACTAACACTGGCTTGGGGGTTTTGCTTTGTTTTGTGGGGGGAGGTTTGCCTAGTTTAGTCCAAGATGGCATAAAACTCATTATGTAGATAAGGATGACCTTGAACTTCTGACTCTCCTGCTTTCGCTTTCAAGAACTGAGATTACAAGGTGTCACCAAACCCTGTATTACTAACTTCTAATGGAAAATCCTGTCAAATACTAGAAAGACAAATATAAAATTCAAGTATGAGATGCTAAGAGTACAGGAAGACAGATCCCCCAAATGTTGATTATTTGAAACTAATAGCTTTGTGTCAGAGCTGATCATTAATCCACTTTCAGATCTGTCCATCACATGGAAGAACTTAGCAATCACTTACTGACTCCTAAGTGTATTTCTGTTATAAAGAATACATGTCTTTTGATGCAATTTCCCCCACTTAACTCTGCTATGCTGTCTTTTTTTTTTTTTGGTTTTTCGAGACAGGGTTTCTCTGTGTAGCCCTGGCTGTCCTGGCACTCACTTTGTAGACCAGGCTGGCCTCGAACTCAGAAATCCGCCTGCCTCTGCCTCCCGAGTGCTGGGATTAAAGGCGTGCGCCACCACGCCCAGCTTCTGCTATGCTGTCTTAACAGTCAGCTTGCTAAGTACAAGATAGCATTATGGACTCTCTACTATTTGGGGTAGACTGCTTTCTAGCAACACCTAACAAGTGTAGAGGCAATAGCACAGCTCTCAAGTCAGACCTAGGTCATCAACTTGGGGCTCAGATTCTACTTTTTCCCAATATAGCTATCTTAAGTTTCTTAGCCTTTAACCTCCCTAAACCTATTTCCAATATATAATGGAGCTGATAATAACATATGCATTGTAAAGCTGTGGAAGGATAAGCTGGTATATATGAAGTTAGTATACAACTTATACATGATATATATGATATTATTATAAAGATAATTATGATAACTCATCAGCAAAGTGCAAAAAAGGATTATGTCCTTCTGCTTGGCAAAGGAAACAAAAAAGCTCTAGTGGAGAATGAAATGCTGCAGAAAATATATTTGATCATACACTTAACAAAAAGGGGGTAGTTTCATTATACCCATACATGGGTGGTTTTTACATTATTTACATGTATTAATTATATGGTGTATGTATGCCACCATGTGCTGATGTGAAGATCAGGGGCAACTCAGTAGAGTCAGTTCTTTTCTTCTATAGAGTGGGTTCCAGGGATCAAACTTTATTTATCAAGCTTGGTACTAAGCACCCTTACCCACCGAGTCATCTTACCAGCCTGATACTTTTTTTTAAAAGAATTATATAAAGTTCAAACAAAAAACCAATACTGAACATACCATCTTGACTATCCTCTAGATCTTTCTGTTTTTCTTCTCTTTCATCTGGATCATCTCCATCATCGTCATCATCATCATCATTATATTGACCAAGAGCATTTACCAACTCCACAAAGATTTCATCATTTATAAATCCACATTCTAAAAGTCAAATGTCAAAAACAGAGGGAAAAAGATAATGACAAGTTTATGTCTGTCTTTTCTAATCTGGAAGAATCGTGAAGGCCTATCAGCAGTGTAACCTGAGGGGCAGTAAGGACAGTCAAGATCAATTTCACAGCCAGCAAAGAAAACAGCATTTACCTTCTCAGGAATCAACCCTCTCCAGCTGATCCAGGCTGTATTACTCCCTTAATCCATAAAGACCTGTAGTTTTAGCTTCCTTCCAATCTGTGTCACTGACTGACCACTTCAAACCTGTTTTGCATTATGATATGACCACATCTCCGTTTGCTCAGATATCAAGAGAGCCTCCTGTTCAGAAACCTGAATCCAGGATTCTGTTAACTTAATTTCACGGGCTCTGGCTGCCCTGAGGAAGGCATTGTTGAGCAGAAAGCCTTTCTGAAGCACATGCCCCATACACAGATCTTTAAACTTAGTTTTACTATTGAAAGCTTACCAAAAATCACACACTCTATTCCTATAAAATCTATGTGTTGTTGCTGCTGGAGTTTATAACCAGTTACTGATGGTTACCAAGTGGCAAATAAGATCCTCAAATGGAAAAACTAAAGAAACACTAAAAATTTATGCCTATAAGCCCAGACTAGCTCTTTATAGTCAACTACAAAAGTTAGTTTTATTATTAAAAAGATTTTTTATGAACTCTATATATACTTAAGAAACCCTTCTATGACAGTCTGAATGAAAATGATGTTGATCGGCCCACAGGGAGTGGCATGCTTAGGAAGTGTGGCACCGCTGGAGTAGGTGTGGCCTTGCTAGAGGAAGTGTGTCAGTGGGGGCAGGCTTTGAGGTCTTAGGTGCTTAAGCCAGACCCAGTGGCTGTTGGGGTTAGCCTTGTGACCTGTGGATTCAGAACCTGAGTTCTATGCCCTGGTCCAGACTACAACCTGATCTTGGGGCATTGCAGTAACACCGGTACTGCAAAGAATACTCCTCAATCATAACTGATTGATCAATAAATGGCTGGGTTTATGACTGGGCATAGAGAAGGTAGGACTTATAACCAAGGAAGATTTCTAGAGAGACCTGGAGGAAGGAGGAAAAGATGAGAGAGAAGCTGGTCCTGAGGACACACATGGTACAGAGCAAGTTGAGTAAAATGCAAACTGAAAGTACACGGGGCCTGTCGTTTGTATATAGAAGAGCTCAGAATCTGCCTAGTCTAGGATTACAGCCTGTAAATAAATATGAACTGTTTCTGTGTCAATTACTTGGGAATTATACGAACAAAAATGAGGCAGAAACCTCCAATAGATATTAAGGAGTAAAGGGGGGGCACAGCAACACCCCAGAAAATTAGTATTGATTAAGTGTAACTCTCTCTTCCTGCTTTCTGCCATCCAGATGTAGAACTCTAGGCTCCTTCTCCAGCACCAGACTTGCCTGTGTGCCACCATGCTTCCTGCCATGATGATAATGGAATAAACTTTTTTTTTTTCTTTTTTTTGGTTTTTCAAGACAGGGTTTCTCTGTATAGCCCTGGCTGTCCTGGAGCTCACTTTGTAGACCAGGCTGGCCTCGAATTCGGAAATCTGCCTGCCTCTGCCTCCTGAATGCTGGGATTAAAGGCGTGTGCCACCACGCCTGGCTGGACTAAATAAACCTCTCAACAGTTAGCAAGCCCCAATCAAATGCTTTCCTTTTAAGAGTTGCCACTGTCATGGCAACAAGAAAACCCTCAGACCCTCAACTAAAGAGAATATACATATAGCTCACCTCTGTCACCATGCACTTTTCCATCATAATTTTTTATTAGTTCTTCAATGAAAGTGCCATCCTGATCCAGAACTTCATCCCCCATATAAGGAATGTTATGTAAAACAGTTTCATCTTCCACCTGAAAGGAAGGAAGGAAGGAAGGAAGGAAGGAAGGAAGGAAGGAAGGAAGGAAGGAAGGGAGGAAGGGAGGAAGGGAGGAAGGGAGGAAGGGAGGAAGGGAGGAAGGAAGGAAGGAAGGAAGGAAGAGAGAGAGAGAGAGAGAGAGAGAGAGAGAGAGAGAGAGAGAGAGAGAAAGAAAGAAAGAAAGAAAGAAAGAAAGAAAGAAAGAAAGAAAGAAAGAAAGGAAGAAAGGAAGAAAGGAAGAAAGACAGACAGAAGGGAAAAGAGAGAAAAAGAAAGGAAGAAAGAAAGAAAAGTTAAAACCAGATATATTCTAATTTTTAAACTAGACTTTAAGCATTTATTTAAAACTTGAAGGCCCGAGAGATGGCTCAGCAGGTAAAGACCATGCTTGACAACCAGAACTCAATCCCTGGGACCCATGTGGTAGGCAGAGAACTAACTCCCCACATGCTGACCCCCTATACATTTGTCATGATAAACACAAATACATACATACTTGTGTGTGTGTGTGTGTGTGTGTGTGTGTGTGTGTGTGTGTGTGTGTGTAATTACGTAGGACACATACACATAAAACTTAAAACTTAAGCCCTCGGTGTGAGACTTAAATGTGATACACTTGCCCAGCATTCTGAGCATTGAGTTTAATTCCTGGTACCACACAAAAAAAGTTAATGAGATAACTAAAACCAGTATTTTCCATGAGTACTTGTCTTTATCCAGATCTGTAGAGAAAACTATAACTACACTTAATCTAAGAAAGAAAACTGCTGCAGGTTACATGAGACCTCAAGTTTAAGACACTCTGATTGCAGATACTAAATTGGAAGGTACCTTAATAGAACTGATGATATGTGGCTTATCCAAATAAACTACAAATACTCATCAACAAAGAGTTTTTAAAAACTTTATTTGGTGATCTAATAATTAAAATATTCAATACAATAAAAATCTAGGGATACTCTGGAGATCTGAATGAGAAACGCCCTCCCTAGGTTTCTGTATTTGAACACTTGGTTCCTAGTTGGTAGCACTGTTTAGAAGGTTTAGCAAGTACAACCTTGCTTGAGGAAGTGTGTCACTGGATAACGTTTTAAGATTCCATGGCTCACTCCACTTCCAGTCAGCATCCCCAACTCCCCACTCTGTTTAGTGATTCAGTTACGATGGGATTCTTAGCTTCATGCTCCTCCAGCCACCACGCCTCTGGCTGCCATGGTAATTCTTATCCCCCTGGAACCATAAGCCCAAATAAACTCTTCCTTCTATAAATTGCCTTGGTCTTGGTGATTTATCACAGCAAGGGGGGAAAAAACTGATACTAATATAAAAGACTATCAATGGTCTTGTCATTCTATGCCAAAAGGATTTATACTTGTAAAATCAAAATACTCTACAGCAACAGAAACTATTTCAGTAATTTGGTGAACAAGTCATACATCAAAGCTGATTATGCTAGTGAACAAGACAAGCAAATCTACATCAAAGCGTGACAACCAGCTGGGAAAGGCCAATCAAAGAAAATGTAGAGAGACTAGAATATCTGAGAACACAAAGGACAAAAACCAATCATCTAAGGAAGAAAACTATACAGCCAAGTACATGACAGTAACGATACAAAAGACTAGACGGTCCTGAAGCATGTGTCCAAAACCTAAGTTAGGGCAGGCTTAATCGAAAAAGCCCTTGAACAAGGCATTGGTTAAATGCTTTAGAAAAGTTTTAGGACGTTAACTCTGAAAAACAGAACATAATGGCAAAGACTCGCTGGAAGACAAAGACAACATTTCAAGTAGTACAAGCCTCAGATCAGACTATGATAACAATCAACAGGAAAGGACACACTGGAAAAAGCCATGAAACACACAGGTGGCCATCAGGCAACTAAGAAATAGGAAGATTAAATGATTTCAAAACATCACTAGTCAACAAATTTTGAGTTTGTTATCAGAAATTTAAAGAAAGAAACAAACAAATATTGAGACAAAAGCAAAGTGTGAGTAATAAAGGGGAAATGTAGAGTTTAGCATATATAATGTTCAGGTTCAGAGTATACATATGTGACTGCTATGGGTTCAATTTATTCTGTTCTATTTTTATTAGTTAAAGATCATCAGCACATATCTGAGGTGTTTTTGAGACAGCCATGGAGGCTGACATTTGAGAGCAGAACAAGCAAAGGCTACATTACTTACATACCATAAAATTCTGTTGTAAAGGCGACCAAGAATACATTATAGGCACCGAGGCGACTGCATTCAGGGTCTTTAACGGGATGACTTGTGCTGGAAAATCCAAGTCACTGGTGACTGAACACTAAAACAGAACACAAATAAGTAAAAACTTCCTCTTACAAATCAAAAGATCAACCTTTGATCCCAAAAGATCAAGCTATGGTTGTCATCATACTGTGAACAGATGCTGTAACTCTGAATATAATTTTTATGATGCAAAGGTTCATAAAATCCAAAAAGAATCATCTTTTCTCTAAGGTGTCTCCTTAGACATTCTCCATCTTTTGTAAGCTTTTAATCCCCTCCAGCCTTTCTCATACTTACCATTAACAGTTAAAATCAAAAACTATATTCATATTAGCCTCAGAAATCTGATCTGCAGCACGTTTTCTCTAAACACTTGAGTTTATTTTTAATTCTGATCACTCAAGCACATAGATTAGAATATATTATATATACCAAATGTGTCCTAAGATTATGAATTGCATTGACCTTATTTCTTTGTTTGGTGAGATGAGGTCCTGTTATTGAATTTAATCTGTAGACCAGGATTGTCCTCAAATTCACAATTCTCCTGCCTCAGCCTAAAAGATGCTATGAATGCTAAGATAACAGGCAGATATCACTATGGTATATCTAAACCTTATCTTTTCTCTTGCTTTTTAAAAATGTCATATTTTATATATTATCAAATAATGGATTAAGAGTAACAGATGAGTTTCAATCGCAAAAACATTTTAATCAGCTTTATAAAATCTAACTGTTCACATGTAAGGCGCTACATTAAGCACAGTAAATGTTTTATCATAGTTATTATGACTCTAGTTGAAGGCACTTACCCCACTTTGCAATGAAAAACCTACAGTAAAGAAAGGACAAGGAGTTTGCTCAAGATCATACATGGAGTATACACAGCAAGTCTGATTCTGCTCACTGCTCTGACCCACTGCCATGATACTTCATCTCTATAACACACCTTCTATCCCTTAAAATTCATTTTGTATTATTTATCATAATAATGATTTAATGTTAAATTTCTGGGGCATCAAAAAGAGACAGAATTTGACCTCCACCAACAGACAGAACTGTGTTTATTAATGCATATATCGAGGAACAACTTCTCTCTAGAGGAAGAAACTGAGGGGCCTGCCAGGGAGCAAAGGTAGCTGTGGGCTATGAGGCTTGATTGAGGAAATTGCTGTAGCCTTGGTCACTCCTGTAATCTCTCCTTCCTGAAACTGTTAGCCCAAGGCAAGACAGACTACCCAACTATAATCTCACAGGAATTCTGTCTCACAACTGAGGCACTCTATCAGACTTCACAGCACACTATTCTTCCTGTATCACAGAGGAAAAAACTGCTAATTACACTGTGACATAATGCCTTCTTACCACAGTGACTTAAACAAAAAAATGTTGGTTAAAAATTGTTAACATTTTTGCAATTTCGATTCTAATATGGTAAAAATCCGTGCCCTAATAACCACATTGCTTTCTATCCTGGTGAGGAATCCAGCTTAAAAGAGTTCTATTCTCAAATGTCAAGCCTCCATGGCTGTCTCAAAAATACCTCAGATATGTACTGATGATCTTTAACTAATAAAAATAGAACAAAATAAATTGAACTCATGGCAGTCACATTTGTACACACGATATACAGAGTCAGTGTCTGAGATTTATGTAGGGTGTTTTCAAGTCAGCAAGAGTGGGACTGGATGAGGTGAGATTACTCGCACACAGGCTACATAAGCCTACATGTGTACTCATGTGTACCTCATGTTTAGAGCCTTCAGTTCTACATAGCTGCTCGGGAACTCTGACCATCACAGTGCACACTGCACACAAAGATGACTCCTTCCTAACAGAAGTGAAAGTGACAGACAAAGTAGTTCCAAAGAACTAAGATAGTGATGTCTACTTATGTGTTTTCCAAAAAGGCAAAGGAAAAATAACAATACCAAAAGCTCAAAGTCAAGTAAATAAGGTGTGAATGGCTTATTAATGTCCTCTTTCCTAACCGGCGTCACTCACAGATCCTCATCCCCCCATTTGCTAATCCAATAACTACAGAAACTAACATTTATTGATCACATGCTGTGTTCCAATCACCACGCTAAGTAACTGCAGATATTCATAACCCTAAGTAGTTCTTGTAATCACCTTATGATACAATTTTAACATCACAATCCACAAACGGGACCAGGGGCCAGAAATTAAATCTTCCTAGTAAGAAGTAAACTCAGAAGGTAGGACTAAAAACGAAGTCTAATTGTAACATCCAAGAACTTCCTCAATTTACTGTGCTTTAGTTCTTGCTCTCAGAAGCTCACGGGAAAGATTCACTATAGAGCCTATAGTATCTGCTATGTGGAATGTGACCACACCCAGTAAGGTCACAGGGGTATCACCAACAATTCTCCTCACTCTATCCCTAGCACATCTTCCTTCCCTTCAACCTGACTAGGTAAATTTAAGTATGAAATGATTTTAATTACTCAATAAAGCATCACATATTATCCAATAATCTTAAATATAAAACAATTTTCATTTCTTAAAAAAAGTTATTAACTTTTGTTTTATATTTGGTGGGAATAAATTAATTCTACATAGAAGCTGTCTTTATAGCTTAGAGAGACAGACTGGTTCTCCAACCCTGACTTACCTGTGTTAGCACATGAATCCAAGGTCATGTGTAAGTCAGACAGAAAATATTCTTTTCAACTACTAGTTAAGGGGATAACTGATTTGCAGAAAACTTTCTGGCTATACTAATGTAAGCTGGAAACTCACAGAAGCACAGAAAACAGGAAGGCACGGGCTATAGCACAAATGACACCCCCTGTCTAACATCTCCTCCCCATTTCTGATACCCACCACTTTAAAGTTCTGAGTCATCCACAAGTCACCAAGGGATAAAACACAAGCTCTGTAAGGGGAAGAGCAGCTGAGGTGAACGGTAGGATTTTTACCTTTCTACCTCAAAACAATATTCAGCAGTGTCTTAAAACATATGTTTGTGGTGTCAACAGATTATGTTTGTGGCAGAAAGTTCAGTTCCTTCCAAGCTCTGAGGACACCTATGTGGAGAATGAAGCTGAGCTCTCTGCAGCACCTCTGGATCCTACCCCACACAGTCTCTAGCCATGCTACAACCATACCGTCCTCACTCGTGAAATGATACTGAAATGCCACAGCATTTGCAGGTAAAACAAGTTAGGAATGCTATGTGTTGACTTACAGAAAATTATACAAAACTCCCAGTTACTTAGCAACTTTACTTCCTTTGAACGTGTTTCGCTCTCAACTCTTTAAATACTTATATCGCTCAAAACAGTGCAAAAGCTGTTGTTGACCTCAAGAGTCACCAGAGCATTTTTGCCTGCTCAGTTATACCTCTAGGAGGCCTACTTTAGCAACTTAAATTTCTAATTCTAACTCCAATTTCAGGATCACACAAGACATTATTACAGATAATTCAACAGTGGTAAAGAAAAACAAGTTACCAAGGATGGCACACTGTCAGAAAACACAGCTAAATGGTAAGTAGCCAGCTTCCTCTGAGGTCGGGGACTTACACCAACTAGCTGGTACAATAGGCAACTGTGTGGCTGGAGAGGAAGCCAAGCCAAAAATAGTAGTTGTAGGAGTGCACAACCAAACTGAGGCTCTTGGCAGAAGACTGACTGGTTCCAAGTAAAAACTGTGTTATGGAAAATCGTAGAGGGAGAGCAGGGGAATGGCCTGCAGGGAAGGGAGAAAAATTAACACACCCTACTATGTGCCAAGCACCATGTTAGAGACTTTACCAAAGTTGACTTTAAAATTCTCTACTACCTTATGAGGTAAATATTCCCCATTTTAGGCAGGACATCCCAAAGGACAATAGTAACAGCCACTCCACCTCTGAATGACCCTTAGCATGAAGGCAGTTAAACCCAGCTGCAAAAAAGTCCACGGGAGTTATATCACACCAGCTACTGTACTGGGTGGTGTGATCGATCATACATTCTTGAATACTCACTGGCTCATTCAGTTAGTTCATACTCAGACACCATGAACTGTCATTATTTTCAAACATACTCCTATTTCCTATTTCTCCATATGAGAACAAAGAAGAAGCAGAAAGCCATAGCCCGGGAAGAGAATGTGAGTGAAAGGCATCAGCTACTCTCAACCCAGGGAGGCCACCAGCCCAGGAGAGAGTGAAGAGGAGACATCAGCTATCGTCAACCTCAAAGGGAAGCTGAAGATTACTTCCAAGACTACCTTAATTTTTCTTCAGGACTTAAGGAAAGAAAGGGAAAACAAAGTCCAAGTTTTTAATTAGCTAGGCCTTATGGTAAGGGCAATATACATATTTAAATTCAAGACCGCTTTCTGGTGAAGCAAGAAGGAAAAAAAAGGAATGAGTTAAGCAGCATGTATTGAGGAAGCTCAACAGCAAACATGGCTTGATAACCAGTTGGAAGGGCAGAGGAAGAAGACTGAAGGGGACATTCTTGAGAAAAAGTATCTCTCAAACAAGAGGGTCAGAAATAAAAACAAAAATGGGCCTAACATCTTCAGGCAAGTATTTAATGAAACCTAGGGAATAAACAGTAGTCTATTCCAGATTATAAACTGCTTCCATTTTTGATATTATACATTTATGTCAAAAAGCCATTGCATACTGGAGTCTCCCTTGTAACAAAAGGAAATTATCTTGGATTTCACTTTCATCTAATATCACTCTTACACTTCTTCCTAGCAGAAATGTACAAGCATTTCTCTGTGTGTGTGTGTGTGTGTGTGTGTGTGTGTGTGTGTGTGTGTATGCATGCTGAGGGAGGGGAGTATTTTTGTTGTTTTTTGCTTTGAGATAGAGTCTCTCTGTGTAGCCTTGGCTGGCAGGGAATTTTCTATTGAGACCAGCCTATATAAAGGACATGGAAGAAGGAAACGTGTTCTCTGCCTGCTTGCCCTGGATCTTGAGTCCTTCACTGGCATCAGAGCATACTTCTTCGGGATTCAGGCGTACACTAATGACCAGCTAAAACATCAGGCTTCAATGACTTAACAACTTCTAGATTCTTGTACCTTCCATTTGTAGATAGCCATTGTTGGAATAGCTGGACCACAGCCTGGAAAACATTCTAATAAATCTCCTGGATGGATGTAACCATCCATCCATTCATCCATCCATCGAGTTCTAGAGAACTCTGACAGATTTTGGTACCAGAAGTGGTTCTAGAGCAACAAAAATATAAGGATGAAACTTTAAGTATCTTTCTAAAATAGGCATCTCACTTTGTCAATACTAGTTACTGAAGCCTTTCATGTAAGCTCAGAGAGTCCTGAATGATGAAAGCCCATTATGTGTACTATTTTACAAATTAAGGAGACAAATACATTTGATTATCCTGATTCACCAAATGTGAGAGGCAATGGATTTGGTGACTCTGTATATAAAACTTTGGACAATTTTGTGGAAAAATAAGGAAAAGGATGACACTGGTCAGTTGACCTTAGCATCACTAGATAAACTGACAATGGGAAAGAATGAGCTTCACGATAAAATTAATCAACTTCTATCATCTCAGAATTTAGTGAATTCACCAATGAACTCAACAATAAAAATAAAACTGACCAACTGTAGGTTTAGTCTAAAGCAGTAGCTTTCAGCCTGTGGATCGTAACTCCTTTGGGGGGGGGGGGGGGGTCACATATCAGATACATACCATATCAGATATTTACATTACAATTCATAACAGCAGCACAATTACACTTATGACTTAGCAATGCAATAATTTTATAGTTAGGGTTTACCACAACATGAGGAAGTATATTAAGAGCTGCAGTTTTAGGAAGGTTGAGAACCACTGACAAAGGTTTCTAAGTATGCCCTGGAAGAGATCTTCTCTCTAGCAGCCATAGAGCTCAAGTTACAGAAAAATCAAACCAAAGCCCCCATTATAAGACTGAATAAATTACAAATAAAATTCAAATCCCAGCCTCAGAGGGTGTTAAAATTAAGGGCATTACTGGTAAAGAATAGGATCCTATACTTGATATGCAGATATGTAGGAGGACCCTATTGAAGCTGAGAACACTGAACCCTCAGATTCTCAAGAGTATGCTGTGTGACACCTAATCCTCCTGGGAAGTCCCAGAAGACATGACCTTCACCAGTCCTGTAAGACCAAAAATGGTGAGGGGTACCAGCCCATTTGAAGAGCTTTGTTGTAGCCCTTTTCCTTGTGTCAGACCTAGGGTCTGAAGCACTGCTGTTCAGTTGAATGAATTTAATTCAGTGGGTCTAATTGGGCCCTGAGGTAGCATGGGGCCAAGTAGCAGCACTGAATCAACAAAGACAATGTGACTGTAGTTATGGTTTGGGTAGCACAGATAAAACTATGTCCATAATGACCTAACTTTTAATAGGTAACACAGAAAATCTGATTTTTATGGTGGTATGATTCGTATGGACCTTTGGTACTGGCTAATCAATCATATTATGTCCAGGCATGAAACATTTTAGGAAACCTATTGTATTTTTGTTTGATCTATGTAAGCAGAAAAATTCTCTAATAACTAATAAAGCCTATAATTGGATCATGGCAAAAGGAAATCAGCCCATAAGCCAATTTCTAGACTTGAGCCAGTTTGCCAAACCAGAACGCCTTGAATGAGGGGACTGCCAGGTTCCCCTGAAGAAAGACCTTGATAAAATACCCAAAAGTTTCACTCTTAACTGTTCTCAAGTCCTCTCCCAGAGGGCCCTACAGCCTTTTACAAGGTTAACTGTACACTGGAGGAAAGGAAACAATCAGACTTCCCAGGATCTATTGGATACTGGTTATGAATTGACACTGGTTCCAAGAGACCCCAAGAAGCATTATAGCCTTCCAATTAAGTGGGGCCCTATGAAGGTCAGGTGATTAATGGAGTTTTGGCTGAAGTCCGACTCACAGTAGGTACAGTACATCCCCTGAACTCATCCTTTGGTTATTTCCCCAGTCCCAGATGTATAATTGAAATAGATATTCTTAGATGTTGGCAGGATGCCCACACTGGTTCCCTGACCTATGTAGTGAGGGCTATTGTGGTTAGAAAGGGTAAATGGAAGTCTTTTAGAGTTGCCTCTGCCAGAGAGAACAGCTAATCAAAAACAGTATCATATCCCTGGAAGAACTGCAGAAATTAGTACCACCATCAAGGACTTGAAAAGAAACAGAAGTAGTGGTTCCCACCACAATTCCCTCTAACTCTCCTATCTGGCCAGTGCAGAAGACAGGCAGACATGAAGAATGACAGTTGACTATCTAAAACTACATCAGGTAGTAACTCTGATTGTGCTGCTGTACCAACGTCCTTATTTGAGCAGATTAACAAATTCCTGGTATATGGCATACAGCTATTGATCTAACAATTAACTTTCTCAGTACCTGTCTGTCCATAAGGCCCACCAGAAGCAATCAGCTTTCAGTTGGCAAGGCCAGCAGTATACCTTTACAGTTTTCCTTGAGGGAATCTATCACCTCTCCAGCCCTGAGTCATAACTTACTTCTAAGGGATCTTAATCGTCTGTCTCTTTTGCAGAGTATCATATGGTTCACTAAATTGGCAACATTATGCTGACTGGACCAAATGAGCAGGAAGTAGCAACCACTTTGGACTTGTTGCTAACACATGTGAATCAAAGAATGGGAAATAAATCCAGCCAAAATTCAAAGGCCTTCTACCTCAGTGAAATACTTAGGAGTCCACTCTTATGGGACATAAAGAGATATTCTAAGATGAAGAATAAGTTATTGTATCTGGCCCCTTCCACCACCAAGAAAGAAGCACAATGTTTAGTGAGCCTATATGAATTCTGGAGACACTAGTGTGTTAGTCCAGCCTATATACCAAGTGACTCAGAAAACTGCTAGCTTTGAGTGGGGCCTGGAACAGGAAAAGGCTCTTTAACAGGTCCAGGCCGCTGTGCGCAGACTACACTACCATTTGGACCATATGATCTAGCAGAGCTGATGATACTTTGAGGTGTCAGTGGCAAATAGGGATGCTGTTTGGAAAATTGGCAGGCCTCTATAGATGAATCACAGAAGACACTTTGGAGCAAGGGTCTACCATCATCTGAAAGACAAGTATCCTCTCTTTGAGAGCTCTTGGACTGCTTGGGCTTTAGTGGAAATCGAACATTTGACAATGTGACACCAAGTTACAATACTACCCAAGCTGCCCATCATGAGCTAGGTATTATCTTACTGACCATACCATGAAATAGAACATGCACAGTAGCAATCCATTATCCAACAGAAGCGGTATACATATGATCAGGCCTGAGCAGGTCCTGAAAGCACAAACAAGTTACCCAAGAAGTTGTTCAAATGCCTAAGGTTTCTATCCCTGTTACAATGCCACCTGCTCCCAAACATACATGTATATATAGCCTCATATGACTAACTGACTAAGAGAAGAAAAGACTAGGGCCTACTTTACTGATGTTCTGCATATTGTGCAAGCACCAACCAGAAGTGGACAGTTGCAGCATGACAACTTCTGGAACAACCCTGAAAGTCACCAGTGAAAGGAAATCTTCACTAAGGCAGAACTTCAGGCAGTACACATGGTGTTTTGAACAGGAGAAATGGTCAGATGTGTGATTGTTCACTGATTCATGGTTTGTAGACATTGAATTGGTTGAACAGTCAGGGACTTGGAAAAACCATGATTAAAAGATTAGTAAGAAAAACATCTGGGGACTAAGTATGTAGACAGATTTCTCCAAATGGGTGAAGAATGTGAAGATACTTGGTGCCCCATGTAAATACTCATCAAAAGTTGACTTCAGCTGGAGGAGCTCAATAATCAAGTGGATAAAGCCTCTTTTCCTAGCCATCTCTGTCACTACCCAATGGACACATAAAAAAAAGAGGCCATGGTGGCAGAGATGGGGATGATACGTGAGCTTGAAAACACAGACTGCCATTCACCAAGAGTGAACTGGCTATAGCTGCTGCTAAGTGCCAGATCTGCAACCAATACTGAGGCCCAGATATGGAACTGTACCCTGAGATAACAGTTAACAACCTGGTAGCAGACTGACTACATTGAACCACATCTTCCATAGAAATATAACACTTTGTCCCTAATGGAATACTTATACTGGTTGTGAATTTGGCTTTCCTGTGCGTAATGCTTCTTCCAAAACTATCATCTGTGGACTTAACAGAATGCTATAGCCACCATCTTGGTATTTCATACAGTATTGAATCTGACCAAGGAACTCATGTCATACCTGCGAAGTAGAACAGTGGGCCTAAGATCATAGAATCCACTAGTCTTACCATGTTCCCTACTATCCTGAAGCAGTTGGCTCAAAAGAAAGATGTAATGGTCTTATGAAAACAGTTACAACACTAATTAATTGTCAGCACCCTTGGAAGGCTGGGGCAGGTGTTCTCTAGAAGATGCTATATGCTTTGAATCAGCATCCAATATATGGTACATCTCCCAGAGCAAGGATCCCTGTGTCTAGAAACCAAGGAGTGGAAAAGGGAATAGTTCCACTCACTATCATGCCTAGTGACCCACTAGGAAAATGTTTGCTTCTTGTTCCCATGACCTTAAATTCTGCTGGTCTAGGAATTCTGGTTTCAGAGAGGGGAACATTCTTGCCAAGAGCCACAACAAACATCCCATTGGAAGCTCAGATGTCCCCTAGGCCTCTTTGAATTTAGGCCTCTTTGAGCTTCTGATGCCCTTAAACCAACAGGTTAAGAAAGGAGTAACAGTGTCAGGAGGGGTTACTGATTCAGACTAAAAAGAAGAAATTGGGTTGCTTCTCCACGACAGAGGTAAGGAGGAGTATGTCTGGAGAGCAGGAGAGATCCTTCAGGGCATCTCTTGGAGTTACTACACTCTCTTGGTGTTAACACTGACTGTGGTTAAAGTCAATGGAAAAACCCACTAAGGTGCTTTCTGAATATGGAGGAAACACAGAATGGGTAACAGAGAAAGGTAATTATAAATACCAGCTAAGTGGCAGCCTGACCACTTAGCCACCAACCAGGCCCAGATCCAGGGCTTTGAGTTAACCAAGCCCAACATCTACACCATCTCTGAACTGCCAGAGAGAATGAAGGGACTGGTGAAGTGGTAATTTCTGTCTTTGTTGGAGACTCAAATGTGTCCAATGATATTTTTCTTAAAGCTGTCTTATGAGGGAGGATGTTTTGCTAAGAACAGACATGTGGTATTTTTCTGGAAGCTGTCTGGTGAAATGGCATATGATATTTTGTTGGAGTGGGCATTTGAGAGGACACATGTTTTAGAAAGAGTATAAATATAACCCAACAGACAGTGGACAACACTCTGGCATTGGTTCTCCTTGCTGGTCTTCCTTGGGCTTCCCAGACACTGGTCTTTGCTGATGATGCTATTGCATTGGTGCGCCTTGCTTTCTTCCATGATCTTCACTTGTTGTGCTTCATAGAGACAAGTGTACCAAAGAACTTCTGGTGGTGTTCTGGCTGCTTCTTGTAGCTTCGGCAGACTCATGCCATTTGGCAGAGCCTGGTGGTTTCTTCTGGATTGAGCCACTGGTTGATGTGCATTTGATGTTTCTCTAGTGAACTTGTCTGTAGACAACGAAGATTGGAATAGTCCCAAGAAACTGTTCCAAACAGGTCCATGTACCCCTTGTCCTATTAGCCATTTTCCTCCTCTACCTTTGGTCGGTGGGCTATAAATTTTTATATTTAAAAAATAAAAGCCTTTAGGCTGATCCTACAGATCCAAAGCTCCAGGATCTCCATGACACAGGACAAAACCAAGATATCTAAGAGAGGTCCTGATGAGAATCCAGTATTCACAATATAGCAGAAGCCAAACACCTTGAACCAGACCAATGGCTCATTGCAATGAACATTTGCAAGTAAAGATGGGTAGGCAAAAGGGTATACTGTGTGACACACTTTGATATACTACAGTTTCCCTATTTTTTTCCTTTTGGTGAGGATGTTACAAAGACGGAAGGGATAGGAAGATGGGTGGGTTTTTGCTTTTTTTTTTTTTTTCTGAGACAGGGTTTCTCTGTGTAGCCCTGGCACTCACTTTAATCCCAGCACTCAGGAGGCAGAGGCAGGTGAATTTCTGAGTTCGAGGCCAGCCTGGTCTACAGAGTGAGTTCCAGGACAGCCAGGGCTACACAGAGAAACCCTGTCTCAAAAAAAAAAAAAAAAAAGGAAGATGGGTGGGGTTGGGGTACATGATTTGAAATTTACAAAGAATCAAAAGTATAAACAAATGAATAAATAAATGTCAGCTAAGGCTACATAACCAGTTACAGAGATAATAATTATAATTTACATAAGTGTTTCTGATATATTTTTGTTTAGAATATAAAGATATTTGTGTTTTCTTTCCTCAATTTATCATGAAATGTAGCATCAATTAAGAGACTACCAGTGGACATTATTTTTAAGTGTGATATCCTAAAAGAATGTCCCTCAAGCCGGGCGTGGTGGCGCACGCCTTTAATCCCAGCACTCGGGAGGCAGAGGCAGGCAGATTTCTGAGTTCGAGGCCAGCCTGGTCTACAAAGTGAGTTCCAGGACAGCCAGGGCTATACAGAGAAACCCTGTCTCGAAAAACCAAAAAAAAAAAAAAGAAAAACCAAAAAAAAAAAAAAAAAAAGAATGTCCCTCAAGGAACATTGCCACCTATTCTAAGTTTATAATGTGTTTGTATAAAGGATAATTATATCATGTTAAGTGTAAATATGACCTGGTTATTGTTTTCATTTGGAAATTAAGCATGATATCAAAAGATATGATTGTGTGCCAGGTTGATAAGAGATGGACTTATGATTTTTAGTCTTGGCTGTCAAGTTGACTACACTTGAAATTAACTAAAACCCAAATGGCTAGGCCTACCCATGAGAAATTTTTTTCATAAGTAAATTATTTGAAGTGGGAGACCTGCTTCTAATTTGGATCTTTGGGGTAGAAAGATTCATCTTTGATCTAGGCCATACTGCTGGCTGCCTATACATGGAAGGAGGAAGCTTGTTCTCTGATTATTCTTGCTCTCACTGGCAAGTCCATTCTTTCACTGGCATGAGAGCCTACTTCTTTAGCACTCCAGCATATACTAAAGACCAGATAAGACAGCCTCATGGACTGAACAACTACTAGATTCTTGGACCTTCTGTTGGTGGATAGTCATTGTTGGACTAGCTGGACCATAGCCTGTAAGTCATTATACTAACTCTGTACCTTTACATAGACAAACAGTCTGATTCATTCTTCACGTTCTGTTCCTCTAGAGAACCCTAGCCAATATAATTAGGCTCCTTAACACTCTTCTTTGCATCCTCTTCAGAAGCTTGACCTAAATGATGGGGATCATAAACAATGATCCTAATCCTATGACAAAACCCAAGACAATCTGACTAGGCCATAAGGGTAAAATATACCCAAAATTACATGCTCTTCTGCTAAAAACCAGTTTTGTTAAAACACTGGAGATCACAAAGCCAGTACTAAGACATAAACTACAAAATACTCAAAAAGCTAGGTGTGATGGCAGGTGCCTATAGTCCTATCACTTGATAGACAGAGGAATAAGGACTTCAAGGGTTCAAGGTGAGCCCAGACTATGAAACCCTGTCTCAAACATAAATCTAAATCATGGAGGTGGGGGGTGGGGGGTGGGGGTGGAGAGTATTAAATTAAAACACTTGGAAGAGAAGAAAGCAGGAAGGGGGCAGAGGATAGACAATGGGACACCAAGACATGTGTATGTGCAGTCTTAAGTATCTACATCAATAATAGTGTCATGGAAAGAAAACTAAACTGTTACTACAACTAAAAGGAAAGACTAAATGACAAACACAATATTATGTGAGTTCACACTATGTACAAGTTACGGCAGCAAATCTATTTCAAAAACTGAATGAAACAGAGCAACAGAGACTAAACACAGACAAGGCTGCCGTAACCATAGAGTGAGCTACATTTAGATTCTGGCACAGGAGATCCTGTAGTGTCAGCAGCTTCTGCTAATTTTGCCAACAGGTAGTTAAGTGCTCTTTACTGCTGACTGACTAGTCAACATAGTACTGAAGCAACTAGACAGCTAAACAAAAAAAGTTCACCCTACCTCCACACAGTTTATGCCATGAAAATGCCTATGGGTTAAGTAGTTCATAGAATACAAAACCAAAAACAGAAAACTAAAAGATGTGTATTTTATAATCCAGAAGACTTTCTAAGCCCTTGAGGAACATAAAAATAAAAAAAGTTAGTTAAAGTATAACCAAATATATCAGGGATAACATGAAAATGTGAAGAATTAAAAAAAAAAAAAAAAAAACTAAACCCCAATCTAACTTGGGCCAAATGCCAAAATAAGTTCAAAACAAAAAGAAGGTGGAAAGACGGCTCAGTGGTTAAGAGCACTAGCTGCTCTTTAAGGATTAATTCCAGGTTTAACTCCCAGAGCTTGCATGGTGGTCTACAAGTATCCAAACTCCAGACCAGGGTATCCGACACCCTCTTCTGACCTCACGGACACCAGGCACACAAGTGATGAACAGACATATATGCAAGCAAAATACCATAAACATAAAATAAAAATTTTAAAGCATCCAGCAGTATGCATACACACACACAGACACACACAGACACACACACACACACACACACACACACACACACACACACGGGAAGGAGGGAGGGAGGGAGGGAGGGAGGGAGGGAGGGAGGAAGGAAGGAAGGAAGGAAGGAAGGAAGGAAGGAAGGAAGGAAGGAAGGAAGGAAGGAAGGAAGGAAGTTAGGAAGTTTATAATGGGGCCTAAAGTGATCTCTAGATGGTTAAGATCACTGACTGTTCAGCTGTCATCACCCACATGGGATCTTACAAGTAAGTCTCTGTAACTCCAAGCCCATCCTCTTCTTCATTTCTCAGGTATGAGGCACACATATGCAAACACACATGCAGGCAAAACACTCAACATCTCTGAGTTAAGGCAAACTGTAACACAACTTGTATCTATCACTCTAACAATATCCTGTGTAAAGAGGCATTTCCATATAGAGCTAGTGGGAGTGAGACAGATGAGAGGGCCCGTTTCCCCTGGGACAGTATGTTTAAAATCACTATTAGTGGGCCTGTAGGATGGTTCTGAGGGTAAAAAACAAACCTGCTACCATGCCTTACTATGCATGGTGGAAAGAGCTAACTCCCACATACACACACAAAAATAAATGAATAAATAAATACATAAATAAAATGTAAAAAAACTAAGGTGCATTCTTTCAAAAAATGACATTAAGTTGTTTGTTCATTTCCTGTAAGAAGCAGACAGCTAGCAATAAGACAATTTGACTTCCTAATTCTCAGCTGTTGGACAATTCTTGGCTGCCTTGACTATAATGAATTACCCCTTAATGTCAGTACCAGGTGTCTAGGTCACACCTTAGACATCTTAAAATGACTACAGCATGATCATAGCTGACAGCCCTCGCTTCCGAAGGCAGCCAGGGCTGTTTTGAGATAGTATCAAACTTTTAGCCATCACAAGCCTGGATGAACTCCAGATGACACTGCAACCAGTTTCACCTAGGCCAGACAGGGATCACTTTCCCCAAGTCATCTAGCCAAAGGGACTACTTTGACTGTGACTAAATACAAGGCTAGGTACTACTGGTACCATATACAAACCTCCATTAACACCAGTCATAGTTAAGAGGCAAGGCTGATTGGTCCAAAATAAATGCATGATGAGACTGATCCAAACAGCCTTTCTTCAGCTATGCCAGCAGGCTATTAAAGCTCAGTGAGTGGGCTAGAAGATACTCTCCTGCGCCTTCTTCCCTGTTATTGCAACACTAAGCCCAATGAAAGCTTCTCTCAAATGGTCTTTCCTTGCCCAGTGGTACAAGCTTCACTGGAAACATGGAGAAAGTATGAGACCAGAGCAGTGAAGCCGCAGGGGCAGGGACTGCCACAGTCACATGGCTGAGCTATGGGGACTGTGCCTGCTGGGACTAAGGGCATATACCACCACACTAGTTTTAAAACCTTGAGGTCTCAAAAATTACAAGAAATATGCTACTATTTTGAACTTAAGGATGTTTCAGAGTACTGAAATGTTGCTAAATGACAATGTTTGGGGAATAAAGTATACTGACACCTTAGCTACATTAGGATTTTTTTTCCTTACAAATTGTAACTAGAACTTTCTCTTGACACTCACCTAAGTAATGTGCATTACAAGGCAATAAGCCATGCAATCATGTACTTATTTACATGTAAAATAGACCTAGGTTTTTCTTTAGCAAAAATGGTTATATTCTATTATTTTAATAGAACTTTATTTTTTAAATCACTTGTAAATATCAATAAGCAAATAATTTTAATCACCTCAAATATTACTAGGAGGAGCAAATCTACATATATTAAAAGTTTAAAAACTCTTCATGAATATAAAAATCATTATATACATCTAATGCTATTTCTATTGCAAACAACTCTACACTTACCAAAATTCTCTTTTCATAAGACACAGATGCTTACAAATACATCTTATTATACATGTGCCTGGCATATTGTTATCATGTCATTTACCTAGCACAAAGGCATTACCTGAGCAAGGCATTCACGGTATAAAAAAATTTTTTTTTAACAAAAAAAATAATCCAGGGCAAGCAGGGTACCATGCACTTTTAATTCCAGCACTCAAACCCCAGAAGCAGATGGATCTCTGAAGCCAGTCTGGTCAACAAGAGTGAGTTCCAGGCCAGCTAGAGCTACATGGTGAGATCCTATCTCAAAACAGGGAACAACAAATTACTGAAAGAAAGAAAAAACACCGTATAGTTTTTAGTGGGGGGGAAAATTGACAGATGTACAAGAAATACACTAAGAACATCAAGGGTAATACCAATTTCTTCACTAAACCTAGAAAAAAAAAACCGGCTAAAAAAAAATGAAGACTCACAAGTTTTTCTAGTTGTTAAGACAAAGCAAGTCACTTGGAAACTATATTCTGATAAACAGCCACATAAGCAACAAGGTATGTATTCTTTAGTGTTGCTTAATGACATATTGATGTTGGGTAATTCTTTAAAAGATTAACTGAAGACCAAAGAAAATGAATGCATAATATATCATCACTGTCTTCAAGTCAGAAATATTTTTTTTAAAACAGAGAAAGGAATTAAAGAGATGGCTCAACCATTAAAAGCCTTTGTGGTTCTTACAGAGGACCTAAACTCAGCTCCCAGGATCCGTGTCAGGTGGCTCACAACAGCCTGTAACTTCAACTTCAAGGGATCTGATGTCCTCTTGTTGCCTCCCCAGGCACTGTACTTACATTCACAGTCACACACAAACACATATACACAGAATAGAAAATAAAAACCTTTTAAAAAAGGAAATATATTCTGAATTAAAATTCTGTGGCCAAGATTGCTAAGATTATTTCTGAATCTCAATAACAAGGAATTATGCTTAAAATGCTCCACAGGGACAAAATGTGAACTCTTTATTCTTTATCAAAATTACTAAGATAAAATATTCAAAATATTATACATCTACAAGCAACTTAAATGGACTCAGTGTGTGTGTGTGGATGGGGGAATAATTAAAGAACTCCTGAATTTAAGAGGGAATGGGGGGAGGAGGAATGGAAACCATGTAAAGACAGTACTCCTGAATGAAATACTCAAAAATTTTAAAAAGACAGCAGACTAAACTTTAAAAGTACTTGCTGCTCTAATAGAGGACCGAGTTCAGCTCCTAGCACCTACAAGGTAGCTTATAACTATCCATAACTCCAATTATGGGAAATCTAATATCTTCTTCTCATCTCTTTAGATACAAGGCATGCACACAGTCCATTCACATGCATGTAGACAAATACTCATATACATAAAATAAGGATTTTTAAAAGATCGGGGGGTTCACTATTATAACCATGAATTTTAAATCACAAATATTTGTAAAATTATAAGTCAGACTTTAAAGACTTCTCACCTAAAAACTATAAAGAACTAGGAACTTTTCCAAATCATGTACTCTTACCAAGACCATACCACCATGAACATCCCCAAAGTCACCATGTATATAGTATTATCAGTGAAAATGCCACTGAATCATCACAGAAGCCTTTGAAGCCTGTGTGTCACACAACCTCCACAAGCCTCAGGTGACAGCAAATTATGGTTTGTTTATTATAATACTGTTATATATCAAAATGCTCGTTGAGATAATTACTAGAATAAAAAGGTGATCTCCATGTTTATGCATTCATGAATAATCTACGATCGTATAATCTTAATTCCAAATCACTTGCTTTTCCTTGAATTTACACTCAACACCCTTTATCATATCTTTCTGTATAAAACAAGGCACCTAAATAGAAATGTTCAAACCAGAATCCTAATAAGCAGCTCTCTTCTATTTAGATCTCGGCCATTCCCTACCATCTTGCTGGCAGTATGTTTTGATGCGATACTTAATAATAAACTCTACCATAAGACTTTTGTTTGAGATGATAATTACATTTCTCCCTACCCTTACTATAGGATTTTTATTTTTTGCCTTTCTTTGAAAATAAGAAATTATCTAATGGTAACTAAGATCTCCCTCACACAGAAAATGTAACTGTAGAAAACACCAATCTTGGAACACTGAATTTTTTTAAATTCTCAGTCTTTAAACAAAATGGATAATAAGAATCTTTCTTAGATCATAAATATAAAAAGAAATATTTCTTAAAAATGGCTAATTTTTATTTAGGAGACAGGGAGGAAAGCAACTGTGAGTTAGAAAGCCTGGCTCTAAATAATACTAATCTGAGCATTTTAGAGATTTGATCTCAAAGTTTTTTTTAAGTCTAGTATGCCTAAATAGCCAAAATATACCCTAAAACACACCAAGCTGTTAAAGGAATGATTGTAGTGTGGTAAGGCTGCCACTGATACACACTGAAACAAGTAGCAATGAAAGAGAGACATCCTGAAGTCTGTGAATTCTTCTCAATAAGCAATAAACATTACAATAAGTAGAAAGCAAATGTGTTGAGAATTGTTGCAACACTGTGTTAACCAACCTCCCTAGTCCCGCGCAATGAGCTCACAGAAGTCATGATGTGCACAGGCTGTATCCTCCGCTGCTTCCACTCTTGGTTTAAGGTTTCAGTTCTTTCCAAAATTTTCTGACGATTGGAACTAAACATAGTCTTTTAAAAACAAAGGAGAAATTGTTCATTGTTACAATATGTAGCATCTTTAAAGCAGGTTAAAATCTAGTGACTCACCAGAAGTACCATGACCATGTCCTCAAATGTACACAGATTCACACAATATACTACAATTCTCCACACTCTAGTAATAAATACAAAACATTACTCCTACTTGCTTGTAAGTAAAGAGGAGCAGGAAATTATTTCCATCCTCTCTTTGTTAAAATTTGTATTTCAGAAATCACAATGACTTTAGAAACACAAAGCCATAAAACAAATGCCTTTGTGATTCAGTCCTCAGTTTATACAAGCACTGCAAAGGTATACTGAAAAGACTGATTTCCCAACAAGCTGAATAATCCTTAATTTAAATGTTATGATTAATGAACATGATATTTTTTCATTTTTTGAGAAAGAATCCATGTATCCCAGGATGATCTTGAGCTTCTTTTTTATTACATTGTTGATTCATGTGCCTGTGCATTACATACTACAGCGCTTCTATAGCTATCTGTCAGAGGACTGTGCATTACATACTACAGCGCTTCTATAGCTATCTGTCAGAGGACTGTGCATTACATACTACAGCGCTTCTATAGCTATCTGTCAGAGGACTGTGCATTACATACTACAGCGCTTCTATAGCTATCTGTCAGAGGACTGTGCATTACATACTACAGCGCTTCTATAGCTATCTGTCAGAGGCCTGTGCATTACATACTACAGCGCTTCTATAGCTATCTGTCAGAGGACTGTGCATTACATACTACAGCGCTTCTATAGCTATCTGTCAGAGGACTGTGCATTACATACTACAGCGCTTCTATAGCTATCTGTCAGAGGACTGTGCATTACATACTACAGCGCTTCTATAGCTATCTGTCAGAGGCCTGTGCATTACATACTACAGCGCTTCTATAGCTATCTGTCAGAGGACTTGTGAGGCCTGGTTCTCTCCTTCCACCATGAAGGTCCCACGGATCAAAATCAGGTCATCGGGTTTAACAGCAAGTGCTTTTACCTGATGAGCCTCTCATCAGTCCAGTCTTGAACTTCGGGTCCTTCTGCTTCTACCTCCCAAGTGCTGGCATTAGAGGCACACAGCACAGCACCAAACAGTCATGATATAATTTTAACTAAGGCAGATCAAGAACCATTACTTTCAAGTCTCAATCGATTTTGACCTTGACTGAAAATGTACCATTTCGAAGTAAATCTATTTAACTTGGGGGTGGAAGGAATTAGTTTCAATTATATATGCATTCTTATGAAATTACCTTTACTTCGTCAGCTCTTCTGAACCTTTTGAGCTGTCTCAGTCTCATGTACTCTGATTTTACTCGCTTCCGCCAACAAACCGGTCCCTTCTCAGATTTCTTCCCAGTCTGGCCCATGATTATTCTAAAAGCAATGATTTCATATTATAATCACTTATCTAACCAGCTTGAATATGATCTTTTAATCCCAAGCAAACTGATATGAACAAAACATTTTTACTGTTGATATTTGTAGAGAAAAGCCCATGTACTCTGTATAGCTAAATCCTGGAAATGTGTCACTAAGTGATTTTATTTAATTTTTGTTTTTTTTTGTTTTTTTGGTTTTTTTTTTCAAGACAGGGTTTCTCAGTGTAGCCCTGGCTGTCCTGGAACTCACTCCATAACAGGCTGGCCTCAAACTCAAAGATCCACCTGCCTCTGCCTCCCAAGTGCTAGGGTTTAAGGAGTTTGCCACTCCTTAACATATTTTTATTTATAAACACATACTTTTATCTATAAATCTTAAATAGTAGCAAGTTTACATATATGTGATCTCATATATGTATGTATGTGGTATGTATACTATACCACAAGCTAGTTTTTACTCCATAGGGCTCACATTTTTAGAGTAAAAACTAAGTTTTTAATTATTTAAAAGCTATAATAGGGGCTAGAGAGGTGGCTTGGTGATTAAGGGCTGCTCTTCCAGATGACCCAGGGCCAACTTCCAGCACCCACATGGCGGTTCAAATCCTCCTTTAACTCCAGGGGAGTAAACTCTTTTAACTCTAGGGGATCGGACACCACCATCTGGACTCCATAGGCATCAGGCGCCCAAGTGGTGCAGACATAATATGTAGGCAAACACCCATATGTACAAAGTCAAATAAAATGCATAGAATACATTTTTTAAAACACTGTTATAGAAGCAACGTACAACTGAATGATCATACACCTTACCCCCATGTCCACAGGCTTCACATGTATAGGTTCAACAAACCTCTTAACAAAAATATTAAGTGGGAAAAAACTAAAACTAGGAAAAACCAACAACAACAACAAAACCTGAGTTTGTTTCAGTCCTAGTACTATGCACACTCAATACAATAAATGAAGGGTAAGCACACACTGCTGTAGTCCCAGCCATTCCACATATCCCCAGCCAATTTCCAACACTTGGAGCACTGTCTACCCCACACCTCCCTCTCACACTACGTAACAGGACTATGACAGGCACCTCTATGGTGAATATGTACAAGCTTATTGTCATTTTTCCTCAACAGTATTATACAACAAACAGTGCAGCAACTATTTACATAGCATCTCTGTTGTATTAATTAATCTAAGTATAATACAGATAGTTGGAGCATAAAGATGTTCACAGGTTATGTCAATTACCTTGCCATTTTATATAAGGAATCAATGGATTTTTGGTATCCAAGGGGCTACTCCAACCACTCCCTCTAAATAGCAAGGGACCCCTCTAGTTGCAAAAGGTACAAGTGAAAACTTTCCGTTTACACATTAAAAGTAGAAAGTGTACAGTAGGATAGTAAGGATAAATCAGGGGCCGGCAGTTGTGGAACACACCTTTGATTCCAGTACTTGGAAACAGGGACAGGCTGATCCATGAGTTTAATGCCAGCCTGGTCTACAGATTAAGTTCCAAGACAGCCAAGACTACACAGAGAAACCCTGCTTTGAAAACAAAACAAACAAAGGATAAACCACTCTATACACACACACACACACACACACACACAAACAAAGGCACACCTAATCACATTTCTCACTTCAAATACTGTGATGGGGTCTTTATTTCTTGTGCCACTTTTTGTCACATGTGGGGTTTTGTAGGAAGAGGAAAGAGAAATGCAGCATATACAAAGCAAATGCCTCTGCCTTTAGTTGCAGACTGCATGAGCCAACTATATGCAAATAAATATGGGAACTGGCTATAGTTCACCAGACATACAACACAAACTAGAGCCTGCACCCTAAGTCTAAATCAGTGTTCTTTTCTTATACAAGTATTAGAGTCCTATTGTCTCTTCAAGAGATTACAAGGACACTTCTGTCTAGCTATATAAAATGTTATGAATTTCCATTATCTCAGGAGCAATAGGAAACCAGAGTGTTGAGTCAAAGGGAAGGCGGGGTGATTTATATTCTGAAAAGACGAAGCTGGCAGGCAGATAGAAACACGAGAGGAGATAGGGGAATTGAAAGAGCAATGGTGTGTCTGGGTTAGATGGCACTACAGAGCAGTCTCTAAAGGAGATGATACTAGTTTTAGACCACACTGGAGACCAGAGAGAAAAGTGGTCACTTAGATCCCAGAAACTTAGGTGGGACAGGCTGGAGGAAGTCACTAGAGACACACCTTTCAATGTAATGCTTTCTTTTCAGGAGCTCAACTGTTCTCCCAGCTTCCTGTCTACCAGAAGGTGAACACCTGACTCCTTCACAATTCCCAAATCCCACTACTGTCACAGTAAAACTTAAAAATCACAACTTTCACTGTACTCCACCTCCACTGTAAATTCTTCACTATCAAGAACAGGTTTTACATTTTTAAAATCCCAGAGCCTGCCTCTGTGTAAATAATGGACTTAAAAGCAATGAAAGCTTATTAGTAATTTAAACTGAGAGAGAGAGAGAGGGAGGAAGGGAGGGAGAGAGAGAGAGAGCAAAACCTGTATCTCATTAACGCATCATTTGTAAAGTTTAGCTCTTCCTTTTTTTAGGAAGGTAAGAAACAGTGGCCATCCTGGACTATATCTACGGAGAATCCAAAAAGAAAAGGAAAAGTGAAAACGGAAAAGGGGGAAGGAAGGAGGAAAGAAAGGGGAAAAAAAACAAAGAAAGAAGTATGCAAACTTCCAAGAAACCAACCGAGTATGAATCTCAGGGACTTAGGATCTTGGTTGAACTGTCTTAGTCAGAGCACTTGGGCCCTACCATCAAGCAAATAAAATCAGTTTCAGTAACTACTCCATTATATGAGCAAAAAAAGACATAGAAACCCTGGCCCACCCCACCCCCAGCCTCCAACACACACCATACTAGTTTAGATTAGCTTTTCTAAGAATCATAGATGGTAAAAAAGACAAGACACTTTATATAGAATGTCTCTTTCTAAAGCATTTCATCCTTCAATTTGTCCTAATGGATAAAGCTGGGTAGGGCACTGTCTTAGTCAGGGTAGAAAGGGTTTTATTCAGCTTACACTTCCACACTGCTGTTCATCACCAAAGGAAGTCAGGACTGGAACTCAAGCAGGTCAGGAAGCAGGAGCTGATGCAGAGGCCATGGAGTGATGTTACTCACTGGCTTGCTCAGCTTGCTTTCTTATAGAACCCAAGACTACCAGCCCAGAGATGGTACCACTTCACAAGGGGCCCTCCCCGCTTAATCACTAATTAAGAAAATGCCCCACAGCTGGAACTCATGGAGGCACTTCCCCAACTGAAGCTCCTTTCTCTGTGATAATGCTAGCCTATGTCAAATTGACACACAAAGCCAGCCAGTACAGGCACCCAATAAATAATTTGAAATTTTCTTTTCTAGACTATCTATAATGCAACTTTTACTTCTTTAGCTGATAAATTACCCAAGTACTGAATACCAGTAAGCTCAAACTAGCCAATTTATTCTTTTAAATTTGTGTATTCATTTAAGGTTTTGTTTCTTGAGATAGGATCTCACTACATAGCCCAGGTAAACCTCAGACTGCAGTCTTGCCACAGCCTCAAAAATGCTGGATTACAGGTATGAACCATAAGACATAGCTATATCATCTTAACTATTTTCTTTTTTAATGGTGCTAAAGATTAAAGCAAGGCTTCATGTACTCTAAGCAAGTGCATTACTATTGAACTACACTACTAGTTTTGAATTGTTTAAAACACTAGTTCAAGTACCAGCAAGATGGCTCAGGGGGTAACAGTGTTTGCTAATGACCTGACAATGAATGAACCTTAATTAAACTATTGCCTCCATCAGATTGCTGTAGGCAAATCAGTGAGGCATTTTCTTGATTAATGCTTTATGTGAGAGAGTTCAGCACACTGTGGGAAGTAGGGGTGAAGGTTTTGGGGGGGGGGAGGCCATTTAAGACCTATTATGTACCCAAACTGCTTACCTGCCTTTAAGAGAACATGGAGGCAACAGATGAACCTCAAGGACATTATACTAAGCAAAACAAGTCAATCACAGAACAGATACAGTCTATCTCTAGTCATACAAAGTATCACAAGTATTAGGTTGATACAAAGGTAATTTCAGTTTTTACATTGTTGAAATTTGTCCCTTATTCCTGGAACACATTGTTAAATAAATGTGGTTCTGTTATGCATCAATTTCATGTGTATTTCTTGCTTTAAGTCTTTTCCTATGACTTACTACTCCTTGCTGTTTTGGATTTATTCTGTACTACATGAAATGATGTTAGACAAAATGCATATTCAAGAGATTTTCTTATTCAAGTTCAAAGTGGGTCATAAAGTAACAAAGACAGCTGGAAACCTCAACACACATTTAACCTAGTAACTGCTTAAGAGTGAACCAGCCCAGCCGGGCGTGGTGGCGCACGCCTTTAATCCCAGCACTCGGGAGGCAGAGGCAGGCGGATTTCTGAGTTCGAGGCCAGCCTGGTCTACAAAGTGAGTGCCAGGACAGCCAGGGCTATACAGAGAAACCCTGTCTCGAAAAACCAAAAAAAAAAAAAAAAAAAAAAAAGAGTGAACCAGGAAGTGGAGGTCCAACAAGTTTTGCAAAGGAGATGGAATCTGGAAGGATTGAAATAACTGGCCATGGGATGCTGGGAAAGCCAAATGAGAACAATTATCTAAGCACCTCTTACAACTACCTGAGAAGCTGCCATAGGGACTCAATGTAGACCTGGAGCATCCAAGTCAGGCTGCATCTGAGACAAATTGGAAACATTCATAAATGTGCTGATGAAAAGTCCAAAGACCATTATTTTGAACTACTCTCCTCTCTTAGTCTATACAACACTGATCTATTTCTCCACCTGACTGTGAAATGCAAATGGAACTATGTACAACAACCATGATGACCAGCTCCATGGTTGAACAAAAAAGCTCCAAAGTAATGCCCAAAGCCAAGAGGTTATGGTCCATTACAGCTTTCTGAATCCTGAAGAAAAAAAAAAAAAATCCTTACAACCGAGATGTGGGCTCAACAAATCAATGATATGCATCAAAAAGTACAACACTTACAGCCAGCATGGCCAACAGAAAGGGGCCATTTTTTTATCCACAGTAGCACCTGACTGCACATCACACAACCAATACTTCGAAAGTTGAACAAATTGGGCTACAAAGTTTTATATGATCCACCATATTCACCTGATCCTTCATTCACCAACTATCACTTCTTCAAGTATCTCAACAACGTCTTGCAGAAAACAAACTTCCACAGTCAGCAGGATACAGAAAATACTTTCAAATGTTTGTCAAATCATTGAGTGTAGCAATGCAACATTCTGAAAATCTCTCTTCTGATCTAAGAGGCAAACTTTTACTCACACCCAGAGTTAATAATACATCTTGAAGTCACTCAAGACTTAAGACTGCTAACCTACTGTGTACACAAATTGTTTACCTGCCTTTAAGAGAACAATGTAACAACCAACCTTACTTGTCTTGGATTTCCCATGTAATCAGCTTTTACAACCTAAGCTAATGTATAGCTGGAATAGTTATGTACTCTTCCATGCCCCTGACCCAGAGTAATGCATGTGTATCACTCCCTGAGAGCAGCAAATACCAAAGTTAAAAACAGTTTCCTAAAATCTACAAAAAGGTTGAAAGCAACTTGGTGATAAACAATGTTATCTAGATGAGTCGGGATCTGTTGGAGTCAGTGACTTAATCCCCTGTAAAACTCTGTCAAAGATTTCTTTAAAATTTCCCATTCCTTCCTCCCTCGTGTGATGCTTTCGGTGCATTTCAATAAATACAGAGCAGAGCTCTTTGTTAAGGACATATGCAGATGATACAACAGACACACACAGCTCATACAACCGGCACACAACCTCACAGAAGAAGAAAAACAACACACAGAAGAAAGAAAACCACACACAATTATGCAAGAGACAGACGCTGGGACAGAGTCACAAGATAGCCCTTCAGGCAGGTACAGATTCAGACTCGAGAACTAGAGGATGCCCGGAAGACACAGGAAGTATGAAGTAGAATATCTACCCTCTTGGTTAAACAACTCCAAGAGGAAGTGCTTTTATTTCTTTCCTTAATGAGGGACACTGATGAATTATTGGCAACTCAGAGCTAATCGCTAATGCATTATAATCCACACAATGGAGCACAGTGTTTGTTTGTTTTATATACTACAGAAAGAATGAAACTTATTTGTATTCCAAGCATGGTGGTGCAACCTTTAATCTCAGCACTCAGGAGGCAGAGGCAGAGGGATCTCTCTGAGTTTCAGGCCACCCTGGTCTTACATAGCTAGAACTATCTAAAAAGAAAGAAGGAAGGAAGGAAGGAAGGAAGGAAGGAAGGAAGGAAGGAAGGAAGGAAGAAAGAAAGAAAGAAAGAAAGAAAGAAAGAAAGAAAGAAAGAAAGAAAGAAAGAAAGAAAGGGAGAAAGAAAGAAAGGGAGAAAGAAAGAAAGAAAGAAAGAAAGAAAGAAAGAAAGAAAGAAAGAAAGAAAGAAAGAAAGAAAGAAAGAAAGAAAGAGAGGGAGAAAGAAAGAAAGAAAGAAAGAAAGAAAGAAAGAAAGAAGAAAAGAAAGAAAGAAAGAAAGAAAGAAAGAAAGAAAGAAAGAAAGAAAGAAAGAAAGAAAGAAAGAGAGAGAGGGAGAAAGAAAGAAAGAAAGAAAGAAAGAAAGAAAGAAAGAAAGAAAGAAAGAAAGAAAGGGAGAAAGAGAGGGAGAAAGAAAGAAAGAAAGAAAGAAAGAAAGAAAGAAAGAAAGAAAGAAAGAAAGAAAGAAAGAAAGGAAGAAGAAAAAGAGAGAAAATGTGCTGGGGAAAAAGTGTTGATTTAATGGTTCTTAACTTTGATTAATAAATGTGTTTGAACCTAGTTACAATGATTTAAAATTCAGCCCAAAACACAATTCTTTTCACACCAAAAGTCAAAACCATCACAGAAATAAAAAGTACTTCCCAAAGCTTGTGGACAAAAGATAAAAGTTCTAGTGATCTGTTATATTCATCAATGAGAATACACTTAACATTACTGAACAATACACTTTAAAATAGTAAATACATAGGCTGGACAGATGGCTCAACTGTTAAGAGTAATTACTGCTCCTACAAAGGACCCAAGTTCAGTTACCAACATATCAGGTGACTCATAACTGCCTGGAACACAAACTCCAGGGGAATGTGATGTTTCTGGTCCCTGCAGACACCATCAAGCATGTATATATTCCCCACACACACATGTACATATACTTAATTAAAACCAATCTTTTTTTAAAAAATGGTAAACATAGCAGGATGTGGTGGGACATGTCTTTAATCCCAGCACTCAGGAGGCAGAGGCAGGTGGATCTCTATGAGTTCTAGACCAGTCTGGTCCACAAAGTTAGGGCTGTTACACAGAGAAACCCTATCAAAAAAAAACAAAAACAAAAACAACAAAAAACAAAAAACATGTCTATTATTCCAGCACTCTGAAGACAGAGAGGCAGGAAAATCAGTCTGTTGAGTCCACCTAACATATACAATGACTGCTGAGGATAACTTGAAACAGTTTGGTTTCTATGTATGTATGAATGTTTGGTTTCTACTTGGTCACTAGGTAAATTTACAGCATCAGTTTGTTTCCTTACCCATGCTCCCCATTTTTTTTCAATCACTGGGATTTCTAAAACTTTCTGGCTTTAATCAACAGTCAAGTTCTTCAAGGAAATTCTTGTAATAACCAATAAAATAAGTTAGCACAACTCACTTTGTGATAGAAAATAGCTTCAGGAGGAAGGGCACTATTTACTGATTTGATCTTTTTTGCTGAGGCTACCTAGATCCTCTTCTTCAACACATCCAAAAAGATGACAGACTATGCCAAGAAGTAAGGCTGGTTCCTGGGCCCTAACAACTTTGCCAGCCAGCAGCAAAAGCCAGAAGACACCACCATACCCTCCACTGAGCAGGACAAACTGGTCAACAGTATGCCTGGCAGCAGGCAATGATTGAGCCTCTGCCAGGGTAGGTGAACATAGCTAGCCCAACAAACCCAGTATAGGCTGGCCCTCAATAAAGGCAGATTAGCTTCTTATTGTCCCTAGTCTCACCAGTGCAATGGTGCCTTTGGACATCCTGGATATGTGTCACCTAGTCATCATTGCTCTGAGTTTTAAACATAGAGGCCAGTGACCCACAAGAAGGCACAGGCCTAGATTGAGAGACTTCTAGTCAGCTGTGGATGCATCGTGGGCCAAGGGGACTAGATATTTTCAGTAAAGTACCATGTGTCTCAATTGTTTAAAAACGTTGGTCATAGATTAAATAATTTTAAAAATGAAAATAAAATAAAATGACTTCAGGTCAATACGAACCCGTCCTCCCATATACAAAGACCCTTTCCAAGCTCTGCCATAAAGATAAACTTTTTTGAAGAGGGTAAAGTGAAGGGACTGGAATTGAGAAAAACAACTGAGCAATGTCTCTAAACTGAAGAGCCTTCTAATTCAATTGGAATAGGGAAAGAGGTTTTGGACCACAGGCTAAACAGACTCTTGACATGTTAAAATGGTTAGATATTCCAGAAAGAGAGCTATCATTATCTCATAGCAATCTTTTTATTCCTTAGGTATCTCATAGAAGCTATATTTCCTGTAAACAAGTAATAAGACAGACTGAGTGACTGACTAACTGATGGAGATAAACAATGGTTATTTTGCACATTACACCAAATCGAGCTTTACAAATTTCATAAATTATAGTCATGGCAAAATTAAGCTCAACAATAGTATAACCACCTACTGATGTAGTAGCTCCATTACACAAAAAAAGAGGGAAGGGCAATACATCTTAAAAAAAAAAAAAAAAACTAAACTAAAAAGTCTTGTGGAACAAAATTAGGTGTTGCAAAAGAACAGACTGGTATTTTATAGAGTGAAAATAGTATACCAAAATCAAATACTTAAGAAGGATGAAATTTAAGGTCACCTGGGCTACATAGTATTTCTAGGCCAGCCAATACTTTAGAGTAAGACATTACCTCAGAAAAACTGCATGTATGTATATGTGTTATGTGTGTGAAATGCCTGCAGAGACGAAAAAAAGGCATTGGCTCTGCTGGGACTGGACTTAAGATAGCTTAGGGTGCTGGGAATTGAACACAGGTCCTCTAGAAGAGCAGCAAGTGTTCTTAACTGCTGAGGCATCTCTCTAACCCAGCCCTAAGATAACCATCGTTTAAAGACTACCAATACCAAAGTCAGTGTAGATTGGGAAGTCTATAGCTCCTGTGCAGCTTCCACTGGAACTGAAACTGTCAACATAAATGGCACAACCACTCTTGAGAAAGTTTGGCAATCTCTTATAAAGTGAAATGAATATTTACTACATGACAGAGCAATTCAACTTGGAGGCAGCTATTCAAGAAAAACTAAAATGTAGGTATAAAAGATCTACACAAACAGTAACTGCTTTAATAACCAAAAACTAAAAACAGTTCCATTTATCCATACACACAAATGAAGGAAAAAAATAGAATATTCATATAACAGAATGCTACTTTGAAATAACTAGTGTAAGTTACAACATAGATATACATCAAAAACATGTTGGATGAAAAGAAGCCAGTCACAAAAGAACACTTCTTTTCTCTTCTGTTCATGTAAATTCCTGAGCAGGAGAAATCTGATCAGTAGTTGAGGGATGATGATGAGATAGATGATGGCAGTATTACACTGTGAATGAGGTGGTTACTGCAGGTGTATACATTTGCCAAACTTCTCAAGCTGTACCTTTCAAACCCAAGCATTGTACATAAACCACAGATCAGTAAAGTGGAACTGTTAACTGAAAACTGAATGCTTTTCTAGGAAGAAATGTATCAATACTAAAGGCTTGGAATATGTATCACTTTGAAAAAGGAGACTCTCCTTATAGAAAGCTATCCTGCAAATGATCAAATACACCGGGGAAGCAGGACGCCAAGATGGCTCAGCCAGCAAGGCTCCTGCAGCACATGCCTGGCAGCCTGAGTCCAATCACCAAAACCCACAGAAAGGTGGATGGAAAGTACTGACACTATATGTTGTTCTTTGACCTCCACATACACACCATGAAACACACACACACAGGGAGACAGGGGGAGAGGGGGAGAGGGAGAGAGGGTTTTTTAAAAAATTAAAAACAAAGGAGATACAAGGATGATCACTTCATCTGGAGACCATCAGAGAAACAGAGGGCAAGATTAATGAGCCACATTTATAAGCTGGAATACTGTCCATTCCTCTTTACAAAGACAGCAAGTACTGACAAGAGCAACAAGTTTTCCTGAAAAAAGCTACATGGTAAGTCTTTTATGGCTGGCAGAGGATACATAATTTTTTTTTCTTGAAGAAGTAGCAGTCTTTTACTACTCTCTTAAAAAATATATATTAACAAATTAATTTGTGGACCCTACATAAAACAACCTGTAGGCTGGGGGTGTAGCACTGTTTTAGCAAACCAAAAGTATCAGATTGGATTCCCTATGTTACCCTAAACAAACAAGAAGTGGGAAGAAATCAGAACTTTAAAACCAAAACCCAACATTCAAATGCCCAAGTTCTCCTTTCTCTACCAACTCCTCCAGCCCTTGTCATTTTTTTTCCACATTAAAAAAAAAAAGTAGCTGGGCATGTTGGGATATAACTCCAATAATCTCAGCACTTGGGAGAAGAGGCAAAAGAACCAGGAGTTCAAGGCTAGCTAGCCTGAGCTACATGAGACCCTGTTTCAAAAAATGAAAACAGCCCAGACATGGTAGTACATGTCTTTAATCCCAGCACTCTGAAAGCAGAAGCAGAAACAGGAAGATAGAACTCTGTGTTCAAGGTCAGCCTGGTCAAGAGTTAGCTATAGGATAGCCATGGTCATACAAAGATACCCTGTTTCAAAAAAAGAAAGAAAGAAAAAAAAAAGAAAGAAAAGAGAAAAGAAAGACACAGAAGTCATGAGGTTCCATCACTAGCTGAGGAGCAATTGGCAACTAATGGCTGCTAGAGAAAGAAGTCATTTTTCTTCGGTTGCGTAGATACTGGTTAAGTTTTCCATGCTCAATAAATCCCACATCCATGTCCATGTCATCAACTCTAATCAAGCTCAATAAGCAATAAAAAGGAGGCCGAAACATGATTGAGACCGGCCTGCTTGATATAGCAAAATTTGAGCCGGCAAGGTTTATAGTATGAAATCTATCTCAAAAAAATAAATAAATAAAATGCATCCAGACATGCATTCAACCTTGCAGCCCACCTAAGTCCTATAACATATTGCAACAGGGCCAAGCAGGATAAGTGTAGCTTTCACAGTCATTAAGGAAATTATTCTTTGTAACAGATGGAGAACATTTTAGAAGGCCACACCAGCAGAGAACAAGTAAGAGATCATGTGGTGCTCAGCCCCAATCGATACATCTACAATACAACTTCTGTGCCTAAGATTCAGGGAATATATCAGAAAAGGGGGCAGAAAAAAAAATTTAAGAGCCAGAAAATGAAGAAATCTGCTATGAGATTCTGTCTCCTAGAAGTGACAAGGAAGCTTCTTCACCCATGATAACTCAACAATCCAGCTGCGTAAACAAGACCCAAAGAAGTGCAACACCAATAAACATACTAACATTAAAGAAGAAAACCTTATGGGACCCACCCCTAAACAAAGAACTACAGGCAATTAAAGATTGCTGAGAGTGGGAGAAACAGTCTTCCCAAGGGACGAGTACCCTAAATGGGTATCCACTAACAAGAGATCAGCCCTGAAATCATGTACATACAGGTAACACTAAATGGACCGAATGGGTTGTATTTATGTATTTAGGTAAATACATATACAACAATAACAAAGGAAGTGACCATAAACATGGAGGAGTAAATGGGAGAAACTAGAGGGAGGAAAGGAAAAATGATGTGATTATATTTCTATGCTTAAAAATTAAGAAAAAAATTAATAAAAGATATGAGCTGGAAATATGGCTTAGCAATTAAGAGAGCTTGCTGCTCTTCCAGAGGATCTGAGCTGCATCCTCAGTACCCTCATGGCAGCTCACAAAAGCAGCACAGCCGTAACTCCAGTTTCAAGGATCTGAAGAAGTTCCAGACAGAAACATTGTACATATAAATACATACAAGCAAAGACTCAAACATATAAAACAAAAATAAATACATCTTAAAAATAAATACAAAGTTGTTTCTGGCTTATGTCACTTAGCACAAGGTCCTCAAAGTCCATGCAAGTTGTATAGCATGTATCAGAATTTCAGCCGGGCGTGGTGGCGCACGCCTTTGATCCCAGCACTCGGGAGGCAGAGGCAGGTGGATTTCTGAGTTCGAGGCCAGCCTGGTCTACAAAGTGAGTTCCAGGACAGCCAGGGCTACACAGAGAAACCCTGTCTCAAAAAACCAAAAAAAAAAAAAAACAAAACAAAAAAAAAAAAACAAAAAACAAGAATTTCACTCCTTTTATATCATAATATCTTACTATACATATGCTTTCACTGCATTTTGTTTTCATCTGCTGATAAATGAATTAAAAAGTGAAGTAATATATCACAATTTAAAAAACTATGTCAAATAGTAGATGCTTTAATATCATAGTCAGAAACTGCTTAATGACAGGATTGCATTACACCTGGAGTGTACTTATACAAACTGATAGCAACAACAATGTCATTAAGCAATAATCTTATAGTACTTCATTATACAGTGCCTGAGTTCACTGTGCAGAAATTCCTTATCTCACTTCATTTCTGCTATACTTTTGTGTCAGAGAGTATAGAACTATGTGACCATTTTAGAACTTTATCAGCTTCATGGGCTGAAGAGATGGCTCATCAGTTATGAATGCTTGGTATTCAATCATGAGAACCTATATTCTGATCAATGCCCAGATAACAGCCAGGTATCTTGGAAATCGCAGTAACTCCAGCTCAAAGGGATTGGAAACCCAATTCTGGCTTCCTGTACACACGCATGCACATGTACTCACACATGCAAGCAAATAAATATTTTTTTAAGTTTTTAACTATGTGGGGGTGGGGTGAAGGAGTAGGTGGGGGAGTAGCTGGGGGAGGTGGTCTGGAAATCAAAGGACAACTTACTAGAGCCAAACAGTTCTCTCCACCTTGAAGGTTCAGGGTGAATCAAACTTAGGTCATCAGACTTGGTGGCAAGTACTTTTGCCCACTGAGCTATCTTGACAGCCTAATTTAAAAAAACAAATTGTAATAGAAAAAAAATGTATCAGCTCTAACTTCTATAACTTTTGAGATACTACTAGATTTGTCTCTACTTTTGACATTAAGAAAGAAGAATGAAGAGCCCTGCATGGTGGTGCACGCCTTTAATCCCAGAACTTGGGAGGCAAAGACAGGCGGATTTCTGAGTTCGAGGCCAGCCTGGTCTACAGAGTTCCAGGAGAGCCAGGGCTACACAGAGAAACCCTGTCTCAAAAAAAAAAAAAAACAAAAAAACAAAAAAGAATGAAGATCAGATTACAGAACTGCACAGCAGTGTACAGGACCATAGAAGAATGATGAAGAACAACCCAATAAGTGACTTATAATTAATTAGTCATTGCTTCCTTCAATTTTAGCTTCAAAACCTACCTGAAATTACAACAAGGTATCCTTCAGTTAAAAGTCTTGCCACCTTCAAGTAAAATATAGTGGCACATGCCTATCATCTTAGCTACTCAGGAGGCTAAGATAGGAATAGCATGAAAAACTAATAGTTTGAGACAGTTATGAACAACACAGCAAGATCTACTTCAAAAAAGAAAAAAAGAAAAGCAGAACCTGATGGTACACATTTATAAAACTAGCACTCAAAAGGCTAAACAGGAGGACCTCAAATCCAGGTCAGCCACAGCTACAAATAAAGACCTAGTCTCAAAAAAATTAAGTAAGTTTGGGATAGCATTTGAAATGTAAATGAAGAAAATATCTAATAAAAAAATTGAAAAGGAAGGAAGGAAGGAAGGAAGGAAGGAAGAAAGAAAGAAAGAAAGAAAGAAAGAAAGAAAGAAAGAAAGAAAGAAAGAAAGAAAGAAAGAAAGAAAGGCAGGCATAGTGGCCTATCCTAGCACTGAAAAGCCAAGTGAGGTAGGACTGCCTCAAATTTAAGGCCTGTCTGGGCTACATAGTAAATTCAAGACTAATCTGAGTTACACAGCAAGTGAGGGAGGAAGACCTAGCCTGTCTGCTTTGCCAATTTTCTTTATTATTGAGGAAGAATATGTGAACCCATGCATGAACATATAAGATAGCTTTTGGGAGTCGGTTCTCTCTTTCCCTGTGGGTTCCAGGAATCAAACTTGGGTTTCATAGTAAGCAGTTTTATTTATCTCACTGTTTTCCAAATCTCCCTGTCAATTTAGTTCACTGTATCTTTCCAATTTCCTTAAATCATTTGGTTATTAACTATTCTCTGGAAACTACCAACCTAAGTGTTAGGCAACCAATCAAAAATAGGACAGAAACTTTGTCCCACAACACTTAGACAGTGTGAAGCATAAACAAGTGAACAATTTGATACATGCTATAATAAAAGTATGAACAAAACTCTGTGAGTGCTGGGCGTGGTAGCGCACGCCTTTGATCCCAGCACTCGGGAGGCAGAGGCAGGTGGATTTCTGAGTTCGAGGCCAGTCTGGTCTACAAAGTGAGTTCCAGGACAGCCAGGGCTACACAGAGAAACCCTGTCTCAGAGAGGGAAAAAAAAAAAAAACTCTGTGAGTGTCTGAGACTTCTGGGACAACATCTCTAAAATAAAGCACATACTCTGATGGTCCTTTCTCTGAATTTAATGCATTGTTCCTTTCTACCCATGTTCCACCGTAAAGACCCTACCAACCTATTATAACTACTATGGAATTTACAGAAAAATTCACCATCTACACTGACATAAAGACTTCAAAGCTAATCTATAAACCATTTCTATAGCCCATAAATCATTTTATCAGCAGAGAAATTTTCCTTTGTTCGGTTTTTTTTAAGGCAAATCTACTTTCTTCATTATTATTTAAAGGCTAGTAATAAAATAAATCTAAACTTCTTGAGCATATGACTTCAAAGGATAAAGGACAACCTAAAGCAAACGAATTTTGGTGTGATTTGGAAAATCTGACTAAAACCTTTACACAGCCAACACAAAAATAATCACATGTATCCATGCAAAAGAATATCAGTACCAAAAAGAACACTTCTAGCTATACATGTCAACAAGTGGCTTTTTCTATCCCTATTTAGACTGCTTAAACATTTCTCATTTCTACTGAAACATAAGGCAAAAATTTCAACCAATTCTTCAGAGATTTTAGGAAATATATGTGGCAAGTACAAAACAGCAAATGTCAACTACAGGAAAAATCACATATTCAGGCAAAAACTGAATTGTTAAATTCTAAACTAATTTTCTACCAAAATTCTATACAACTAGCTCACCTCATACTGAATGAGATTATCAATAGGATTTTAATGTAAACATAAACCTTATGCTACAATCTCAACATTTAGAGCTGCACCTGGAATGTCTATTCTACGATGCTCCTGCAAATCAGAAACAACAGAAATTTGACACTGCATTTCTTTGTCTCCATTCATATGAAGCCGTAGATTGGCAGATGTACTTTAGGTCTCCATTAGATGAAACAGTGCACGAAGAGTATGTTCTTTTCTTTTGTTTTTTTTTAAAGAAATATATTCAAAACCCATCAAAATTAGAATATAGGATGCAATTTTCCTAAGTGTTTCATTCTCTAGTACACCTCTCCAAAGAGAAAAAGCAGGATTCTTTTCGTTTAAGACCAGAATCCAATCCGTTTCCAACTTGAGAATACAAGAACAGGAAATTAAATATAACCTAAATATTTCCACATTCTTCTAAGTAAATGTGAGACTTTTATTTCAAAATATGAATTCACTGCTAATATTCATTAATGAAAAGTAATAGAAAATACATTTTTAAATCGCCAAAAATATAAACTACATTCAACTGTGACAGCATTAGTATTTTTCAAGTGTTTTATGAGCCATTAAAAACCCATAGAATTAAACTGATAACGACTTTCCTGAAACTGAAAAGGCGTTGTAGCGTTGTTGTACAGTATTTTAAATATCAAAGACAAATTTTTACTTCAGATGAATTTAGATTCTACAGATCCTGTTAATAAGCAAAGTAAGTTTCTTTGAATTTTGACAGGAATACACTCGAATTTCTTAGGCAACAAATGCCTTTTCTGACTCACCAAAGCTTTTGTTCACGGGAAACATGACCCACTAAAAAGAAACTGTCAATTCTACAACGTAAACCCACATTTCTCGTGGGTATTTTATTTCGATCATCTAGTTCTATCATCTCTTCAACAACCAACCCCTGGAGATTTGGGGAATAATCACTGAGTAAATGACAGTTGATTTCGTTAGCACCTGTCGCCATTCTCAGAAGCACACAAGTTGGCCAAAACAGATTTTGTTTTTCTTTCAGGTTTTGGTCCTTTAGAAAGTAGAACTCACAAGACATTCACCAAGTTTTCCGAAAGCCCGTGCTTTCTCAATGTCTCCCATTTTCAAAAAGTAGCCCTGCAGCATAGGATCTGGTGCGTGCAAGGGGGGCTGAATAATGAAGTGAGAGAAGGAAACACAGCTGGACTCTTCCATCGAACTTAGCACAAAGCCAGTCGAGGACACTGGCAGCCCGAGGCAGTGGGAGACTCCCGGCTCTCAGGGAAATGTCAGCCGCAAGGCTAAGGGAGTTCCCACATTGTGCACGCAGTCCCGCCTTAGCAAGGCCCGGCGTTAGTCGGTCGCCCCCAGCAGGGCCAGGCAAGGACGAGCCCTGCCCACTCCCGCTCGCGTCGCGCCTCCCCACGCCCCCACCCGCGCGGCGGGAGCCCCGAGTGTCGCGTCCTCCCCTCCCCTCCCCTCCCGAGACACAGTCTGTCCTTTGTCTGAGTGCAGACTCTCGACTCGGTCCCACCAACTTGTGTGTAAGTCCTGTCCTACCCGGGCGCTCCCGCCTCCCAGCCACACAAAGAAGACTTGAGGCTCAGCGCTGCCGGCCCCGATCGGCCACAGGAACGCCCCCAGCCCCGGCCAGGCAGGACCAGGCTCCGGGACAGAAGCCCCCACCCCCGGCCCCCGCCCGCCCGCATCTGCCGGAATCCACAGTTCACTCGTGGGACCGCGTGGACCGCCACACACCTCACGACCCCTCAGAAAGCTGTCCCCTAGCCCTCCCTCCGCGCCTACAAAAGCGGCGCTCGAGTGAGACCCGCTTGGGCGATGCCGAAGACTGGCCAGGCACCCGCGCGGAGGTCCCGCGATCGCCGCCGCCCCGGGGATCCCTGATTCCAGATCCCTGACTGCCGACCACCAGCGGCCGACGGCGCGGACTACCTTCGTCCCGCGCGCCAGCCCGCGCCTCTCCCGCGCGTCGCCCCCAACCCGCCGCCACCGCCGCCGGGACTCCACTGCCTTCGATGTCCCACTGGGTGTCGGACGCGACCGGACCGAGCGCCAAACGCAGCAACCCAATCGCCATCGCTTTTATTTGGCCCCCCCAGCACTATCAAGCGCCTCTCCGATTGGAGGATGCGAGAGGGCGCCCGTCCAATCAGAGAGCCGGACGGGCTGGGAGCCTTCGGAGCGAGCTCCAGCCCTGGGAGCGCGAGGCTCGCCAGCGCGTGCGCGAGTGACAGGGCTCGCTCTGAGGAACGCGGCTTGCTGGGTGGAAGCGCCACAGTCGCTGTCTTTGTTCTTTTGCCAACGTGCGGTACCTCTCAGGAAAGCCGTGGACAGGCAGGCGGAGGCCGGGCACTTGGCGGGACCCGAAGCCCGCTATGGGCAGGAGGCGGGGAGGTCGGGATGGCGGGAACCGGCCGGGGGGCGGGCCAGCTCTTGGCGGGAATGGGCGCTGAGTGGTTCTCAGGAGGGGGAGGGGAGGAGACGGGCGGGCGCCAGAGCCAAGTTTGAAATAGTTCAAAACTCGGGTTGGTAACGGTCTTAACCGCCCTCTTCTCCGGCGTGCCATACTGGGCCGGGGGTCCAACACTTGTTGGCGCCACGGAAAGGAAGGCGCGTGACCGGCCCCACAGGGGATTCAATGCGGAGTGGGCCTCGCTCATGGAGAGCACCAGTAGGCAGATAAAGTTAGTGCGGTTCCTTTCGGCACCTTGGAGGTTTTGGCTAATAAAACTGGTGCCTAATCCCCTGACGACGGAAGAAAAAGCGACCAGATTTCTCTGAAAGGCCTTCCAAGCTGCGTTTATGGTTCTTAGCACTTATCAAGGTTTCAAGTTGTTTATTAACAACTTTTGAGAGCAGATAGCTCACCCCATGTTTTCTCAGCAAAGTGTAAGGAGTTTGCAACATTTGTCAATGGCATCTTGGGAGTCAACCTTTCTCCTCCCCGAGGAATAGAAATGTGCTGCTTAGACAGTACGCAGCCCAACCCCCACTCCTGGTTCAGTTAGCTGGCAATGAGGTGAATAATGGTATTTCAAATTTACTTTTAATAGGATGCATCTGAATAGCAAAATCCCACAGACCTGTGAAAACAGGTTCAATAATGAAGAGTTCAGACTGAGAATTTGTAACACTCTGGAAGTTATGTATCTGTATTGGTCGTGGTTCTCTAGAGGAACAGGTTGAATGAATGAATGTATTCATACTTTCACTGATAGAATGGATAGAGAACTGAGAATGAATATATACGTATATAGATTTTCAGAATATATAGAAAAAAGGAATATATACATAATCCTTCACTGGCATTAAAGCACACATCTTCTGGTTTCCTTCAGCCAAAGACACTCAGGCTTGTAGACTCAAGAACTAGTGGATTCTTGGGTTTTCCGTTGGTAGACAGTAATTGTTGAACTAGCTGGACCTACAGCCTGTAAGCCACTCTAATAAACTAGTGTGTGTGTATGTAAGCGGAAAATTCAAGAGTCCACTAGTTCAGTTCATAAGCTGGGATGCCTTCAGCTGAATGAACTTCATTATACACCTGAAATTCGGCATACATTATACATTGGCACAAATGCCAATAAAGGAATGGGCTTGCCAAGTAGAGTGAGGACAAGCAGGTGCAGCTTCCCACCTTAAAAGATCTGGATTAAAAGTCAAATGATTTAGTTAAGAAAAAAGCTTTTTCTAAGTGTTCCCTTAGTTTTTAGTTAATTCTTGGGTTTTACTTAATACCTGACAACCAAGAATAGCCAGAGAAAAATACACTCATGTCCAAATAAAAGAAAAATATGAGTTACTCAAGAGTGCTCTATAATGTGACAAACTAGCAGTCAACAATATATTAACCTGTCCTGGTAAAAATGCTATCCAACTACATCAACAACTTATACATGCTTTTTTTTTCTTTTTTTTCAGTAAACAATTTAGACTTGAGGTAACTGCTTATCTTGAACTTTGTGTTACTATTTTATGTGTCCTTTAATATTAAGTATTGATAACATTTTTATAGAAAAATCAAGGAATTTACATTAGGGACCATCAGTATATATATGGAGCTTCTAAAGAAATCCAAGAGTTGTAATGAAAATTGTTAGGTGTTTTGAAGCAAGAAATGTTAAATATTTAAACAAAACTGGTTTTAGAAAGGAACATTTTAGCCAGGTCCAGAAAAAGCACAAGACCTAGAATGGATGGGGCAACAAAAGTACTCCAAATAGACATGTACAATCTACACAGAAAATATAATTGGAGCTGAGAATTCTTATTTAAAAGAGTGAGCAGAAGTGCTCTACATTAAGTGCTTCTACATTAAGTATGTACTTTTTTAAATATAAAGTCTAGGTTGGAATAGTAAGGCTGAATGAGTACCAGTGAATCAGCATTGCCTTAATTCTGTGATGACATTAACCAACTACAAAAGATAGTTTAGGTTGTAGTGATGGGCAGAAAAAAATGAAATAACCTGACTTTGCAAATGAGTTGATTATGTAGAGAGGATTTGATATTTTGCAACAGTATTTATGAAGGCCAGGAAAATGAGAAAAAAAAAATATTTAGGCTTTGCTGGAAAGAAAAAACATCTGAAGATTTTAAAGAAAATGCTATACAGGCATGCCCTACAAACTTTTGCAATCACTTCAGTGAGAGGATGGTGTTTTGCTCTTTTAATGTATGTACAAAACACCAGCCATGTATGTGTGTGAATACTAGCTTTTAAGGGGACCTAGATGAATTAGAAAACCATGTAAAATAGATGAAAGGATGCGAGTCACCAAGATTTTTTAAGACACTGGTGGAAGTCATCCTGGCTTTTTAAGAGACTAAGATTCACAATCAAATTTAAGGGTTAAAACCAAAAATAGGAGATTTGAGCTCTGAAGCTACTGCTTCCACTGACACCTGTTAATGCCCCCAATGTTTGCTGGAGGTTGGAAGAAGGTAAAATTCAGAGTTAAGGCTTTTAGTAGAACAGAACTTCCTTTCAACCCAAGAGTGGGATTTGTTTCTTATGCCTTCAGATGGAAAAAATAAAACATAGAAACTAAGAAACAGCTTGGCCAAGAAAGAACTCATTGAAAAGATGGCTCTTGACCCCCAACTCTGTTATTTGTCAATGAGATTTTTACTAGATTATCCTGACTAGCCTTCAATTCTTGGGCCCATCCAGTCCTCCTACCTCCTTAATAACAGACAGCAGGTGATGTCAGCAGGGAGGTGGGAGAAATTAAAGAATGTTTTGTGTTCTAGGTGGATGCAATGCAAAATCGATAGGAAAAAGTAAAGGAGCATGAGGAAGGAAAAGAGCCCCAGCCACCAAATCTGGTAAAGTGTTACCAGCCAAGAATTTTGACACCAATAACAAATTTGCTATGAAAATTGCCTACAGAGAGAATATTTTTATGTAGAGATTTCTAAAAAGAATGTTAAAACATTAACTTGGTATATTACATCTATCTACCAGGCAGCTCTTGAACTTGATATGTCTACACCTCAGCATCCAAAGTACTGACACGACCATTTCCTGCATTAAAGTCTTTTGATCTTTTCTCATGCTTGCACTATCATCCAACAATGGCTCCCTTTCAGCTACTTACTGAAATTTGAATGTTGCACTGGAAGTTGTACTTTGGAAAATTCTCATACAAAGATTAGCCTGGGGTGATCTTAAAAGAATTATCAGGATGGCTAGATTCTGGCTGCTAACCTAACAACCTGAGTTTAAGCTCAGAATCCACAAGAGCCCAGGCACGGTGGGTGTCTTTAATCCTAGCACTTAGGAACCAGAGGCAGGCAGATCTCTGTGCCTTTCAGATCAAGGCCAGCCTAGTCCACATAGGGATTTCCAGGACAAACACCCTGTCTCACAAACAAAAAAGAACTAAACTATTTTTTTTTTTTTTTTTTTTTTTTTTTTTTTTTTTTTTTTTTTTTTTTTTTTTTTTTGGTTTTTCGAGACAGGGTTTCTCTGTATAGCCCTGGCTGTCCTGGAACTCACTTTGTAGACCAGGCTGGCCTCGAACTCAGAAATCCGCCTGCCTCTGCCTCCCGAGTGCTGGGACTAAAGGCGTGCGCCACCACGCCCGGTTTTTTTTTTTTTTTTTTTTTTTTTTTTGGTTTTTCGAGACAGGGTTTCTCTGTGTAGCCCTGGCTGTCCTGGCACTCACTTTGTAGACCAGGCTGGCCTCGAACTCAGAAATCCGCCTGCCTCTGCCTCCCAAGTGCTGGGATTAAAGGCGTGCGCCACCACGCCCGGCTGTAAACTATTTATTGAAGGTATAGATTGGCTGAATGTGGTGGTATACATCATTAATCTCAGCACACAGGAGACAGAAACAATGGATTCCTGTGAGTTGGAGGCCAGTCTGTTCCACATAGTTCCAGAGATCTAGTCCAGCCAAGACTACATAGTGAGACCCTGTCTTTAAAAGACATAAATTAGGGCCAGCAAGAAAGTTCATGAGACAAAAGTACATGCAGGTAAGCTTGAAATCAGGAGTTCCCCAGAACCCACATGATAGAAGGTTGAAACAAATTCTTGCAAATTTCCCTCTGGCTGCATGTGCCCTGTGACATACACCTACACACATGCATACCAAACAAATATAAAACAATTAATCTAGGTTATAGTAGCACATCCATAATCCCCACACTTGGAAGATGGAGGAAAGAAAATCCAGAGTTTAAGGTCAGCCTCTATTACCTAGCAAATTTAAGGCCAGCCTGGTTACCTAAGACTCTGTCTTCACAGTCAAAAGAAATGGTGTATTAGTGAGCTAGCAGAAATTTTTCAGTAAGATTTATTCATTTTATCCCTAGTTAACATTCTTGTTTTAATTTTTTTTAATTATAAAAAAAAAATTCCCACAGTTTCTAAAGAAACAGGACTTGACCATGTATGAAATTTAAAGTAACAAAGTGTTTTAGGAAGACAGCATTTGCCAGCATTATGTTTATACTCTAGCTAAGAGCCTCCATTTCTAGAAACCTTTCACAAAAGTTCTTATACATGCATATGAGGATAGTCATTAATTTGCAACTGATTGTTTATAGTACATAAAAAATGGTTCATCATTCAGGTTGTCATTAATGAAGTAGTAAATATTCATATATTTTATGCTGTTGCTAAGTGTTAATGCCATTATTAAAATGGATGATACCAAGTGAATGGGGTTAAATTTTTTAAGTTTTTTAATTAAACCTTAAGTAAACTTATCTGTACTGGTGAAGATTTCCAAGATGTGCTATGAACTGGAAAAGGTAAGTTATGAAACTATGTGAAGGAACTGGGAGCATAACACTGTTAAAGCATTTGCCTAGCATGTACAACATCCTAAGGTCAGTCAGTCTTTAGCATTTGGGAAACAAGGAGTCCCACTTTAGAATAAGGGAAGTAAAGTGTATGCATGAAAAACAATGTCCCTTATGGAAAAAGAACGGGAAGGGACAATGAGAGAAAGCCTCTGGTTCAGCTTTGTGCCTTCTGGCCTACCCTAGCCTCGTTAAAATGAAGCTATGTTTGTGGGGCGGTGGTGGCACATATTTTTAGTCCCAGCACTTGGGAGACAGAGACAAGGGGGATCTCTCTGAGTTCCAGGACATCCTGATCTACAGATTGAGTTCCAGGACACCCAGGGCTGCATAGAGAAACCCTGTCTTGATCTGGTGTGTGTGTGGGGGGGGGGGGGGTGGTTGTTACAGGCTGTAATATTTTTAAATACTATTTTTTTCATTTGTTGGTGTTTGGGGGGAGGGGGGGGAGTGCGGGTCCAAAGATTGAACTCTGGTCATCAGGTTTGCATGTAAGTACTTCTAGGCTGATTTATCTCACCAGCTTATCAGTCTTTTGTTGTTAGTTTCTTTGAGATGGTTGCTTAGGCTGGGTTTTGTCTACACAATTAGAGTCATCTGTGAAGAAGGAACTTCAATTGAGAAGATGCTTCTCTAATAATATCAAGCTGTAAGCAAACCTGTAGGGTCTTTTCTTAATTAGTGATCATTATTGAAAGGCTGGCAGATGGGTGCTGTAAGAAAACAGACTGAGCAAGTTAGGAGGGTCAAGCCAGTAAGCAGCACTCCTTAATGGCTTTTGTATCAGCTCCTGCCCTAGTTTTCAATGATGAAATGTTATATAGAAGAAAATGAAATAACCCTTTCTGTCCCAAGTTACTTTTGGTCACAGTTTTTCAGCACAGCAGTAGAAACCATAAACATGGGTCTTACAGCCAAGATTGACTTAAAATTGTGTAGCTAAAGATGATGCTGAATCCTCATTTTAAAATTTTAAAATACTACTCTTTAGTTTGTAAAAGATATTCATCCTAAAACATATAGTACATGAAAATCACCAAAGCCACCTCTCTTCTGGTGGAATTACCCTGTCACTCTCAAAGACCCCACTTCTACCCCCAGAAAAAACCCACTTTCCCATGTTCTTGTTACTTAGCTTCATTTTGAGAGAACTACTAATCTGCAAATGCAATATGTAAAAAAATAAATAACATGGAAATTCCAAGAAGCAAACAGGTATGTTAGGACATATAGAACATGATGTGGGCAACTTGCTATTCCTAGGGACTTCGTATGAACTGTACTGTGAAGCAAACACGCCCGGCTCTGATTACTTCTTCTAAATCTAATTTACTTTCTTTTACAATGTGAAACTTCTCTACCTATTAGGCTAATCTAACAATAACTTCTTTTTCTCTCGAGGCTTAAGGTTCTCCAACTAAGTCAAACATTTGTTACCTAACCTAACATTTTATTAAGAAGATAGTCACCGGGTTGTGGTGGCGCACGTCTTTAATCCCAGCACTCGGGAGGCAGAGACAGGCGGATTTCTGAGTTCGAGGCCAGCCTGGTCTACAGAGTGAGTTCCAGGACAGCCAGGGCTACACAGGGAGAGAAACCCTGTCTCGAGACAGTCACCTAACAGAAGTTGGAACCAAAGCTCAGGTGACAGAGCTAAAAAGGAATGCTGGTATCACAGGATCATCCAAGGTTAAAGGAACGTCAATGCAGCTACATAAGTTACTTTTGACCACCATCCATTCTGACCATTCTGCGTGATTGTACCCAGTCTAGTTGGGCAGTGTGTATGCCCTATGAGTTATAAAAATAAAATGAAACTGGTCTAGTGGTGTAGACCTGTAAATCTGAGATACTCAGGAGGCTGGGGCAGGAGGATAGGTATGGACTATATGAGTGAGTTTTAAAGCCAACCTGAGCAACTTAATGAAACTCTGTCAAAAAGTATGAAAAGGGGGATGGGAATTTAGTTTCTTATTAGAATTCTAAATAATAATATAGAATGCAGGATCAGCAAGATTGCTCAGTGGGTAAAGGCACCTGCTGCCTAATTACTACCTCAGTTTGATTCTTGGAAACCACATTACTGCAAGTTGTCCTCTATGTGGTATGTGCATTCACCCACACACTCATATACATAGTGGTTTGAATAAGAATGCCCTCCTAGGCAGGGTGTGGTGGCGCACGCCTTTAATCCCAGCACTTGGGAGGCAGAGGCAGGCGAATTTCTGAGTTCAAGGTCAGCCTGGTCTACAGTGTGAGTTCCAGGACAAAAAACTCGCCCCACAATATAATTTCCTCACACTATGGGATGTCCCACTTAGCCATATAACTTGGGATGGTCAATAGCTTGTTGGTGACTATCTTAGTTATTTTTCTATTGCTGTAATAAGACACCATGACCAAGGCAGCTTATTCAAGAAAAAGTTTAGTTTGGGCTTACAGTTTCAGTGGCAGGAAGAACTGATAACTTAAATCGTGATCCACAAGTAGGAGACAAAGACAATGGGAATGGCAAAGACTTTAGAAAACCTCAAAGTCATCCCGCCAACAAACCTCCTTCAATAAGAGCACACCTCATAATTCTTCCCAAATAGTGTCACCAACTGGGACCAAGTATTCAAACATGAACCTATAGAGGCCATTCTCATTCAAAGCACCACAGTGACTATAATACAAGCAAAGTCTTGAAACACATCTGTGCATGTGATTTGACTCATTGCTCCTCTTACACTGATGAAATATTTAACAGAAAACTCAAGAATTGCCCACATAGGGATCTGTTGCCAGCTCAAACCACTGAGGACTAGAAGACTTCCGAACTAAACTGGTCCTAACACAGCGTATAAAACTCTAGGTCCTGTTTTGCCTTTCCCGTTTTAGTATATGATATGTCTGCTGATTTTTGATTCTCTTTCCATTTTGTATATTGGCTTATTCCCATGCATGTCACCTCATGGTTGTAAGATAGATGTTGTGGTTTAAAGACGTATATATGAATTCAAAACAAAGAGGAGGAAGATGAATTAGTCTGCTTTTTGTTGGGTGTTAAGAAAGTTCCTCAAGGGCTGGTGAGATGGCTCAGTGGGTAAGAGCACCCGACTGCTCTTCCGAAGGTCCAGAGTTCAAATCCCAGCAACCACATGGTGGCTCACAACCATCCGTAACGAGATCTGGCACCCTCTTCTGGAGTGTCTGAAGACAGCTACAGTGTACTTACATATAATAAATAAATAAATCTTTAAAAAAAAAAAAAAAAAAAGAAAGTTCCTCAAAAGCTTCCCTACATCTCACTGAGAAGAAATGCAATTCACATGAACAGACAGTGCTAGCTAAAAGGGTGATGGGGGGAATTGAGTATTCGGTGAAAGAAAAAAGTTGTCAGAATTAGACCAGGAACACTGTCTTCCTGAGCAAGATCAGGCTTGCTCTGAATAGCCAACCAGAGACCTGGTGAGACCCTGTCTCAAAAAGAGAACAATGTAACTGGTGTATGAAAAACAACACAATGGGATAGGAGAGATGGCTCAGCGGTTAAGAGCACAGACTTCTCTACCAGAGGTCCTGAGTTCAATTTCCAGCAACCACATGGTGGCTCACAACCATCTTAATGAGATCTGATGCCCTCTTCTGGTGTGTGTGAAGAAAGCAATGGTGTACTCATATACATAAAATAAATCAATCTTTAAAAAAAAGTAGATTCAATAATCTACCTCTTTTGTATTATTATTATTATCATTATTATTATTGGGTATATTCTTATACCCCCTTTTTCTTCTCAACCCCTTTCCCTAAGAAAGATGGAAAGAGAGAAATCCCTAAGTCTAAATTTCTCTGTTTTGTATTCTTTATGATCAAGACGATTTAACAACTTGCAAATAGACACCTTAGAGGATACAACAAACATTCATAATCCATCTGAAGACCAAAAACCATCTACCTTGCCTTTGGGAATAAGGTGCCTTTCTCTTAAAATTGTTTCCTATTGATTTTGAGGCCATAGGTTTTTTTTTTTTGGGGGGGGGGGGGCAAGAAGATTGGAAAAATAGTTAAGAAAGCTAGTTGTAACATTTGTTGTCCAATCCCCAAGAGCTGTAAAAATTTGAGGTTGAATAAAGTGCTGACTGGAACAGTCTGTGATGCTGGACAACTTGAGTTAGCTATTTTGAAGTTGCCCTGAGAGCAATTCTTTTGAGGAAACAGCATAGAGGTAGTCTGAGGTAGGATCAGGCAGAGTGTTAGAAAAATATGCCTCAGTGTTTTAGCATCTTTGAGGGGGGTTCTTGTCAGGGTTCTTTTTTTTGGTTGATTTTCTGTGAGCATAAAAGTTCTAACAGAAAAATAAACAATTCTGCATTAACATGTATGGACTGTGCAAGGTGCACAAATCAGGTAATGAAGATTCTTTGCTCTTTGAACAAATGAAAGACACGTCTTTTTTGTGTTGCTTTAAAAGTTATTAACTCTATAGTTCTTAATATAACCTGGCCACCCCACCCCCACCCCAGTAATTGAGGCAATTTATTTAATCATAACAATTTATTTAGTCAGCTTTAGCACAAGTACTAGGTGAATTACTGCTACTCTATTTTTCTATTCACTAGATTGTTGATTCCTCAGCTGCACTCAAGTATTTGCATTTTGAATCCTGCCATATAGTCCTGTTTGGTTATTTCTACTCCAGCTATCTTTCCTGGGAGGGGTGGGGAGGCAGCATTTCACTTAACCACATGCTCTTGGTTCATCACATTTAATGGGGACCTCCTGTTCTGTCTCCTTTATCCTTCTCCTTTCTCCTCTCTCTTCATGGCTCCTACCTACAACCCCCAGCCCAGTAGCCAAAATTCCTCCTACCTCTATTCTCCCTAATAATGGTCTGTCAGCCACATTAATCAGCCTGAGAAATAAGATGAGCAAAGTTTACATAGCATCATCTGCTTATCTAGGGCAACAGATCTTCAGGGTCAGTATTTAGCATTTGAATGCATAGCAGCACCAGACCTACCCCTAGCTAGTATTGGCTTTTCCAGAGGACCTAGGTTCAATTCCCAGCACTCATAATGGCTCAGAAGAGCATCCAAAAGCCGGGTGTGGTGGTGCACGCCTATAATCCCAGCATTTGGGAGGCAGAGGCAGGTGAATTTCTGAGTTTGAGGCCAGCCTGGTCTACAAAGTGAGTTCCAGGACAGCCAGGACTACACAGAGAAACCCTGTCTTGGAAAAAAGGGAAAAAAAGAAGAGCATCCAAAACAACATAATGAAAACTTTTACCTTGTATGCGAACTTAAAAAATGATAATCTTTAAGAGTCAGTCTAAGGAAGACAAATATCTATGCACAATCCCTTAACTACTTTAAATACTTGGTCTACATAATAGGGAAACAGAAAAAATGATTTTTACCATTTTGAGGAGCAGCCTGAACTTTGAGCAGCTGAATAAGAAGCGAATGTCTTCTTTATTTGTTACCTTTCTCTTGTGACAAAATACCAGATAGAATCAGATAGAGCTTATCTTGGTTCAGGATTTAAGAGTACCATGGCCGCAAGAGTCTGGAACTTTCTCAGAGATACAATAGAAGGTATGTCTCCCCATTGATTCTAAGTCCTCCCAAGTTGACAACAAAGAGTTGCCATCACAATGCCCTATCCCACCACCAATTTCCAAACAGTCTTTCAAGCTCAAAGCTCTTGAAAACTACCCATATCCAACGGCCTGTTGAAAATCAACTCAGACCTTCAACCTGGTGCTCCACATGGCTTTGGGGCTCTATTGTGCCTTTCCGGTTTTAGTGATAATGGTGTGTCTGCTGATTACTTCTATCTACCTACAGCTGACAAACCTTAACAGGATCTAAAATGAGATAATGTGGAAAGTAGAGATTTTTAGTGTTTTCCTATTTTTTTATGTGAAAATTTAAAAAAATTAAAAACCAAATTCCTTTTTTAGTTAGCTGGGGCTTTGGGGGGGGGGAGTGGCTAATTTGCTTTATAGGATTTTTAACTTTTAATTTTTTTAGATTTCCTTATTTGATATATGTGACTCTGACCAAGCAAGTGAAAGATCCCTATGACAAGAACTTCAAGTCTCTAAAGAAAGAAATTGAAGAAGACATCAGAAGATGGAGAGATCTCTCATGCTCATAGATCAGAAGGATAAACATAGTAAAAATGGTCATGACTTCATGAAATTCGCAAGCAAATGGATAGAACTTGAAAATATCCTGAGTTTCATGTGTTTTGCAAATTGTATCTTACATCTTGGGTATTCTAAATTTCTGGGCTAATATCCATTTATCAGTGAGTACATATCATGTGAGTTCTTTTGTGATTGGGTTACCTCACTCAGGATGATGGCCTCCAGGTCCATCCATTTGCCTAGGAATTTCATAAATTCATTCTTTTTAATAGCTGAGTAGTACTCCATTGTGTAAATGTACCACATTTTCTGTATCCATTCCTCTGTTGAGGGGCATCTGGGTTCTTTCCAACTTCTGGCTATTATAAATAAGGCTGCTATGAACAGAGTGAAGCATGTGTCCTTCTTACCGGTTGGAACATCTTCTGGATATATGCCCAGGAGAGGTATTGTGGGAACCTCCCGTAGTACTATGTCCAATTTTCTGAGGAACTGCCAGACTGATATCCAGAGTGGTTGTACAAGCTTGCAATCCCACCAACAATGGAGGAGTGTTCCTCTTTCTCCACATCTTCACCAGCATCTGCTGTCACCTGAATTTTTGATCTTAGCCATTCTGACTGGAGTGAGGTGGAATCTCAAGGTTGTTTTGATTTTGCATTTCCCTGATGATTAAGGATGTTGAACATTTTTTCAGGTGCTTCTCAGCCATTCAGTATTCCTCAGTTGAGAATTCTTTGTTTAGCTCTGTACCCCATTTTTTAATGGGGTTATTTGATTTTCTGGAGTCCATCAATGGAAAGAGAGGCCCATTGGTCTTGCAAACTTTAAATGCCTCAGTACAGGGGAACACCAGAGCCAAGAAGTGGGAGTGGGTGGGTAGGGGAGTGCGGGGGGGGGGGGGGGGTATGAGGGACTTTTGGGATAGCATTGGAAATGTAAATGAAGAAAATATCTAATAATAATAATAATAAAAAGAAAGAAGTGTCACATTTCTCAATGCTGTACATCCAATGTAAATTTTGTTTCTAAAATATACCACAAATTAAGCACAGTAAAATTTCTTTATTTTTCCATAAAAAAAAAAAAAAAAAAAGAAAGAAAATATCCTGAGTGAGGTAACCCACCCAAGCACAAAAGAACACACATGGTATGTACTCCCTGATAAGTGGATATTAGTCAAAAATAATCTTGGAATATCCACAATACAATTCAGACCATATGAAACCCAAGAAGAAAGAAGACCACACCAAAGTGTGGTGTTCCATCCTACTCAGAAGGGGGGAGAAAATAATCTTGAGAAGGAGAGAGGGATCTGGGAGGGGGAGAGGAAGAGGAGGGAAAAGGGGGGGATGGTTAAGAGGAAGTGGGGGAGAAGTGCAGAGGGTCAGGATTTTGAAAGGAGATGTGTAGCGATGGGAGGGGAACTGTGGGAGCCACTAGAAAGTCCCAGATGCTAGGGACCCAAGAGGTTCCAAAAACCCAACAGGGAGGAAATTAGCTCAAATACCCAACAAAGGGGAGACAGAATCTGTAGAGACCATATGCAGTGGATGGGCATGGCGCCTGACCAATACAGATGCGGATCCATGCAGCTAAACATTGGACTGAGTACGGGGACCTCAATGGAGAAGTTAGGGCAAGGCCTGAAGGAGCTGAAGGGGTTTACAACCCCATAAGAGCAACAACAATATCAACCAACCAGACGCCCCTCCAAAGCTCCTAGGAACTAAACTGAACCAAAGAGTACACATGGGGGCACCTATGGCTCCAGCTGGATATGTAGCAGAGGATTGCCTTATCGAGCATCACTGAGGGGAACCCCTCAGTTCTGGGGAGGCTCAATTACCCAGGGTAGGGGAATGCTAGGGTGCTGAGGCAGGGTGGGCAGGTGGGGGAGCACTCTCATTGATACAGCGGGAGGGAGGTGATAGGGAGTTTGTGGAGGGGAAACTGGGAAGGGTGATACCATTTGAAATGTAAATAAAGCTGGGTGTGGTGGCACACGCCTTTAATCCCAGCACTCAGGAGGCAGAGGCAGAAGCAGGTGGATTTCTGAGTTCAAGGCCAGCCTGGTTTACAAAGTGAGTTCCAGGACAGCCAGGGCTACAAAGAGAAACCCTGTCTCAAAAAACCAAAAAAAAAAAAAAAAAAAAAAAGAAAGAAAGAAATGTAAATAAATAAAATAACCAATAAAAAAAGCTATGTGTGTGGTTCAAATCATCACATTCTTCTCTAATGTGACAGTCTCCTTTGTTTGGTTTCAGCGGGATTCTGCTCTTTATATTGGTTCTGATTTCATGAAGACCAAATCATTCTGAAGCAATTATGAAACATCTCCCATAGAGTTGCAGCCTAGGGCAGATCGAAGAATTAACTCAAAAACAGAAGAGCCTCAAGCAGCCTTCTGTTAGGCAGTGGCCATCCCCTAAAGATGATTTCAGGGAAAGCCTTTGCACAGCAAACATCTGAATGGATGGCATCAGAGGGGATAGGGTGAACAGAGCCTAGATTCTGTGGATGGAGAGTCAGGCTAAGGTTTCAGAAGAAGGCTTTAAGATCCAGTTTCTTCCGTTTGACCCAGTCAGCTAAGCCTGTGCTTATTGGCTGCCTGTGATTGCACTCTTTTGGCACCTGATCATGCCTCCAACTCAAATTCAGCTTCCTAAGCTGCTCCTGATCTAAGCTCCAACCTTTCCAGAGCTTCACAGGATGAATAAAGGCCTGGATACCAGTGAAAACAGTGGAAACCGCCCCCCCCCCCCCGAACACTGTAAAAGGTATAGTGAATTTGCATCTATCACCTTATTTTTCTAATTTTCTTTTTGCTCAATGTACGCTTTCTTTGAGTCTTGTATTTTTACACAAATTTAGATTAAACCCTGACAGTCTAGTAATCTAGAAGTTCTTTTGCTCTAATATTAAATGTGTAGTTTGTTTGATGAAAATTTCCCCATGCAAGTGAGCTAACAATTTCAAAGACTCAAATGCATGTAAAATTAATAAACCTGAACATTGTTTAAAGCACAATCATGGTAAAAATCCTCAAATTGAAATCCCTGTTGCAGGGATCATTTACATCATTTCGTATGTACATGGTGGCTCATGCCTTTAGCCTCAGCACTTGGGAAGCAAAGGCAGATGGACCTCTTTGAGCTCAATCCCAACCTGGTCTATGTAGTGAGTTCCAGTATAGCCAGAGCTACATAGTGAATTTCTTAACCAAATAACATTTGTCCTGTAGTGAGCAACTTTAGTACCAGTGTAAAGTGTACCACAAGGGTAAGTTCAAATGTTCTTAAGGCCTCTGTTATAACTGCAAAAGGCCAGAGGTTGAGGGTCTGTACAACTAACTAATCTGACAGAAAAGAGTGGGCAAGATTTAAAGTAAGCAAAGGTGGCCGGAGAGGCAGAGGTGGGAATGGGAAATCAGCAACTAAGGAATACTTACTATGTGCCAGTTGTTGACTACTTATTTCATATCTACCAGTTCTTCTAATCTCACATTTAATATAGAAGGAAAGGAAGTTCCCCTCAAAGATGGAAAAACTGATTCATGGGAACTCCTATAAGTGGCCTGATGCCATAGATCCTATTTATTTTTTTCTCTATTGTATTTCCATGATTTTACACTATACCCTGTGCATGGAAGACATTTAATAAATATTTGTTACATAACTTGCCCTGATTTCTTAATGAGGTCCACTCAGAGCATCAGACTTGAATACGATGTTAACTAATTAAGGGTGCTCTCTGTCTCCTTTGAGACAGAGGATCATCTATAAGCCTCCAGTTCTCTGATACAATCAGGACCACATGCTCTGACTATATCTGTGTCTCAATCCTTGTAAAATTCATCTGAGGAAGTTGTTCTGGGGGTCAGGTTCCCAGATCAGCAATCCAAACCATGTAGTTGGCATGGCTATCTTTCCTCGTGGATAATCTCTAAATAAGACAATCATAAGGCAGCCAATATCTTTCCTTCATCTGACTTACCACCCCCACCACCAAATGTCTAATAATATCATGTCCCATGTCCCCACAAACATAAGAGCATTAGAACAATGCAGATCCTTAAGAGGATTATATTACTACTGAGAGACCAAATCTACTCCATCTTGGAACTGGCCTCCATCTTAAAAAGAAAAAAAAAAAAATCCTGAGAACTTGATCTGCAGCAGAACCCAAGCTGCACCCACATACCAGGAAGAACCCCACAGCTTGTTCTTGGCCAGAGTTACTTCCTGGCTACTTCAGTTAATCAAAGATGTGCTGTTTCAGATGTACTTTCAAACCATTTGTGATTTTATATGGTCTTGCTTCAGAGCACCCACCTGTCAGCTTACAAAAGACATTCAGTTAAATGCTTGCCAGGCGGGACCTCACACACACACCCCCCTCACTTACTTCCATTTTCTATAAAACCATGTCCCAGTGAGAGTTTGGGGCTGCTTCACTAAACAATCCTGTCAGTCTGTGGTGAGTAAGCCCAAACTCAAGTTTGTAATAAGGAGACCCTAATGTGATTACATCAGAAGAGGCTCCTTGGGGGTCTTTTGGGGATCACAAATGCTTCCTGGCACAACATTGGCACAACACTATTAGTTTTGATTTTACAGCTATGTTAGTCAAATTAATTTCTTCTGAGCTGAGATTTACATATATTTTTACAATCGCTATTACAAAAAAACAGAATATTTTCACTTTCTCTTCTGATTTAGTTAATTAAATGTCTTTGTAACTAGCAAAGAGATTGCTTCTCACAATATCTAAGAAGTTGATACAACTACTGAATTAGGATGCATAATCAAAAATTTCTTTGGGATTAGTGCAATTGAGTTTTTATTGTTCCCTACTCATATACACACACACACACACACACACATATATATATATATATATATATATATATATATATATATATATATACATACATATATAAATACACACTCAGATACTCCACTACCCCACCACCCCTCCTCCTCCAAGTATTATATACAATATATTAAACCTTCTGGTTTGTTTGGGCTCCCCAGTATTTTATGAAACTGACTTCATTATTCTTGGTTTCTCTATATATTTATAATAAACACGCATAGATGGATAGACAAATAGATAGACTGATGATAGATAGATAGATAGATAGATAGATGGATATGTAGCATGTTGTTTAGCGTGGGCTTTTTAAAACTACACACTACATGTTTACACACATTTTCTCCAGAAACATTTGAAAATAAATATTTGCTAAATTTTATAAACCTCCTGCCCCTTAAATAACTCAGTATGGTTTTCCTTTTAAAAAGACTATTTCCAGATGGGCATGATGGCACATTCCCATAACTCCACACTCAAAAGATAGAGGCAGGAGGATTAGGAGTTCAAGATCACCTGTGCTACATAGCAACTTTAAAGTCAAATTAGGATGAATGAAACTCTCTCAAATTTTTTCCTCACACTTCTGCAATACAACTACCAAAATCAGGAGTTTAACATTGACACGACTGAAAGAACACTATTACTCATACTATAAAATTCATTTTGCCAAACTGACTTAACTTTTATTTATTTTTAAGAAAAGAACTTGCTGCCAGGTGGTAGTGGTACATGCCTTTGATCTTAGCACTGAGGAAAATATTCTTCTTTAATTAGTGATATGTTGGGAACAAGGAATGCTGCTGAAGTCCCCAAAGTTTCTAATTTTTAAGTTAAATTTTATTTTACTGTGTGTGTCTGTCTGTGTCTGTGTGTCTGTGTCTGTATCTGTATATCTGTATGATGTGGAAGATAGGCCATGATGAGCATATAGTTTACACAGTTGGTTCTAACTTTATGCATGTTTTAGTAGTCCAACTCAGACCACCTTGCATAACAAATGCCTTTAGTCACTGAGCCATATCACTGGCCCCAAGATTTCTAGATCATAAAGTTCACCAGTGGATAGTTATAGCTCAGGAGACTCAAGGAGATGTTTCCTCTCCTCTTGGTTTGAAACCATTTATTTCAACTGCTGCATTTCTTATAATGCCCAGGGATTGGTAAACTTCCTAGTGAAGCTCTATGGTGATTTTGTCATAGTGGTGGCAGTGGTGATACTGCTGGTGCTAATGGGGGTTGGCCTGTAAGTCTCTTAGAGTCTTACTCCTAAAGTTATATCAAGCATATATACAAGGCTATCTATAACTTTTGCTTGTGCTAATCCCATATAATACAATGCACTAGGAAACAACCACAAGGGCAATTGTGGAAGATGGACTGTGCAGCTTCCTGGATGATGTCCCCTTAAATGTTTATTTTTGGAAGTCTTGACACTCTCTATACAAAGGCCTTCATTGTGTCGCTTGTGTGGTATCCTCTTTAGATCTTTTGAGTACAGCCCCTCATCTTGGATGAGCAGAATTTATAGATTGATGAAATTGTTAAAATTAAAGAAAATTTGAGAATGACCACTAAATCACAAACATGGTGTGCCATCACTAAGTAGATTAAAGAACATGCAGATGCTTGCCTGGAAGAACCTCTGACTCAAGAACCTCTGAAAGTTCCAAGTACCCACACAGTGGTTCACAACTGCCTGCAACTCCAGTTTTAGGAATCTGAAACCCTCTTGAATCTTCCTTGGGCACCAGCATGAATCTGATATACACATGCACATTCAGGGACTCTTGAGTACACATACAATTTTTAAAAAAATTATTATTTTTAGATTTCATTTTGTATATAAGGGTGTTTTACCTGTATGTACATATACATGTGTACTACATGAACATCTGGTGCCTATGGAGGCCAAAAGAGGACATTGGATTCCCTGAGACTTAAGTTATAGACTGTGAGCCACAATGGGGTGTTGGGAATTGAACCCAGGCTCACTAGAAGAGTAACAAAGGTCCTTAATTGCTGAGCTGTCTCTCTAGGTCCCGATAATTATATATACATAAATGTGTTTAAAAATTAAAAACTTTGTGGACTTCAGTAACTTTCCTGGCTCCCAACATATCACTAATTAAAGAATATTTTCCTCAGTTTAATCTGTTATCAGAGGGAAGAATATCCCCGTGTTCCTAAGACAGTAATATTTGGGTTGAACCATGCTGCTTCTAGTAGATTCATAGGGAATCATGTGCTAGATTGTATATTGTATACATGATCCCAACATACATCTATACCAAGTCCTTCCCAGAGCCCAGACTCTGTTTGACTGAATAGAACAGAACAGAGCTAACAATGTAATTCCAGTTCCTGCCTAAGACCTTCTGGCACTGCAAGCTCTCCTTCCTGCCTCTTTATAATAGTCAATAGTCATTCTTCCATTTTTCTTTTGAGACATGCATCTCACAGTGCAGCACTGGCTGTCCTAGAACTTGCTATGTAGACCAGGCTGGCCTTGAACACATAGAGATCCACCTGCCTTTGGCTCTCATGTATTGAGATTAAAGGTATGCGCCATCAAATCCAGAACCTTCCAGCATGTTTAAACCTAAAAAAATGCAAGCTACTTGGAGAGGCCATATTTCAGTCTACACCCCCAGATAATATCCCAGCCCGCTACAGCATTGAATGGCAGCCATGCTGCAAGTCTTCAGCATCCAGTCCAGACTTTAGACTAAACCATTGTGTTAGGTATTTGAACTGAAAATAACTCAGCAAAGCCCAGTCAACCACAGGAACATGAGCAGTGGGTTAATTTTGCTGTAACAAAGAACCACAGTCTGGTCAATGGTAGTGAATGCCTATAACCTCAGCACTCAGGAGACAGAGGCAGCAGGATTGCTACAAGTTCAAAACCAGCCTGGTCTACACAAGCATACTCCAGGTCATTCAGGACTACATAATCTTGAGATCTTGTCAAAAAAAAAAAAAAAAAAAAAAAAACTAACCAAATAAAAAACTAACCAAAACCAAATAAGCTAACAACAGCAAAAACAGTACCAAAAACTGTGTGGATTGAAACAAGAGTGTATTCTCTCACAGTTCTGGTGACTACAAGTAACTTTGCTACTTGTGAATCATAATGTACATATCTGACAGGCAGAGTATTTGACATGTGGCCCCATGTGAAAGGGTCTGTTCTACTCCAAGGAGGCCATAACCTACCGATTGAGATCCACTGGCTTAGGCAAAGAAATGCTAAACAGTTTACAATGTCCAGAAAAGGTTTTCACCTCAGAGAACTTTGACTCAAAAGTCAGTAGCACCAAGGTGGAAAAGCCCTGCACTTCTAAATAAGCTGTTCTCAACCTGACTCCTTTGGGGGTGAAACAACCCTTTAGCAGGGGTCGTTTAAGATCATCAGAAAACATAGATATTTACATTACAATTCATAACAATAGCAAAATTACAGTTATGAAGTAGCAACAAAGTTAATTTTTCCCAAGACAGGGCTTTTCTGTGTAACAGCTCTGGCTGTCCTGAACTTTGTGGACCATACTGGCCTCAAACTCACAAAGATCTGCTGGCCTCTGCTCTCCAGGGCTGGGATTAAAGGTGTGAGTTACCACACCTGGCCACAACAAAAATAATTTTATGGTCCGGGTGACCACAACATGAGAAACTGTATTAAAGGATGTCAGCATTAGGAAGGTTGAGAACCACTGTTTTTAATGTTGTATCTCAGCTTTTGTGTTTATCCCAGGCAGAAGGGAATATTTTCGGACCTTCATAGACTAACTTGAACTCTGACTCAATAAAGTTACCAGGAAAACTACAAACAGATTTCTAAATGTTTTGCATTTCCAGGCTTCTGTATAAACAATACAGCAGAAGCAGAGGGAAAAGGAGCTTCCAGATGTCACTATTATTTAGTGACATCTGGACAGGTATGGGGGTATAGACTTTTAATCTCTACACAAAGGCAGGTGTAGCTCTGTGAGTTTGGGGGCCACTCTGGTCTCTATAGAAAGCTCCAGATTAGACAAGACTTGCCACGTAGCTAGACTCTGTTTCAAAAATAACAAAAACCCTAGCAAAACTCACCCACCACCACCACCACCACCACCACCACCACCACCACCACCACCACCACCAATGAAAACAACAAAACTAACCAAACACATCAGTCAGGCTGGGCAGTGGTACAGACGCAGCCGCACGCCTAAAAGATGGCGCCGACCTCCGGTACACTGGCGCCGTAAACAATGCCATTGCGCAGGCGCTAGCCCTAATCTGGCGCCAACCCCTCCCGAGCGGGTGCATACGAATCAAAGTGCCAACAGACTGACCAATCCCAGGGGGACACATAGCTCTCCCCAGTGATGGGGTGTAAATAAGCAGTCCTCCCGGGGTTTCCGGAGTTCCCCCCCCCCCTTCGTAGCATGGAGGTGTTCCTAAAATAAAAAAGGCTGTTGAGAAGAATCCGACCATGTTGCGTTTTTTCTTGCTGGATGAGTTGAGCACAACAAAGTGGTGGCCCGTACGGAACGGAGGATCTCATGGATTCAGAACTCCAGCTGAGGAACGGCATACCGGTAAGTCTCCCAAAATTGATCCCTAGTTAAAAGGAGGAATATGTTTCTCTTGCCCGTAGACCCAGTGTGGGTAGCTCTTAGAGTTTTTGTTTCATTTTTTTGTAATTTCTGGCCTCTGCTTTTGATTGATAGGAGCAGTTAAGGCAGGTCAGAAATTTTTCACGGAACAACAAGAAAGTATGTCAGAGGAAGATAGGAAACATATAAGTAAAAGAAAGAAAAGGGGCAAAAAAGAGAGAGAAAAGGAAAAGGGAGAAAAGGAAAAGGAAATAATGAGAAAGGAAAGGAAATAGCAGAAAGATATCCCTCATTAAAAGACTTAATAAGTTCAGCAAGTTCTGACTCCAGTGACTCAGAGCTTGATAAAGATGAGGAAGCTGACCTAGAAGAGAGGCAACTCGGTGTGAGAGGGGTAGGTACGATCCAGATTGGTCATACAAAACCAATCTTTTAAAAAAAAAGGGGGGTTGGCTGGCAAAAGAGTAAAATCGAAAGTGCCGACCGCTCCACCTCTTAACTCTGAGTATACAGGAAAAAAGGAATCCACAAAAGCTGGTAAACAAGGTTCCTCATTGTGCCCAGAGGTTTGGAAGGAAGCTGAACTGACTTTCCCTGTATTTTTAGATGGCTAGGGACGACAGTATCATGAGCCAATAGATTTTAAAACTATTAAGCAGCTGGCTGAGTCAGTCCATACCTATGGGGTGAGTGCAGCTTTTGTAGTTGCACAGGTCCAGGCGCTTGCTAGATATTGCCTCACCCCGGGGGACTGGAATAATATTGCTCGGGCTTGTTTGTCGTCCAGACAGTGTTTAGATTGGCCAAGCTGTATAGATGGAAAGAAGGAGAGGACATCCTCCTATGCGTTTTGAAGACATTCTGTCAACCAACAGGAGTGTTGTGGCAGTCAGGTCCTCTTTTGTGGATTTATCCTCATGTGTCTCCCAATAAAACCCTTGAATATTATCCCATTGCTGTAGCTCAATTAGCAATTTTGGGCATTAAATCGTGTATTCAACATTTTGGAGCACCCCCTCAGAAAATCATTACACCTTATAATGCTAATCAAATACAGATACTAAGTTCTTTGATAGATGATTGGGCCCTATTGCGCTGTAGTTTTGATGGGGAATTAGATAATCATTATCCCAAAGATCCTTTGCTACAATTTTTTAGTGAACATCCAGTGATTTTCCCCAAAGTCACAGCATCTAAACCCATATCGGGTGCATTGGATATTTATACAGATGGTTCTAAAACAGGTGTTGGTGCCTATGTAGTTAATTCTCAAAAAACCCGTTCTTTTTCAATATAATCCTGGCACCCCACAACTTACTGAATGTAAAATTGTGTTGGAAGTATTCAAAGCTTTTAAGGAATCTTTTAATCTAGTCTCTGATTCGGCTTATGTAGTAAATGCAGTGAGTGCATTAGAAATTGCAGGACCCATTAGACCTACCAGCCCTGTGTGCACCATCTTATTAGAGTTACAAAAATTGACTTGGAAAAGAACACATAAATTCTTTATTCAACATATTCGAGCTCACTCTACCTTGCCAGGCCCTATGGCAAAAAGAAATGCCTTAGTGGACGCTAGCACTCGCATGGAATTTATTTTTCATGCCACCCCACTGGAGCTTGCAAAAGATTCTCATCGATTGTATCATGTTCCTGCTGCCACACTTCAGCAGAAATTTGATATCTCTCGAGCCTCAGCACGAGATGTGGTGTTACAATGCCCACAGTGTGTACAATTTCACCACCCTCCTCATGTTGGTATTAACCCTCGCGGATTGCTTCCTTTAAAACTGTGGCAAATGGATGTTACTCATGTCTCAGCATTTGGAAGATTAAAATATGTTCATGTTTCAATTGACACCTGTTCAGGTGTCATTTTTGCCTCTCCCATGTCCGATGAGAAATCCCGCAACGTGGTTGGCCATTGCCTAGAAGCCTGGGCAGCTTGGGGAAGGCCAGATAGTTTAAAAACTGATAATGGCCCCGCATATACATCAAAATCATTCCAAACCTTTTGCAAAATAATGCAGGTTAGTTACTCTACTGGCCTTCCCTACAATCCACAGGGCCAAGGCATTGTGGAAAGAGCACATCGAACCTTAAAAGAACTCTTACAAAAACAAAAAGGGGGAATCGCTGATGGCCAGCCACCCAAAGAACAATTATCTTTAGCCCTCTTTACTTTAAATTTTTAAATTCTGGACGAACATGGTCGTTCGGCTGCAGATAGGCATGCCATGACCTCGCCTATCCTTAAACAGGATGTCAAATGGAAAGATGTCCTAACTGGAAAATGGTATGACCCAGATACCATTATTTCAAGATCCAGGGGAGCTGTTTGTGTTTTTCCACAGGGTCAAGAACACCCGATTTGGGTACCAGAGAGGCTGACACGAAAATTACTCCCCCCCCGACAGAGATATAGATTGTAATAGTTCTGAAAGCACATGTTTTTTAGCAGAGTGTTGGCAGGGTATACTGCTGTGGTTGTGAAACTTCCCACCTTTGTGCCTACAGTAGATTTTGAAATGTTTGCCACCTATGCCCATTAGGTGCCCCTTGTATAAAGTTGTATAAGCTAATTTCTCTCAGTCTCTTGAACAGATTCGCCTCTTATCTGAGTAGGAAATTGGTCGGCTAAAGCGGAGCGGTTGTCCAGAAAGCTGCTCCTCCAGATTGCAAAACTCAACAGCACTCGACTGGACCCTGTCACCTTGGGGGACTTCACCTCCTGGATCACCAATGCCTTCTCATTTTTTAAGGAGTGGGCAGGAATGTTGACCTGGGGAGCAGTGGTCCTCCTGGGTTGTGTCTTTTTTTTTTGGTTTTTCGAGACAGGGTTTCTCTGTATAGCCCTGGCTGTCCTGGAACTCACTCTGTAGACCAGGCTGGCCTCGAACTCAGAAATCCGCCTGCCTCTGCCTCCCGAGTGCTGGGATTAAAGGCGTGCGCCACCACGCCCGGCTGGTTGTGTCTTTTGTATCTGGCTATTGTGTTGATTCAAATGAGAGCACGCTCAGTATAAGGCAGTGGTGTACCAAGCATTGATGGCGATTAAAGAGGGCGTCTCCCCTGAAGTTTGGTTATGCTCAAGAATTAGTCAGCATCTGAGTTCTCTGCTCTTTTTTTTTTTTTTTTTTAATGTTTTTCGGATTTATTTTATAGTTTAAATTAAGATACATTTATCAATTAGATTCCAGTTAAAACATTTATAGTTTCTTTTTTTTTTGATTTTTAATATTTTTATTACATATTTTCCTCAATTACATTTCCAATGCTATCCCAAAAGTCCCCCATAGCGCCCCCCACTTCCCTACCCACCCATTCCCATTCTTTTGGCCCTGGCATTCCCCTATATTGGGGCATATAAAGTTTGCAAGTCCAATGGGCCTCTCTTTCCATTGATGGCCGACTAGGCCATCTTGAGTTCTCTGCTCTTGCACCCCATGGATTTATGGATCCATTGCACTGGGATGAGAGAGACTCAACAATCATTGATCAGCCCTTGCACATCGCTGAGGTTTCCTCTGAAAGTATAGCAAAGTAAAAACAAAATTCTAGGCCTTTAGGTCAGGCTTGGGAATGTGACCTTTGTGACTCATTGCTCCAAGGTATGCTAATCATACCTTGATAGAGACATTCCTTCCTCCACCCACCTGCTTCCTGGGTTCAAAGAGTGTTCATTCAAAGAAAGTCACCCTGACCAACACCACAGCAGGAACCCACTATGCAAATGTGCTTTTGTTAGGGGCTCTTAGAAACTATGTTGAGAGTTAACCGGAACAATTACCAGGTAGTCCTTATAACACTTGTGACTTTGCACTTCCTTGTGACTCTTAACTGGTACCTTTGGTATTTTCCAACAACGCCCTCCCCACTTCCTTGAGTTGTGGTTTCTTCCTTTAAATACCCCCTTACTCAGCTACTCGGGGCACCATGGTCCTCTACCCCTGCGTGGTGTATGACCATGGGCCCGAGAACGCTCTTGAATAAAAATCCTCTTGCAATTTGCAGCAAGACCGTTTCTTGTGGGTGATTTTGGGGTGTCGCCTCTCCTGAGTCAGAACGTGGGGGAGTCCTCACGTTGTGGGTCTTTCACCTCATTGTATGCGATGGGGTGATCATGATTTCCCCGCTAATTCATTTCTTTAAAACTTGGCTGGCCTCTTTTGTAGAGTTCGCCCTAGTTCATTTAGCAGTTACTGTCACACAGCACTGAGGTATCCAGAGACGGGCAACTTTCCTATGCACAGACTAACCTAAGACACAGGGCCCAGTGGTGATAGGGTAACCCTAGGACGGGTAAGGCTGTGACATGAAAGGATCGACCTAAGACAGGAGCTATGGCCGATGGACAGACTTGCCCAGACCTAGTCCAGCATCATATTATTAAACAAAAAAGGGGGAGATGTAGGCAGCTGCACGCCTAAAAGATGGCGCCGACCTCCGGTACACTGGTGCCATAAACAATGCCATTGTGCAGGCGCTAGCCCTAATCTGGCACCAACCCCTACCAAGCGGTGCATACGAATCAAAGTGCCGACAGACTGACCAATCCCAGGAGGACACATAGCTCTCCCCAGTGCTGGGGTGTATATAAGCAGTCCTCCCAGGGTTTCCGGAGTTCCCCCCATAGCATGGAGGTATGCCCCAGTACAGGGGAATGCCAGGGCCAAAAAGTGGGAATGGGTGGGTCCGGGAAGTGGGGGGGAGGGTATGGGGGACTTTTGGGATAGCATTGGAAATGTAATTGAGGAAAATATGTTAAAAGAAAGAAAGAAAGAAAGAAAGAAAGAAAGAAAGAAAGAAAGAAAAGATCACCCTCAAAAAAAAAAATCTTAAGTTGATCTTGTGGCTGTTTAAAAAAAAAAAAAGGCTGTTGAGAAGAATCTGACCGTGTTGCGTTTTTTTCTTGCTGGACGAGTTGAGCGCAACAGGTCATCTCAGTTTTCAGAAGTCTAAGGAAGGAGGGGCTTCAAGGCTTTCTAGGGCTGAGTAGAAAAAAACTGTCTCAAAAACAACAGCAAACAAAAACCCAGGAAACTATGTCTCAAAATAAATAAATAAATAAATAAATAAATAAATAAATAAATAAATAAAATAAAAGAATAATAGTAATAAAAAAAAGCTCCGGGCAATGGTGGCGCACACCTTTAATCCCAGCACTCGGGAGGCAGAGGCAGGACTGAGTTTCTGAGTTTGAGGCCAGCCTGGTCTACAGAGTGAGTTCCAGAACAGCCAGGACTACACAGAGAAACCCTGTCTTGAAAAACCAAAAAAAAAAAAAAAAAAAAAAAAAAAGAAAAGAAAAAGAGAGAGAGAAAGAAACAAAGAAACAAGGAAAAAAAGCTAGGAGGTGGTGGTCCATGCCACTAATCCCAGCACTTGGGAGGCAGATGCAGTCAGATCTTCAGGAGTTTAAGACCAGCCTGGTCTACACAGCTAGAGTAACCCTGTCTCAAACAAACAAACAAACAAACAAATAACAGAAACAGGTTGAGAGACATCTCAGTGATTAACAATTAACAGTATTGCTCTCTTCCTGAGGACACAAGTTTGATTCCTGGAGCTGGGAGTGGAGCTGCCATGCTTCTCCCCAGAAACCAGAGATGACAATCTAAGGGAGTAGGAGAGGGACTCGGGGAAGTTGGGCAGACCTCTCCATTGGGGGAAGCAAGTGCGTGCAGATGGCATGTGTACACACCCACCGGTACTGAAAAATGGTTCCATCACGTTACAAAACTTTCTTGAGATTAGTTCCCTTTCTTTCATCACTGGTATGTATGTATGTATGAGTAATGATCTTAATCTCCCTGGTATGTATGTATGTATGAGTAATGATCTTAATCTCCCTGAGGAGATCCTGAGTGATTCTGAAATTCTGAGGCAAACCATGAGAGGCCTTTTGTACTTACATTCTGAGTAAGTGGCAGGTGCCAGGAAGCCAGCTGCCCAGGGACTGAGGACCAAAGAACATCACCAGGCAATACAGAGGCTAGAGGGAGGTCTGGATGGGGAAAGGGATGTATGAAAGATATACTGCTTGGCTGCTGGTAGCTGCCTGAGGGGAGAACTCTATTCGAAGTCAGCATGATTCCCCCTCCCCTTCCTGTATGATATCACTCCACCATCTTTACTGCTGCCAGCTGAAGAACAGGAGAGAAGCTGGCCATTGGTCACTTGTCACCTTCTGCACCTGAGGCATTGACAGACCCCAGGTAAATGAAGAGAACAAAACCTTCTCTCCTACAGACAGAGATAGCCAGATAAACTGTAAGCAAAAAAATTCCCACAGATTGGACCAAGTGCTATTAAGGAAAAAAAAAAAAAAAAGAGCTTTTATTGAGGATGTAAGAACAGAAAATGAACTTGCAACTTGCTACTTCTGCTTAGTAACAAAGATGAGGTCTTCAGTTTCCTGTGAGCTCCATATCCAGACACTCCATGCTAGGTACTCAGCATTTAGAGCCACAGTGTTGCCACTGGGCCCTGATCTGGTAGCACACACATTCTCAGCTATGTCTTCTTTGCCTTCATTCATATTATCTGGTTACTACTGTGTCAGACTGTATGGTTTTATCCATGAGTGTTAAGTTTCCTCACAATACACTATAAAATACCTTTATAACCAGTGAGTGCTTTGTGCCCCTACCTAGCTTGTATCTTTTCCTTTCTAGAAGTAATTCGTTCACATAAATGTTCCTACCATCATTAAAGATTCATACTACACATATTTGGATGAAGATTCCAGCAGACAGATCCAGTTTCAGCCAAACAACCCTAACACTTATCCATAACAACATTTGAGATTTCTTCTAATTTTCAAAGAAAATTATGTATGATCAATACTTGCCTCCCCAGCACTCCTCCCACCCCTATAGTAGTCTTACTTCTTTCCCTTGTTAAACTCTTCTACAAGCTAGGAGCACATGCCTGTAATCCCAGCTACCTGGGAAGGCTAAAGCAGGAGAATGACAAATTCAAGGCCAGCCTGACTGACTAAAGTGAGATCTTATCTCAAAATGAAAGGGTGGTGGTGGTGATGGTGGTGGTGATGGTGGTGATGGTGGTGATGGTGGTGGTGATGGTGATGGTGGTGATGGTGGTGATGGTGGTGGTGGTGGTGGTGGTGGTGGTGGTGATGGTGATGGTGGTGATGGTGGTGGTGGTGGTGGTGGTGGTGGTGGTGATGGTGATGGTGGTGGTGGTGGTGGTGGTGGTGGTGGTGGTGATGGTGATGGTGGTGGTGGTGGTGGTGGTGGTGGTGGTAGTTGTGGATGTCGCTCCATGGAAGTTTAGTTTATTTGCCTATTTGCCTAGTATGTTTAAGGCCTTGGGTTCAAGATCTACTGGGGGAAACTCATTCTCTCTCTCTCTCTCTCTCTCTCTCTCTCTCTCTCTCTCTCTCTCTCTCTCTCTCTCTCTCTCTCTCTCTCATTGGATTCTTTGCAAATGAGCTTTGTGACTCAGACTTGCCCAACTAGATATTTTGGGAATTTTAAAAAAATGTAAGATGGGCGTGGTGGCACACACCTTTAGTCCCAGCACTCAGGAGGGAGAGGCAGGCAGATTTCTGAGTTCGAGGCCAGCCTGGTCTACAGAGTGAGTTCCAGGACAACCAGGGCTACACAGAGAAACCCTATCTCGAAACACCCAAAATAAATAAATAAATAAATAAATAATAAAAAATGTAGACATTAATAAATGTTAGTCAAAACAGGATTTTTAAAGTCATATAACTGAAAGTACTAAAGATATAATTTAGCTTTGATGGTTGAATGGAACTTCCTATTCACTGGCTTCATAATCCATAGCATCAAAATGAAGGAAATATTGTGACATGATTTTGCAGTCAACATCTGTGGGGCTCAGAAATGCATTAAGCTTAATCAAATGTAGCATTTTCTTTAGTTCAGAGTGGGAAAAATATAAATTACACCATTTGAATCACAGTTTAATTCTCTGAAAGAACCCTTAGGAAAAATTATTCTAAATGCATTGCATCATTTTATAGACAAACCAGTGACCAGACTGGTTTATGACAAGGCAGGCCCCTTAACCACCCAGGGCTCAGCTATCTAATCTATAAAAGTTGCACTGATGTGTATGGACATGTGAATAATTTCTACCCCAAATATACTATAGGAGTCTGAAAACGTTAAATGTGTAAAGGGTCTACCCAGAAAGTCTGGTTTGCTAGAGATCACATACATAGCTCAGCTACTGCTATTCATAGAAAATAGGTTTAGAATCAACAATTTGAGTTTAAAAAAAAAGAGAGTGAGAGATTAATGAGCAAAACAACAAAAGAAAAAATCTTCATATTAAAACCAAGCCACACTTCTAAGCAGTACATCTCATTTTACTTTTAAATTTATTTGGCATGGATGTTGGTGGTGGTGGTAGGTGGTGGTGGTGGTGGTGGTGGTGTGGGTGTGTGGCTATGTGGGTGTGCCTGCAAGCGCAAGTGTGCATGTGCAATCGGTAGTGCTCATGTAGATGTCAGAGGACAACTTGTGGGTGCAAGTTTTCTCTTTCTACCATATAGGTAGAAAACAGAAAGGGCTAAACTCAGGTCATCAGCTTGGATGTTAAGTACCTTTATCTGCTGAGCCATTTTTCTTGCCCAGCAGTAAGTTTTAAGTACCTATATTCTCACTTTTAAAATCACAGATTGGCATCCTTTTGTATACATTTAGCTTATATTTCTGGCATAACCAGATATTCAGTGAAGGAATGTCAATTCTAAGTTTTTATTGCTGTACAGAACTTTTTCTTTTTCCAAAATGAAGAGAGAGTTATTCACAGCAGGGTATGGTTGGTGTCCTACACTTATCCCAGCATTCATGAGGCAGAGACAAGAGCAGTCTTGAAAGTTTGTGGTCATTCTAAGCAACATAGTGAGTAACTGACTATACAAGGTTACATAGTTAAACCCTGTTTCAAAAAACAAAAACAAAACGAATCCCCCAAACTAAACAACATTCAGCAAACAAAAGCAGCAACCAATCATTATTACCTTGTTTTGTGGATGGAATATATTCTATAGATAGGATAGTGAAGTTCTAACCTCCGGGATATGTGAATGAGACTTAGGCAGACAGTGTCTTTAAAAGGACATAATCAGGCTAAGGTGATGATCATAGGTCGGACACTAGTCCAGTATGATTGGTGTCCTCATATAAAGAGGAGATTTGAACATTCACATGTGCACGAGTGCGTGCACACAACACACACACACACACACACACACACAGAGAGAGAGAGAGAGATCATGTGAAGATAGATTAAAATAAGCTACCACAGGCAAGGAACACTTGATGTGATCAGTATCGGAAAGATACTCCCTAGAGGCTTCAGAGAGATCATAGTCCTGACATGGCCTTGGCTTTAAAAATAATTTTATGGTCGTGGGGTCACCACAATATGAGGAACTGTATTAAACGGTTGTAGTATTAGGAAGGTTGAGAACCACTGACTAAGCACTAGAATCTAGTAGCATCCTTCTATCCAGCAAGGACAACCAAAAGCATATCTCTCTTTGTCCCAGTTTCAAACTACTATGTATGATCCTTCTGCCTCACCTCTAAAGTGCTTTGTTTGGCCAGGTTTTTGTTGGGGGCATAGAGTTTTGAGGCAGGGTCTTGAATACATAGCCTTATCTGGCATTGAACTTACAGAAATCTTCCTGCCTCTGCCTCTCAAATACTGGGCATATACCACTATCTCCAGACTTTTAGTTTGAGATTTTGTTTTTGGTTTCATTTCATTTTTCCAGTAATTCATTTCTATTAAAGTGTAAGTCCATAATGAAAAGAAAAAATCTGCCTTTGACTATGAATGGTCTCAGAAGACCTGCTTACTCAGAGAAGGGTACTAAAGACTCAAGTGAGAGAGGACCACTTCCAGGAATAAGTCATACCTTAGTAGACCCTGCTCTCATCTTGCCCAGCAGTCATTATTTGTGAACCTAAATGGAACTTTCTAGCTTCTTTTGTTGCGTGGTCTTAGGGATTGAACTGAGGCTTCGTGTACACAGAGTATACATCTACCACTGAGTTGTGCTCCCAGACCTAAAACATCATTAACCAGACCCATGGTACAAGAGTTAAAAAGCAGTCTTCAGCGCGATGGTTATCTCAGATCTTTGGTGGCTGTCGTTGCTGCTGCTGTTGTTGAGACAGGGTCTCATTATGTAGTTCTGGCTGGCCAGGACTTGCTATGTAGACCATGGTGAACTAGGAGCATGCCTCACCACGCCCAACTCCATCACACATCTTCTACAAGATTTTCCCCATCTTTGCAAACGCCTCCCCCAGAAACCACCTACCTTGCTAGTGATGGATTTTCAAGGGGTAGCAGATCTTTCCCCCCTCAAACAGTGCTGCAGCACACACTTTCACACATGCAAGCTGGACTCATCTGTGATGGATAACTCTGTCACTAGAGTGCTATTGTGCTCTTTGAAATACTATTTTCCTTGTCCATGTCATCAACTTCAGTTCTGAATATTCATATACTTTTTATTACAAAAGCTATCTATGCTTATTGTAAAAATCAAAGAATGCAGAGTATGCAACAGTACAAGTGAAAAAACAAAGCAAAGCAAAACAAAAGCAAACCATTCTATACTCTCATCTTGCCCCAGTGCTCACCACCACTTAGAAGTCCAGGCTTTCAGAGATTTGGGTTCACATGTGTAGATTAAAAAAAAAAAAAAAAGGCATCTGACTGTATATTCTATCCTACAGCTATCACCCTTAGATACTTAAGGTGAAATACAAAATGCCAGGCAAGGGCTTCTGATATTGAAGCAAGAAAGCAAGAATAATTCAAAAGAATCTATTTGTAAAGCAAAGAATAACTAGGAATACATATTTTCACAGTGTAGAATTGAGAAAACCTACCAATGTGTAGCCATATGGCTTTGTTCCTTAAAATTACCCTGTTTGTGAGGTCTCTATCCTATAGAATTTCAAATGAAGTTAGCCACAGCTTCAGCAATTCTGTGGGCTGGAAAAACCTGCTGAGTTTAACCTGATCTGAAAAATGGGATGTCACCTCACGTAAGTACAAATTATTCAGCATGTGTCCCCAGTAGACTACTAGAGCCTTCCATCAGATCTCTCCTTCTCAGAACTTTCTTGGTGCACCAAATAGTGTTACTTACCAAGCTCTACGCATACTTTCTTAAATGGAAGAGAGACAGGAAGTCAACCATTGCTAAGTCTGGTTTTCTGGCCAATAGAGATTAACCTGTTATGTTACTGTGGGATGGGAGTGCCGCTGAAAACAACTGAAAGCCTGAAGCCCAGCCCTGCAGTTATGATGCATTAGGGTCTTTGCAGATGGAGTTAGTTCACATGAGGTCATCTTAATCCAATAGGAATCACATTGGCTCTGATCCCAATATTGTTGCTGTCTTTAAGGAAGAGAGACAACAGCCTCTTAAATGCACACCAACCATGCATGTGCACATAAACTCTGGGTCTACATTGTGTCTCTTCAGTCTTAGTATAAAAACAAGCGAAGAACAGGATGATAATTAACTATCATTGAGTTGTTTGCTCTAGAGAGAAGTTCATAGGCACTCTGAGAACAGCAACAACTTGAAAGCACCATGGCTCACACCCTGCAGAACACGGCTTGTGAGAGTCAGTCAGCCAGCTTGCCCTGACGTGGCCTCAGCACTGCCCATCAGCCAACTTAGGAAAGCAGTGGTTATTTTCCTTTTCTAATGGCAGATGAGACAAAAATAAATTTCATCTAAGACAGCCAAAAATTATGTCCACTGACCAGGCTCCTTAAAAGATTATCAAAACTGATAGTTTTCTAGATGGCCCAAGGGTCTTCAGATTGATCTGATGGTGTCAGTTGCTCCTGCATAAATGTTTTTGCTTCCTCCATCTTTCTTTGGCTTTTGTAAAGTTGTAAATGCATTTCCATTTAAAAGATTCAAGCAAATAGCAGAATATGCATCAGAAAAGATGGAATCCCTCTCCCCTTTACCCTGTTGCCAGTGCCTCCCACTCTCCAAAGAAATACTCTTAACCCGCCCATCATTTGCTTTAATTCATTCTAATCCCGTCCGTGTGCGTACATGCAGAGGGAACTTCCAAACAAACAAAGCATATACTCATGTGGGCCTGGAAAGATGACTCAGTGCTTGGGAACACTTAACTGCTCTTGCAGAGGACCAGGGTTTGTTTCCTAGGACCCATATCAGGTAACCCACTCCTGCTTGTAACTCCCGATTTATCTCCTCCTTCTAGCTTCAATGGGCACTGGCACTCATGTGGTACACATCTAAACAAGCAGGCAAATACATAAACAAATTTTAAAAGGAAAGACAGGAAACAGGGCTTGGATGCCAGACGGTCTACATGTGAGTTCTAGGCCAGTCAGGGAGGCCTACAGGCAAGAGCTGATTACAGACAGGCAAGTGCCTCCATATCCAGCTCCAGAAGTTAAAAGTGAGACCTCTTCTGAATTTCAGCACTGAGCACCAATTAGATTTAAATTAATCACCATCCATCTAGCCATTCATTCCCACAAATAAAGCCTATTTTAGAAAAAGCAGCAACAGCAATGATAGATTATTTATCAAGGTAGATCATTCCCTGTAGCTCTCTCTAATGAGGAAATATCTCAGGTGTTGGTGCAAGGTTATGATGCCCAGTTTTTCATAAGTTTGCTTCAGAACCCATCTCATGAGCTTGGAGAGAAAAAGGCGGTAATGGCACCTGCCTGTGAAACCGTGGAGAACTCAGTTTCAGACAGTTGGCTGCACACCACCTATCTCCACGCATCAGATCCTCATTCCGAGCTCCTCAAGTGGGATGAATGTTGACCCCGAGAGGAAAACTTTGTTTGGGGAAAGGTTCTTTTCAGACTTAAGGAAGGTTCCTGAGATGAAGTTACTTGCACTGGAATAATCTTTCAGTCTATTAAGCATCCTTAAAAGAAAGGAAAGGCAGCTGGAGAAGGAAGGCAGAACCTGAGTGATTAACCTGCAAGAAAAAGGCCACAAGAATGTGTTGGTTGCTACCAGATGCCAGGAGAGAGGCCTGGAATAAATTTGTCTTCAGGAAGAAACAACCATGTCTACACCTTCATTTCAGACCAACAGCCTCAGAAGTGTGAAAGGATAAACTTGTGCTCTCTTAACCCACCAACTATGGGCTAATTTGTTACAGCAGTCAGGAAACTAACACGCTTTTCTATCCACAGAGGCAGTGTTTTCCACTTCCCCCTTTGATCCTCCTCAGCCTCTGCAAAGCAAGAGCAGCAGCAACAACAGCCCCTTGGTATGCAGGCTAGTGCCTGCTGGTTTCCTCCTGGGACACAGGCATGATCCCACCAACAAAGTGACCATGCAGCTCATTCCTGTGCCCTCTTCATTTTCTTATTTGTTTGTTTGTTTATGAGACTTTTGTTGTTGTTCAAGACAGGATTTCTCTGTGTAACCTTGGCTATCCTGGAATTCATTCTGTAGACCAGGCTGGCCTTGAACTCAGACATCTGCCTGCTTCTGTTTCCTGAGTTCTGGGATTAAAGGTGTGCACCACCACCACCTGTATTTATTTATCTATTTACTATTACTTTTGTTGCTTTTTTTTTTTTTTTTTAAGAAGGATCTCTCTATGTAGTCTTGGCTGTCCTGGAACTCTTTATGTAGACCAGGCTGGCCTTGAGTTCACAAAGATGTAACAGGAATTAAAATTAATATTTTGTATATATAATAAACAAATGGCAGAAGTTATTCCTTAATGAGCTAATTATCCAATAACTACAAAGAGAAACCAAGATTTATTTCAAGCTGCACCTCAATTATACCTACAGAGATCCATCTGCCTAAGGCATGTGCAATTACAACTAGCCATTTTCTTATTTAAACTTCCCTCTAAATCCATGTGTGTGATTGCCCAGAAAAAAAAATTAAATTAAATGTAAAAGATTTCCTCTTAAGGCTGCAATTCTGTGGGAGAACTCTAGACTAGAGGGCACAAAGTCTGAGGTTCAACCCATAGCACAACACACACACACACTTGAGTTTTCCTTAAAAAACTTAGTCACCTAACAGCCAATGAACGGTCGTTATTTGACTTTTTAGTTTGTGTCTCCTCACTAATCCCTAAGCTCCATGAGGATAGTAGGTACTCAGTAAATTGTGGATGAATAACGTATTCCTCCCGTCATTCACTATAAAAGCCTTGGTCTCTTCACATCCAATGCTGCCTTCTCTTAGGGAGAGGCAACCTGTGAACATGAATGAAAAATCTTGCTTTAATTAATTCAGCCATGATGATTTGGGTCAATCATCTTTCTCCTCCTATCTTTGGGATCACATTCCATAGCAACAAAGAAACACACACACACCATGGCTCTGAAAAATGAGATTATGAATGGTATCCACCTTCCTCTTTGTACTTTCTTTTTATTTTTTGGATACAGTTTTCTCTGTTAGCCCAAGCTAGACTGTGGATCACATCTTTCCTGTCTCGGACTCCAAGTGAGACTTGTGTGGCTATATCTACTTCACTCTGTCTCTGTCTCTGTCTCTCTGACTCTCTTTCTGTGTGTGTATGTGTTTGTCAGTCCCTCTGTGTGTCTCTGTTTCTGTGTCTCTCTGTCTCTCTCTCAGCCCTGGATGGCGTGGAATAGACTAGGTTGCTTTTAAACTCACAGAGATCCACCTGCCTTTGCCTCCTAAATGCTGGGATTAAAGGTCATATGCCACCATGCCCAGCTTTTGCTTCTCCATCCCCTCTCCCCTTCTTTAAATAAGCTCTACCTTCCATGTATGGACAGAACTGAACCTTGACACATACTTGGGTGAGAAAGTCCTTCTCAGATCCTAGGAAAGGTGGCCAGCCAGCTGGGTAGGGATAAAAGAGGCCAAAGCAGAGAAGGACCCAGACAAGCCAGACAGCCCAGCATATGTTAAAGCTACAAAGCAGACCAAACTACGATTCCAAACAGCAGGCTCACATTGCTCACTCCAGCATTACAGAATGTATTCTCCTAATTTTGTTGTACTTGACTTTGGAAGGATGCACTGAATTTTTGCCATGTTTACTTTTTTTGTTTGTTTTTTTGTTTGTTTGTTTGTTTTTTGTTTGTTTGTTTTTTGAGACAGGGTTTCTCTGTATAGCCCTGGCTGTCCTGGAACTCACTTTGTAGACCAGGCTGGCCTCAAACTCAGAAATTGGCCTGCCTCTGCCTCCCGAGTGCTGGGATTAAAGGTGTGCACCACCACGCCCAGCGTACCATGTTTACTTTTAATGCTGACAAGGTCATGTAACTTTCAATTTTTTAAGCCTTATTTTTAAGGATGGCTCTTAAACACTTTAACCTCCCCTTTAGCCTTCCACTCACCAGGGGTAGTGGGAAAGGAAAATATACGGGGAAGTGGACCTGTTTAGAAAGTTGGGTTTTTTTGTTGTTGTTGTTTTTTGTTTGTTTGTTTGGGTTTTTTTTTTTTTTTGAACAACTCCTGTCTGTGTTGTCTGGAAATCGGCAGTTCAGTTCACAGGTTAGTAGTGGCAGCTCAATCCACTCACAAACACTTCATGGATGCACCAGCAGTCCAGTTCAGTGGAGTCAGGATAGCAAACAGCAATCAGCAGCAGAGGCGCGACCTAGCAGAGACAGCCAGGCCTCAAACTTGGCATGATTCAGCAGGAGGAACCAGGAGAAATGCCAGGAGAAGTTCTCAGCTGTGCCTCTCTCAGGGAAGTGAAGATCAGCGAAGACTCGGGACCCACAGCATTGCACAGCTAGTTGTACCATCAAGTCAAGCTCTGTCTCCGTCACTGTCTGTTGAGTCCTATTTATACCTTCCAAACATCATGTGTCCTCCACATGTCTTGCCTCAACACATACACCCAATCAGTCCAAGTCCGTGGAAGCAGCAAGAAACTGCAGCACATCACCAGAAGTTTTTTGATGCATATCTCTCTATGGAATCCCAACAAATGCAGCTCAACTACACAGTGTAAGGAGAACCAATACATGTGTGTTGTTAGCAAAGACTCCTTCATCACATGTCCTTTCACAGGCTTGCTTTAGCAGAACATCCTCTCTCCTGTGTCCACTTCAGCTAAATGTTCCTCCATGTGTTTGCCCCAGCAAAATACCATCCAACCAACTTTCCAAAGAACCCTTAAATTTCCACTTCAAGGTCGTTTAATAAACCAGGAGGAATCTAAAAGGCAAGTTCAAGTTCACTTTGGATGAGAACAAAATTTTTTTTTTTCAAGAAGTTTGGATAAACCAGACACAATTGTCTTTTAAGGCATTTGTCTGAACTCCAGCCTAATTATTTTCAGGGCTTTGGGCTAGAAAGCAAATTGTGTTGTGTTATTCTAAAAGTATGTTCCTACAGAGTCATCTGAAATCACTTCAGAGAGTCTCTGCAAGCCACTGCTAGAATATGTAACGTAATAAACTCTGGTAGGTCACTAAGTCCCAGGATTGTAAGTGATACAAAGGTCCCAACCCCTTCCTCCAGTCTTCAGAATTATTTCTTTACCAGCTATACCAGGTCCCCAATCCCAGCCTGCCTCCTACAGCTTCGTGTTATATATTTATACACGATGAGTAGGAATCCAGAAAGTTGCCTTTGAAGAGGAAGTTGGAAAACCTTTTAGTCTCACGATCCATGATTATGTCCTTTATTACAAAAATTGGCAGAAGTTAGGAACTGAAAAGATGGCTGTACTGGCTAGTTTTGTGTCAACTTGACACAGGCTGGAGTTATCACAGAGAAAGGAGCTTCAGTTGAGGAAATGCCTCCATAAGATCCAGCTGTAAGGCATTTTCTCAATTAGTGATCAAGTGGGGAGGTCCCCTTGTGGGTGGTGCCATCTCTGGGCTGGTAGTCTCAGGTTCTATAAGAGAGCAGGCTGAGCAAGCCAGGGGAGGCAAACCAGTAAAGAACATCCCTCCATGGCCTCTGTATCAGCTCCTGTTTTTTGACCTGCTTGAGTTCCAGTCCTGACTTCCTTTAGTGATGAACAGCAATTTGGAAATGTAAGCTGAATAGACCCTTTCCTCCCCAACTTGCTTCTTGGTCATGATGTTTTCTCCAGGAATAGAAACCCTAACTGAGACAATGGCCCTGTAGTTAAGAGCACTGGCTATTTTTGCAGAGGACCAGGGTTCAACTTCCAGTATCCACATGGCAGTTCACAGTCATCTGTAACTTCAGTTGCAGGGAATCAGCACCCTCTTCTGGCCACCAAAAGCACCAGACACACATGTACACAGACATACATATAGGCCAAATGGTCATAATACATAAAATAAAGACTATTCTTTAAAAATTGGATTTACCTTATTTATTTTTTTGTTATGTATGTTGTTGTGCATCTCATTATTATTATTATTAATTATTTGTTGGTTTGTTTATAGGTTCTTGGCTTCCTGCTCCAGCAACTACGTCTGCTGCTTGCTGCCATGCTTTCCCATTGTGATTAACTATTATCACTATGGACACACAAATCTAAATTATTCTATAACTTGCATTAGTAAAGTGTTTTATCACAGCAGCAGTAGTAACAGTGGTACCAGGAGTAGGGTGTTAGTGTAAAGAACCTGACCATTTTTTTAAGGGAATGTGGTAGACGACTTTAGAAGTTTGGACTAGAAAGGGTAGGGGTTTTTTTGTTTGTTTTTGGTTTTTGGTTTTGCAAAACAGGGTTTCTCTGTATAGCCCTGGCTGTCCTGGAACTCACTTTGTAGACCAGGCTGGCCTCGAACTCAGAAATTGGCCTGCCTCTGCCGTCCGAGTGCTGGGATTTAAGGCGTACACCACCACGCCCAGCTAGAAAAGGCAGTTTAACAGATCCACACTTAAAGGGCCATCCTAGTAGGAGTTTAAAAGACAGTAGTACTGAGAACAATGCAGGGTATGGAGGTCCAGTTCACGTGATTTTAGAGGGGAACATTATTAGAACTGGGTTAGAGGTCATTCCTGTAATATTGTGACAAAGAATTTAGATGCCTTCTGCTGTTTTCCTAACAACTTGTCTGAGACTAGATTAAAAAGTAATGTAGGAGGGAACCAGAGAGATGGCTCAGTGGTTCAGAGCACTGACTGTTCCTTCAGAGAACCCAGGTTCGATTCCCAACACCCACATGGCAGGCAGCTCACACCCATCTGTGACTTCAGTTTCATAGGATAAAAGCCACCTTCTGGCTTCTGTGATCACCAGACTTGTGTGGTGCATGTAAATACATGTAGCTAAAACACCTATACACATTAAGAAAAATCCTTTTTTAAAAAGTAAATGTTCTATGGTGGAGATTCCAAGGCCATATAATATTGAATCTGTGGTGTGGCGTGGCATGGCATGGTAGTTGTTGTCATTAGGTTTTTCATAGTCTCATTATGTAGACTTGGCTGGCCTGGAATTTATAGATATAATATGAAAAACATGTAAATTATTAGACAAACTACTATGACTAGTGTTAAATTCTCATTTTAGTTAGATGACAAAATCCCCAGAGTTATAAAGTTCTTATTGGTTCTAATTAGCATCTAACATCTGTGAGCTGGTGAGATGACTCAGTGGTGATAGCTATCAGGACCAGAGTCAGGATCTCAGACACACAATAAGCCAGATGTCCCACAAAATGCTTTTAACTCCAGATCTGAGGGATCTGATATCCTCTTATGGTCTCTACACCTAAAACCATGCACATCCACACATATACACATAAAGAATTAAATATTTTTAGCATTTGACAACATTTCTAATATTTTTGCTAAATTATATGCTTCTAAAATCATTGAGTCAGTTAACTTAGTCTTCAGAAACCTCTAAGCTTTTGGTACCATCATTTAATTTGTAAAAGTTTTATTATTTTATGTGTATGGATGCCGGTATGAATGTTTGGGTTCTACAAGTATGCAGTACCTGAGGTGACCAGAAGAAGGCCTTGGATCTCCTATAAGTGGAGTTATGGACAATTGTGAGCTGCCACATGGGTGCTTGAAATAGAATCTGGGTTCTCTGCAAAGCCAGTAGTTTAATTTTATTTATTTATTTATTTATTTATTTTTTGTTTTTTTCAAGACAGGGTTTCTCTGTGTAGCCTTGGCTGTCCTGGAACTCACTCTGTAGACCAGGCTGGCCTCGAACTCAGAGATCCGCTTTTTCTTATTTGCAATTATGTGTATGTGTCTGTGGATATTTGCAAGTGAGGCCCAGAAGAGGGTGTCAGATCCTTGGGAGCTGATGTTACAAGTCATTACAAGTTGCTTGATGGGAACTGAACTCTGGTCCTCTGAAAGAGCGGCAAGCAACTGCAATGGCTGAGCCATCTCTGTAGCCCTGGTACTATCATTTTATCTAGGACAAATTTTAAATGTTAACTTATATTTAGGGTTTCGCTCACGTTTCTGAAATTCCCAATGCAACCCTAATGACCCATTTCCACTCTCCCCATTCATTACAGTAGAGGTTTAGGAAGCCACCTGGGCCTTCCCCAACTTCCCCCCCACCCCACCCCACCCCCGCGATTAATTCGCTGTCTTTGACATCACAGGGAGAACATTTACTTACTAGGAAAAACCTAAGAAGTATTTTCAATGAACTGCTTTATTTTGACTCAGTGGAAAAACTTTACCAAAATTTCTCAATAAGGTGTGTGTGTGTGTGTGTGTGTGTGTGTGTGTGTGTGTTTGGACTAGGAACTTGTATATGTCTTCAAATGTCCCATCTCAGAGCCACTTTCCCAACTCCACAATTCTAAAATAAATAAATAAACAACAACCAAGACAAAAAACGTCCTGAGAAAGGTTTATGTGTGAGCTCTGTTTCATAATTTTGTTTCAGGCTTAATTCATGCCTGACAAAAACACCCAGGTCCAACCCACATCTTCAAGGGAAATACCCTTTCTTACGGGATATAACTTCGTGTTATTCTGGCAGTTTTTAATGTGCATAACACCGAAGTATAGGTAATCTCTCTCTTTGTCCTTATTCTCATAATACATATTTAATTGTTTTAAAATGTCACTGTCTCAGTTCCACAGTGGGTAAGAAACCATGAGTAATATGGGGAGGGAGCTAAAAGGAAAAATCACCCATAAAGGGGATTTTACACGCACGGAGCCTCACAGAAGGCTCAGATCCTAGCTGGTGACACCTGCTGATGTGACTCTTTATTTCCACCCTAGAACTACCCTTGCAGGGTACATGCCAGGCCCCGCCCCAACAGGCCTGATTCCCTAACTCACAAGCCTCGGGACCCCAGGACACTTCCAGTTTTCAGAGGTACTGCCTCCCACCCCACGTTTCTGTCAGAGCAGGCTCTTGACTCAGTTTCCTTATTTTGCCTTACCTATTGAGGCAGGGCGAGCATTCCCAGCAGATCTCTTGCAGACCTCGTAGCTGCCCTCAGCCCTCCGGGTTTACTTTCATATTTAGTTAGGCTCTACCCACAATGCATTTGTAAAAAACTGAAATGCAAAAAAAAGCTTGGTGGTTAACCTAATTCTCCAAGTCATTGCTTGTGAGAGTGTAACTTTGTTTCATTTTCATCACGTTTGGCATGTTGATTTTATGTGTTTTATTTTTAATGGTTATGGCATAGACCCTAAAAATATCTCCTTAGTTAGAAAAGATCCTAGATAGGAATTATAAATAGTCAAAGACTGGTATTGCTGTTTAGTTGGTCTGGGGTTGTGGGTTATTGTTAAATTGTTTAAAACACTGTTCCCCCCATACCCTTGCTTGACCAGCGTGGGGGAAGTTAAGATTACATTTAGTCTGTTATATCAGTAGAAACTTTTTTTAAAAAAGAGATTACTTGTTTTAAGTATTCTGGTAAGATTAACTTTCTAGTTACACACATGTATTAACCTTCAAAGTGTCTGAAAAGAAAAAATATGCAAAAAAGAATCATTAAATTAAAACACTAAGAAATGTCTTAATTAGCTTTGAACTTCCTAAAGAGTATATTAATTTCTGTTAAAACAGCAGTAAGTTTCCATTGTAAGCAATTATGGAGGGAGGGGGGAGCCCTTAGAGAAGAAACCATCTTTCCCAGATATTGATAGCATGAACTTATGTGCCTGATGCACTGTCCTGATACAATTTAATCCAGTTTGGATTTTTGAGACAGACTCGCCTTAAACAGTCTAGGCTGATCTTAAACTCCCTATATAAGAATTTACCACTTGTTCCCTTTTTTAAAATATTTCTACTTGTATAATTGTGTATGGATGGGAAAAATCTCAAAGATAATACATGAAATTATCGACAGTGTTTATATAACTCTTCAGGATTTCAAGTCCAGTGACCACTTAAGACTGCACTCTTTTTTTCTTAGTATGGTGGTGGTGATGGGGAGCAGGGGCGTGAGATGGAAGGGGGTGTTTATAGAGTTCAGAAGAGGGCATCTGATCCTTCCCAGCTGGACTTAGAGGCAGTTGTGAACTGTCTAAAGTGGAGCTGAACTCTAGTCTTCTGCAAAAGCAACATGTATTCTTTTGCTTGTCTGTTTGGTGGTGTGGTTTGTTTTGTTTTGTTTTTGAGACAGGGCTTTTCTAGACAGTCCTGACTGTCCTGAAACTCAATCTGTACTGCTCCTCTTGCCTCTGCCTCCCAAGTGCTGGGATTGTAGGCATGTGCCACCATGCCCAGCAGTTATTCTGTTGTTGTTTTGTTTTGAGACAAGGTCTCATAATGTAGCTCTGGCTATCCTGGAACTCATTATATAGACCAAGCTAAGCTTCCAACTCCAAGAGATCTTCTTGCCTTTGCCTTCTGCACACCCAGCTGCAACACTGAGCTACCTCCATGGCCCTCAGATTTTAAATATTACATTTATTTATTTAGTGTGCTTGTGTGTATCTGTGACTGTACACATGCCATTGCTGGAGTATAGACAGAGGATACTTGCAAGGGTTGGTTCTCTGTTTCCACATGTGGCTAGAGCTCAGGTCATTGGGCTTATTGGCAAGTGTCTTCAGCAGTTAACTTTCACACTTAAATAGGTACTAAATATAAAATTTTAAAAGTTAATGAGTTATGGGACTTAGTGATAGCTCAGAGGTTAAGGGTACTGGCTACTCTTGTAGAGGACATGGGTTCAGTTTCCAGCACCAATGTCAGGGCTCACAGTTCCAGGAGATCCTGGAACACCCACTCCTGGCCTTCATGGACATCAGGCATGCAAGTGATAACATATATTCATGTAGGAAAGACACTAACACACATACAAAAGTATGTTGTTAAATTTCAGTATTTGTATAGGTGCTTGTGAATGGGAAGATAGTGTTTTTGTTGTGATAGTGTTGATAGTGTTTAGTTGTTTGTGTGAGGACAGAGTCTCCAATAGTCCAAACTGGCTTCAAACTTACTACATAGCCAATGTATGGACTTGAACTTCTGATCTCCCTGCCTTCACTTCCTGAGTTTTGGGCATATAGGTTTTTCAAACCAGCCCAGGTTTAGACATGTGCATTTTATTTTTGTTTCACAGGTGAACCACACAGGCTGATAACTGACAATCAGTGTTGGTTTTTGCAACCAGATAGGAAAGGAGTTTGCTGTCTCATTATGTTTTACAGCAATGTTTGCTGGCTTCTCATCTAGTCTTCAGTTGGGTGTTGTCAACACCTGCATCTATTTGGTTCTACTTAAATCCAATTAACTAGCTTTGCTTTCTTCATTAACAAATGCACTTGACACCGTGGTTGAAATATATATATCCTTTATTATCAATTTGCTTTTGCAACCTTGGAAGGAAACTCCAATATCTGCAAAGTTTAATGAAGATGGGGGGGGGGGGAAGGGTTTTCATGGCAGAATTTCTCTGTGTAACTCATGCTGTCCTGAATTCACTTTGTAGACTCGGTTAGCCTCACACTCAGAGATAATACCTACCCCTGTCTCCCAAAACCTAGGCTCAAAGGTGTGTACAGACTTTGATAAGGACCTTTCTTTTCTTTTTTTGTTTCTCACTTTGTAGACCAGGCTGTCCTCGAACTAAGAAATCCTCCTGCCTCCCGAGTGCTGGGATTATGAGATTAAAGACGTGTGCCCCCATGCCTGGCTTCTTTTCTTTTTTTCTTTTCTTTTCTTTTCTTTTCTTTTCTTTTCTTTTCTTTTCTTTTCTTTTCTTTTCTTTTCTTTTCTTTTGTTTTCTTTTCTTTTCTTTCTTTCTTTCTTTCTTTCTTTCTTTCTTTCTTTCTTTCTTTCTTTTTTTTTTTTTTTTTTTTTGAGACAGGGTTTCTCTGTGTAGCCCTGGCTATCCTGGAACTCACTCAGACTTCCACCTGCCTCTGCCTCCCAAGTGCTGGGATTAAAGGCATGCGCCACCACCGCCCCGTTGATAAGAACCTTTCTTAATCCTGGGGAGCATTTGGAGCTGCAGAGACCTAACTAAAAAACAGAACCTGGTCACTCAGCCTTGCAGAACTATTAATCCTTAAGTTAGACACTGAATTTAAAACTTTGACAAATGCCTATCAGAGATTAACTCAATTGTGAAGGAAATGGACTAGAACTAAGGTTTGCATAAGTGACCTTAACCCATAACTCAAGGCAAAGAGTGGCAATGATTAAGATCACATTTCAATGTTTAAAAACCCTCCACACACACAAAAAAATCTGTATCATAGAAAAAGATGTAGTGTTTTTTAAAAATGACTAGATGTTTAAAAACCAACATACATACATACATACATACATACATGTGTATACACAAGAGACACCAAGAGAGATCTTGCTAAAACAAATGTCATCACGCTTGTCATTTTAAAGAATTATGTCTCAATTCTGCCTCTTAGTATTCATTATTCATGCCCTTTTGTAATCCCTTCTTTCTGAGTGTGGCTTGAACTCATATTGACTCATTTCTAAGGAACAGAATAAGACAAAAGAAAAGGACAGCGTGCTTTCTCTTGATCTCTCCTCCTCCTCCTCTCCCTCCCCATTCTCCTCCCTTTCTTCCTCCTTTCCTCTCTCCCCCTTTATTTTCTTTCCCTACCCTCTTGCTCTGGAGAAAGACACATATTGTAAGCAGTACTACAGAGAAACCAGGAACTCTGTGTCCAGCCAGTGAGACCGGGAGTCTGCCAAAGCCATGTGAATAAACTTGACAGCAGAGTATTTCCCACTTGAGCTTCAAAATGACAGATTCAGTGTAGCCTTGGGGAAGAACTTGTCCCCCTTCCCTCATCATAAACCCAACTAACCCTGTCCAGATTCCTTATCTCCAGATATTGGAAGCAGTTTCAAGTGTTGGACTCAACCCAAACTTTTACCAAGAAATGGAGCCCTTGCTTAAGCATACCTGGAACACTTCTGTTCTGAGAAGTGTCTTCAGCATAAAAATCACACACACGCACACACACATGCACACACACACGCACATGCCTTAATGGCCCTTAATCACCTTGTTTTTGACAATAATGTTCTTGCCAACCTTTCTTCGTCAGCCTCAGGGGTCTGTACCCCACTGGACTGTGGAGTCTGAGAAGCAAGACTATCTTCAAACAGGTGAAACACTACACTAGCAAAACAAAACACCAAACCAACCAGCTAACCACCACCACCAACAAAAACCAAAAGACCAAAAAGAGTATTTTGTGAACATTTCACTTGTTTATTAATATACATGGCCAATGACTAGGTCATAAGAATAATTCATCCAAGGTAAATATTTTGACAGGTATAACATATTGGCTATTCAATATACTTGTTATTCAATTAATAGATTGTGCTGTTTATTTAACATTTAACAAGCATCTGTCATTTCCTACTGATGATATTTATATCATTGCTATTATCTCACTATTTTATCTGATTCTTGTATATTTGTGTATTGTAGCGGGAAATGAAAAACAGCAATCCACGCTACTGTCATCATAGCACTGGCCTGTTTTCATCTCGTGGAGACTCTCTGACCCGGAGCTCTGAAATCTCTCTACCCAACTTGCTAAGTTCCCATGGTGGGTTGTTGTCATGCCAGCCCCATGCTTCCAAATTCTCATGGCCTTTTGGGGTGCACTTCTTGTAAACTCACACTGTGCTGCCCTATCTTTCTCTCTGGAACCCAGTTGAGCTGCTGAGCAAAGGAAAACACCACACAGATTTAGTTCAGAATCAACAGGTTACTCAATTGCTGGGTGCAGCAACTAGCATCCTAATCTTATAAGCCATATAAAATATAAATCCTCCAGTGGCAAATCCTGGTGGATTCACCATCTAAACCAGGGCCACTTGTTAGCTACATGTGTTTATGCATGTTCATACATGTGCATTCCTCCCCACCACTCTTGGGTTTTTTATTTTATTTTAAAGATATTTTTAATGTGTATGAATATTTTGCCTGCATATGGGTACCATATTTGTACCTAGAGTCTGAGGAGACCAGATTCCCTGAAATTGGAGTTACAGATAGTTGTGAGCTATGATATAGGTGCTTAACTGCTAAAATATCTCTTCAGCCTTCAAATCTTACCACTTCCATTCCCTTTTTGAGACAGGATTTCACTGTGTAGCCCAGGATGGCCTCAAACTCAGAGCTCTTCTTGCTTCTGCCTCCCAAGTGCTGGTATAAAAGGCATGTACCACTATGACCAGCTTGCCTGTTTGTGTATGTATATCTAGATGGGAGTGTTCTGGAAATCAAACTCAGGTCCTGATGCTTGTGCAACAAGTGCATTATTGACTGAGCCATATCTACAGCCCCTTATCTCTATTTCATAGATGAGAAAACTGAGATTAAAGACTTGACCAAGGCACATATGGCCAGGACATGGTGACAGGGACTCAAGAAGGCAGTGAAGTTTTAGAGACTGCCCTTTCCAACACAGCTGTCTTGCTTCTGTGTCTGTTCATTCTGTCCATCTAGTGTCTCATACGATAAGTGTAAGACAACAGCAAAAACTTCCTTACTATCCATTGTGATACAATGTCACCTTTATTCAAATAATATTTCAAATTGACAAATTTAGAAAACATACAAAACATGAAACTCTTGCAATGCTCGTGCAGTTTCCATAAAGATCGGGAAAATGATCAGAACAATTAAATTTGGCCAAATCTACATAAGGGCAAATTTAAAGAAACAAATAAACAGTTTGGTCTTTATGCCTGATTAAAAAGAAAAAAGGAAAAGAAAACCCTAGTAACACATAGCAGTTTGACCGTGTGCTCAACAGCAATGTTATCAAAGCTCCTCCTAGATTTGAGGTCTGGTTTCTGGGAAGAGGTTTTTATGCCAGGTATTGATTCTGGTGCTATTAGAGACATCAAAAGAAGTACCATTCACACCAGAGAGAAGTACCATTCACACCAGAGAGAAGTACCATTCACACCAGAGAGCGCCTCTTCTGGTGATCCCCCGCTTTGAATCTCTTCCTTTGTCTATAATGGTGTCTTGCTGAGTGTACCTCTCTGGCCCTAACTAAAAGAGAAGTTCTAGTTTAATTAGAGTTCCATGGGGCTAGATACTCTTCTGTTGGCATCTCTGTTCTGGAAACAAACAAACAAACAAACAAACAAACAAGCAAACAAAAAGACCTGTTTTCCCTTTTGTTAGTAGAGTTAACATGTCACACTTTGTTTTCTAATTTGTATATGTACTCAGGTAGAATATAACATTTTCAGTGATGGATACACAATTGTACTAATTTCATTAGCCCTACAGGGGCTGCTTATTTCTATTTGTACTTTTAAAGTGTGTGTGTGTGTGTGTGTGTGTGTGTGTGTGCGTGTTTTCAGTGCCCACATGTAGAAATCAGAGGACAACTTTCAGGAGTTAGTTCTTTTCTTTCCGAGATAAAATCTAAGTTATCAGGCTTGCAGAGCAAGCATTTTTACACACTAGGCCACTGTACTATGTCACTAGTCCACAGATTGAATGTATTTGTTTGTTTGTTTTTATTTATTTATTTATTGTATTTTAAAATTTACTACTAGGGCGGAGGGGTTTGCCACAGCATGCAGATGGACAACTGTGTGAAGTTGGTTCTCTTCTACAGTTCTGTGAGCTCTAGGGATTAAACTCAGCTTGCAAGGCTTGCAGAGCAAAGGATGCCTTTACCTGCTGATCCATCTTACAAGTCTGTGAAGTGCTTTTGAAACAGCTAATGAATGATTTCTCTCCTAAATACCCACGCTATCAACTATACACATGATGCATGTTGGTAGTCAGATCCATCGGTGCGTGGGGCTTAAGTCCTGGGAGGCTGCACAGAAAAGATCTCTTAAGTCTGGGAGTTCCTTCCACACCATTCTAGACAACACGCAATCAGCATCACCTTCATCCTCAAATACACTACCTAAAGGGAAAGAGAACAACAGGATACAATATAAAACTGTGTTTATTAAAATTATTTCCTGCAAAACAAGACACGTTAGAGGATGGGATACAACTTGTAATTTCAACCAATGAGTACATTGTGTAGTCATTACACCAGAGAAAAGCAGTAATCACTTTCAAACCTGTTTTCTTTTTCCCTGTAACTACAATAATAGATTGTTAAGTAGAGTCAATACAGACTTCATAGGTATGCTTCTTATTGAACATTAACTAGTCTTGCATCCTCTGCCACTTTCTGGCATCCATTACCTCATACTTTTCTCCTTATATAATTTGTTTGTGTGTGTCCATACACATATGCCATGAAGTGAATGTGGAGTTCAGAGGATAACCCGAAGGAGTCAATTTTCTCTTTCAATCATGTGGGCCCTAAAGGACAAACTTAGGTTTTCAGGCTTGGCTGGCATACCACTCTACACTTTTAATCTTATGTTTGCTGTATTTCATTTCTGTATAATACTATAACATTAGTGAAAACAATATGATTTTATTTTGTCTACTTTAAAAATTCTGTATAAAAATTTAGGATTTGTGTGTAAGAATTTTCCTTCCTGCAGGGTTCTCATATCCCACTTTCTATGTCTCCCCTCCATCTCTCTCTCACTCTCTCTAACATGTCATTTAGTAGAGAAAGTCTAAAGTCGGGATGGAGACTAGAATGTGCCCCTTCCTCAGTGAACAGCAAGAGCTGCATCGTTGAGAGAAGGAGGATAGTGAGTGAGCTTCCATGCCTTATACGCACTTAATCATAGTAGCAGGAAAATTAGGCCTGGGACAAGTTCATACTCAAAGAGAGCATCCGTTCAAGGCTGGGCCTGACTTCCTGGATCTTGTGATCTACGCCTGTGGCCATAGGGGTCAGTGTGCACCGCCAGGAGACACGGCTAGAAATAAGGAGTAAATCTTTCTACCAGGACTGCTGGAACAGAGGATAGGTGAAGAGCCAGATGACCCGGACAACGAGACTTCCACAAAAGAAAAGACGCACGACCGCTGATGATCTGTCTCCTGCTGAATACAAATGGTCATCAGCTAAGCCTAGAAAACAAAAAACAAACAACAAAAACCAAAAACCAACAAACAAACCAAACCCCCAACATCTAATTTAGTTGGCTCCACTGGCCTAACCTCTGTTCATCAGTGACAAGATAATGTTTGCATTGGAGTTAAGTCCAAGGGGTGGAGAGAAAGAACGATGGGAAAGGTTTGGTTAGGTGTGAATGTCAAAACAAAACTATGCAATCAGTGATCCCCGTGTGATTTCCTTCTGTGTAATGATTTTAATCTTTAATGGTTTTTGAAGATTATGTTTCTGTGGTGATGGCTTTTAGAGAATATGTGACTTGTGGCTACAAGGCAAACCTTTTCTTACACAGAGAGGGCGCTGCCTTAGGTGGTATAAAAAGGCTGAGAGAAAAAATTAATGTCCTAGGAGCCAGCTCGTGGATTTTGCTCCATCCACCAAATGTGCACATGTGGAAATGTGGATATGGGTAAAACGGTGGAAGCCTGCTTATTGGAGCTTGCCCCCATCAATCCCACCTGTCTTTCAGAGTGTGTCTGTCTGATTGTCTGTCTGTCTGCCTGTGTGAAGGTATTTATGTTTATTTATGAAACTGTTGGACATTCTTTCCTGATAAACTCTCTCTCTCTCTCTCTCTCTCTCTCTCTCTGTCTCTCATGTGTGTGTGTGTGTGTTTGTGTGTGTTTATGTGTGTGTAGGCCCGTGTGTTCCTGCTCCCGGGAGTGTGTGTGATTGCCCTTTCCCCTTTTACCTTTGCCCATGTTCATGGTTCATCTACCCTCCACCGGTCACAGGGAGTGCCCCCTTTTCATAAATAAAACTTTATTTTCTCTGAGAAAAGTGTAGAATAGATGTTACCCCCATCCACACTCCCATCCCAAGCCAATTCCACACTAGACCTTCTTCAATTAACCCTGTGGGATCCAAGCTGGCCTTGGACAGACTGGAAAGGCAGAGTTGACTGGGTCCAGACAGGTAGGAGTCCCGGGGATCTCGGGTGGAGTTTTGGAGTGGTGGATGGGTTGAGATTGGGGTTGAGGGGTGTGAAGGGGGGCATGGTGGTTGGGGGGGGTGTCTCTGCAAGCACCAGGGGCCCCAGAGTAAGGATCTGAGCAAGGCAGTAGAGGAATCTGCTTCAACAGGACTCAGGAGCTGGGGTTGGTTCCAATCTTCTTGGTCCTGACTCCGCACAATTTATTTTAGGCATATTTAAGCACAGCAAAACTTTGGGGAAATGCCTCCTGCTGACCATTCACCCAGTAACGGGTATATCACAATGCTTAAGATATGTTTCCATAGAAGCTCTTTACAAAAAACATGCGACCTCTTTAATAGAGATGGGTCCTTTGGCCGAGAAACAATGCTCAATTGCCTAGGACAGCAGTCCTCCACCTGTGGGTCCAGACCCCTCCTGTGGGTGGAAGGACCCTTTCACTGGGGCCACCAAAGACCTACGGAAAACCAGGATATAGATGTGTATGACCGATCAGAACAGTGGCACACTTACACTAAGAAATAGACACTAAATAGTTTTAGGGTCTGTGGTCACCACAACACCAGGGGCTCGATGGAAAGGTCACAGCAATAGGAAGGTTTTTTAGAACCACTGGACTATGGATTGAGATGGACATACAAGTCCGAAGGAGTCAGGTATGTCTCGGCCCTATATCTAACTAACATGGCACACAAGTCACCTAGGTTCTGTTCCATTTAGCCAGTCCATGTGAAATCTCCACGTAGAAGGACGGGTTCCTTGAGCCCGAGAAACAGTGCTCAAGATAAAGGTCTTGGGAGGGAGAGCCTGAGATGAACATAATAGTGTGTGTGTGTGTGTGTGTGTGTGTGTGTGTGTGTGATTCAAGTGTGGCCAGGCCCTTCAGACTGCACAGGTCACCCATAAGGCTAGGAACTACATCCATCTGGAGCCTTCTGGGCAGAAGACAGGCAAGAATCCCTTCCCAGAAAGAGACAACCCTGTGTAGGTGCCTAAGGTTCTAGGATTCCCAAGTGTTCACCTGGAAGCCCAAAGACCTCGGGTCCTCTACAGTCTGACCTTAGGACTCTGGCCTCTCTTCTGCACAGGCCTCATCTTCCTCCTCCTCCCCCTCCTCCCGCTCCTCCTCCTATTCCTTCTCCTTCTCCTCCTCCTACTTTTCCTCCTCTTCCTCCTCCTGCTCCTCCTCCTCCTTTGGTCCTTCTATCTACACATCATTTGTCCACCCACTCAACTATTCACTGATCCCCACCAAACCCCACATCCACCATCACCATCACCATCACTATCACCATCACCAGCAGCAGAGACAGCAGCAATTGGGACAGCCTTCCTCCACCCCACCCGGAATCCCAAAGAACCTTCACTGGGTCCAAGAAATTGAAACATGTGTCCCTTTGGGCTGGCATATGCCTGGAACCAGAGGACACAAACTCATGGGGGCAAAGGCAGGAAAGGACCTCTGCCAGAGGGTGTGTCATGAATGGCTGGGTAATGCCCACCCACACAGACCCTACCCCAAGCTGCCCACTGCTCTGAATCCCCCAGGCCATGCAGCACACATAGGAACACACACCAAGGGAAACATCGCTAGGCAAGGCTACTGCAGAACAGCAGACATACACACAACTGGCTTCTTCCTGCTTATCAGAGCATGTCAGCACTGGCAATGAGTGACTCTTTCTTGGTGACAGGATGAACTGAAAATGCAACCAGAGAAGACAGGTCAAGATCTTTTGGTCTTGAAGGAAACTAAGCAAGCACGCAAGCAAGCAAGCAACCAAGCAAGCAAGGAAGCAAGCAAGGAAGGAAGGAAGGAAGGAAGGAAGGAAGGAAGGAAGCAACCAGGGGAGCAAGCAGGAGAACAAGCGGGGGAAACAAAGAGACAAGCCAATAAGCAAGGCAGCAAGCAGAAATTCTTGAGAGTTGATCTGAGTAAGGAAAGCTTAGGAAAAGCTATAGGATTTCCAACCTAGGTCAATCCCTGTGTGCCTCTGCAGACTGGGGCTAACTTTTGGTGCTCATGTTCTTTTGTGAAGAGGATGGCCTACTCTAGCAATTTGGTGTAGTTGGTGTGTCAAGGGTTCGAGGTAAGGCAGAGAAGGCAGGCTTCAGGGACCTGCCTGGTAGTGATCTTGCAACTGAAAAGTGATAATAGACTTTGTCTGTGTGTGTGTGTGTGTGTGTGTGTGTGTGTGTGTGTGTGTGTGTGAGTGTGTTGATTTTTCTTTTTTGTCAAAAGCAATAAAGAAGGAGGAAGGTAAAAAGTGAGGCTAGGGTCTGTTTGATGCTGTGTGAGGCCAAGTTGTAAATGGAGGATGGTGTGGGGGTTGGTTTGGGTAGGGTAGGGTAGGGTAGGGTAGGGTAGGGTAGGGTAGGGTAGGGTAGGGTAGGGTAGGAGAGGAGACGGGTTTGGAGGCGCCGGGAGGCTAGGCAAGGCGATGTTAGAGTAGAGAGAAAGTGTTGAGGGGGCTGGTGTGTTGTGTGTGTGTGTGAGGTTGTTGAGAGTAGGTTGTGAGTTGAGGAGTGAAAGAAGAGGTGATGGTGTGTGCATAAGGGTGTGAAGAGGAGTGAGGGTGAAAAGAGAGCAGTGCGGGCTAGGCTGTGTGTGTGTGTGTGTGTGTGTGTGTGTGTGTGTGTGTGAAGCAGAGTTTGTGTAAAGTGAGAGGAGGTGGGAATAAAAACTGTGTAGCCCAGGCTGGCCTCGAACTCGTGATCCTCCTGCCTCTGCCTCCTTCAGCAAATCCTACCGGCGTGCGCCACCACAACCGGCGAGCAAACGTCGGGATACACACATACTCGAACCGCACCCTCCATGTCGACACGCTATGGGACAGCCTCCAAGCCTCACACACAACCAATGCCCAGCGCCCAGCGCCCAGCGCCCAGCGCCTACCATGCGCTCACAACAACCACACTCACATCGCAAGCCCACACACACACGCGCACACTCTCACAACGCCTCCTCCTTAGCACACCACCACCACCACCAGCACCACCACTCCCAAGGACGTCCACACCACTTCCAACAAACTGCCTCCCTCGCCCGAGACTCCGGCGCCCGCCCGACCCCTAGTGGTCGGGATGGGAACTGACACTCCGCGCCCCGGACCACCCCCTGGCGGCCACAGCCGCGCCCAGGACTCCTTCCTGAAGCCCGCTCGCTGGGCATCCAGCCTCCAGCCTCGAGCGCCCGTCTCGACTCCTCTTGCTGCTTGCTTGATGCTCCTCTTGCTCTTCTTGTCCTGTCGCCGTCCAGACCCCACTTCGCACACACCTCTCTCCGGGAACGCTCAGGAAAAGCAGCAAGACTGATGCTCAGCGACCCTGGCCCTTCCTCGCTGGCGACTGACCCACGACAGCAACAGCAAAACCGCAAACTCCGAACGCTCGCTGGCCCTTCGTCTACACCCGCCCTCCGCCCTCCCGGACCTCGAGGCCTCGCTGACAGTTCCTCCACTCCTCAAGCGAGCCCGGAGGCTCAGCGGGAGCACCCCGTGCTCCCACCTGGTGCTCCTCCAACACCCACAGCTCTGCTTCTCTTTCTTCCCTTTCTGGGAGGCCTGGGCCTTGGGCCACGAGACCACCCTGACCACAGTCAGTCCCCGTAGCCAGGAGCCAGCCCCTCCACTTGGACCCACACAGTTCCCCACACTCGGGACCCCACGCCCACGCGGACTGGGACTGCCCTGCCCGTGGTACCCTCGCAGGAAGAACTGCAGTGGGCAAGTGAGCCAAGTGAGCCTCCTGGAATCGCCCCAGCGGTCCACCGGCCCAGTCTTGTGCTCCGCTCTGGTGGGTGTTCCTGCAGAAGCGGGGCCCCAGGCCCTTTGGCCCAGGCAGCATGGCTTCCTGCTACTGATGGGCCTGCCTTCTCCTGCCTCTCCTTGCTTGATCCCTCGTGGCCCTGACCTGCTGGGATTGGGCACTGCCCGCAGCCTGGTGTGATTTCCCTCCTGGCTGACACTGTCCTGCGGAGCAACATGGCGATGAACGGTTTTGAGACAATGCTGTTTAGAAGATGAATTCATGATCGGATGCAATTCCCGACTTGCAATTCCTAAGTCGTCTTAGAAAGTTAGTTGGATGGATCTCGATCATTTGGGGGAAGTTAGGGTATTTGACAGAAAGTCTACACAGTCGGGATGGAGACTAGAATGTGCCCCTTCCTCAGTGAACAGCAAGAGCTGCATCGTTGAGAGAAGGAGGATAGTGAGTGAGCTTCCATGCCTTATACGCACTTAATCATAGTAGCAGGAAAATTAGGCCTGGGACAAGTTCATGCTCAAAGAGAGCATCCGTTCAAGGCTGGGCCTGACTTCCTGGATCTTGTGATCTACGCCTGTGGCCATAGGGGTCAGTGTGCACCGCCAGGAGACACGGCTAGAAATAAGGAGTAAATCTTTCTACCAGGAGTGCTGGAACAGAGGATAGGTGAAGAGCCAGATGACCCGGACAACGAGACTTCCACAAAAGAAAAGACGCACGACCGCTGATGATCTGTCTCCTGCTGAATACAAATGGTCATCAGCTAAGCCTAGAAAACAAAAAACAAACAACAAAAACCAAAAACCAACAAACAAACCAAACCCCCAACATCTAATTTAGTTGGCTCCACTGGCCTAACCTCTGTTCATCAGTGACAAGATAATGTTCGCATTGGAGTTAAGTCCAAGGGGTGGAGAGAAAGAACGATGGGAAAGGTTTGGTTAGGTGTGAATGTCAAAACAAAACTATGCAATCAGTGATCCCCGTGTGATTTCCTTCTGTGTAATGATTTTAATCTTTAATGGTTTTTGAAGATTATGTTTCTGTGGTGATGGCTTTTAGAGAATATGTGACTTGTGGCTACAAGGCAAACCTTTTCTTACACAGAGAGGGCGCTGCCTTAGGTGGTATAAAAAGGCTGAGAGAAAAAATTAATGTCCTAGGAGCCAGCTCGTGGATTTTGCTCCATCCACCAAATGTGCACATGTGGAAATGTGGATATGGGTAAAACGGTGGAAGCCTGCTTATTGGAGCTTGCCCCCATCAATCCCACATGTCTTTCAGAGTGTGTCTGTCTGATTGTCTGTCTGTCTGCCTGTGTGAAGGTATTTATGTTTATTTATGAAACTGTTGGACATTCTTGCCTGATAAACTCTCTCTCTCTCTTTCTCTTTCTCTCTCTCTCTCACTTTCTCTTCTCTCTCCCTCCCTCTCCCTCTCCCTCTCCCTCTCCCTCTCTCTCTCTCTCTCTCTCTCTCTCTCTCTCTCATGTGTGTGTGTGTGTGTGTGTGTGTGAGTGTAGGCCCGTGTGTTCCTGCTCCCGGGAGTGTGTGTGATTGCCCTTTCCCCTTTTACCTTTGCCCATGTCCATGGTTCATCTACCCTCCACCGGTCACAGGGAGTGCCCCCTTTTCATAAATTAAACTTTATTTTCTCTGAGAAAAGTGTAGAATAGGTGTTACCCGCATCCACACTTCCATCCCAAGCCAGTTCCACACTAGACCTTCTTCAATTAACCCTGTGGGATCCAAGCTGGCCTTGGACAGACTGGAAAGGCAGAGTTGACTGGGTCCAGACAGGTAGGAGTCCCGGGGATCTCGGGTGGAGTTTTGGAGTGGTGGATGGGTTGAGATTGGGGTTGAGGGGTGTGAAGGGGGGCATGGTGGTTGGGGGGGTGTCTCTGCAAGCACCAGGGGCCCCAGAGTAAGGATCTGAGCAAGGCAGTAGAGGAATCTGCTTCAACAGGACTCAGGAGCTGGGGTTGGTTCCAATCTTCTTGGTCCTGACTCCGCACAATTTATTTTAGGCATATTTAAGCACAGCAAAACTTTGGGGAAATGCCTCCTGCTGACCATTCACCCAGTAACGGGTATATCACAATGCTTAAGATATGTTTCCATAGAAGCTCTTTACAAAAAACATGCGACCTCTTTAATAGAGATGGGTCCTTTGGCCGAGAAACAATGCTCAATTGCCTAGGACAGCAGTCCTCCACCTGTGGGTCCAGACCCCTCCTGTGGGTGGAAGGACCCTTTCACTGGGGCCACCAAAGACCTACGGAAAACCAGGATATAGATGTGTATGACCGATCAGAACAGTGGCACACTTACACTAAGAAATAGACACTAAATAGTTTTAGGGTCTGTGGTCACCACAACACCAGGGGCTCGATGGAAAGGTCACAGCAATAGGAAGGTTTTTTAGAACCACTGGACTATGGATTGAGATGGACATACAAGTCCGAAGGAGTCAGGTATGTCTCGGCCCTATATCTAACTAACATGGCACACAAGTCACCTAGGTTCTGTTCCATTTAGCCAGTCCATGTGAAATCTCCACGTAGAAGGACGGGTTCCTTGAGCCCGAGAAACAGTGCTCAAGATAAAGGTCTTGGGAGGGAGAGCCTGAGATGAACATAATAGTGTGTGTGTGTGTGTGTGTGTGTGTGTGTGTGTGTGTGTGTGTGTGATTCAAGTGTGGCCAGGCCCTTCAGACTGCACAGGTCACCCATAAGGCTAGGAACTACATCCATCTGGAGCCTTCTGGGCAGAAGACAGGCAAGAATCCCTTCCCAGAAAGAGACAACCCTGTGTAGGTGCCTAAGGTTCTAGGATTCCCAAGTGTTCACCTGGAAGCCCAAAGACCTCGGGTCCTCTACAGTCTGACCTTAGGACTCTGGCCTCTCTTCTGCACAGGCCTCATCTTCCTCCTCCTCCCCCTCCTCCCGCTCCTCCTCCTATTCCTTCTCCTTCTCCTCCTCCTACTTTTCCTCCTCTTCCTCCTCCTGCTCCTCCTCCTCCTTTGGTCCTTCTATCTACACATCATTTGTCCACCCACTCAACTATTCACTGATCCCCACCAAACCCCACATCCACCATCACCATCACCATCACCATCACCAGCAGCAGAGACAGCAGCAATTGGGACAGCCTTCCTCCACCCCACCCGGAATCCCAAAGAACCTTCACTGGGTCCAAGAAATTGAAACATGTGTCCCTTTGGGCTGGCATATGCCTGGAACCAGAGGACACAAACTCATGGGGGCAAAGGCAGGAAAGGACCTCTGCCAGAGGGTGTGTCATGAATGGCTGGGTAATGCCCACCCACACAGACCCTACCCCAAGCTGCCCACTGCTCTGAATCCCCCAGGCCATGCAGCACACATAGGAGCACCCAGCAAGGGAAGCATCGCTAGGCAAGGCTACTGCAGAACAGCAGACATACACACAACTGGCTTCTTCCTGCTTATCAGAGCATGTCAGCACTGGCAATGAGTGACTCTTTCTTGGTGACAGGATGAACTGAAAATGCAACCAGAGAAGACAGGTCAAGATCTTTTGGTCTTGAAGGAAACTAAGCAAGCACGCAAGCAAGCAAGCAACCAAGCAAGCAAGGAAGCAAGCAAGGAAGGAAGGAAGGAAGGAAGGAAGGAAGGAAGGAAGGAAGGAAGGAAGCAACCAGGGGAGCAAGCAGGAGAACAAGCGGGGGAAACAAAGAGACAAGCCAATAAGCAAGGCAGCAAGCAGAAATTCTTGAGAGTTGATCTGAGTAAGGAAAGCTTAGGAAAAGCTATAGGATTTCCAACCTAGGTCAATCCCTGTGTGCCTCTGCAGACTGGGGCTAACTTTTGGTGCTCATGTTCTTTTGTGAAGAGGATGGCCTACTCTAGCAATTTGGTGTAGTTGGTGTGTCAAGGGTTCGAGGTAAGGCAGAGAAGGCAGGCTTCAGGGACCTGCCTGGTAGTGATCTTGCAACTGAAAAGTGATAATAGACTTTGTCTGTGTGTGTGTGTGTGTGTGTGTGTGTGTGTGTGTGTGTGTGTGTGTGAGTGTGTTGATTTTTCTTTTTTGTCAAAAGCAATAAAGAAGGAGGAAGGTAAAAAGTGAGGCTAGGGTCTGTTTGATGCTGTGTGAGGCCAAGTTGTAAATGGAGGATGGTGTGGGGGTTGGTTTGGGTAGGGTAGGGTAGGGTAGGGTAGGGTAGGGTAGGGTAGGGTAGGGTAGGGTAGGGTAGGGTAGGAGAGGAGACGGGTTTGGAGGCGCCGGGAGGCTAGGCAAGGCGATGTGAGAGTAGAGAGAAAGTGTTGAGGGGGCTGGTGTGTTGTGTGTGTGTGTGTGAGGTTGTTGAGAGTAGGTTGTGAGTTGAGGAGTGAAAGAAGAGGTGATGGTGTGTGCATAAGGGTGTGAAGAGGAGTGAGGGTGAAAAGAGAGCAGTGCGGGCTAGGTTGTGTGTGTGTGTGTGTGTGTGTGAAGCAGAGTTTGTGTAAAGTGAGAGGAGGTGGGAATAAAAACTGTGTAGCCCAGGCTGGCCTCGAACTCGTGATCCTCCTGCCTCTGCCTCCTTCAGCAAATCCTACCGGCGTGCGCCACCACAACCGGCGAGCGAACGCCGCGATACACACATACTCGAACCGCACCCTCCATGACGACACGCTACGGGACAGCCTCCAAGCCTCACACACAACCAATGCCCAGCGCCCAGCGCCCAGCGCCTACCATGCGCTCACAACAACCACACTCACATCGCAAGCCCACACACACACGCGCACACTCTCACAACGCCTCCTCCTTAGCAAACCACCACCACCACCAGCACCACCACTCCCAAGGACGTCCACACCACTTCCAACAAACTGCCTCCCTCGCCCGAGACTCCGGCGCCCGCCCGACCCCTAGTGGTCGGGATGGGAACTGACACTCCGCGCCCCGGACCACCCCCTGGCGGCCACAGCCGCGCCCAGGACTCCTTCCTGAAGCCCGCTCGCTGGGCATCCAGCCTCCAGCCTCGAGCGCCCGTCTCGACTCCTCTTGCTGCTTGCTTGATGCTCCTCTTGCTCTTCTTGTCCTGTCGCCGTCCAGACCCCACTTCGCACACACCTCTCTCCGGGAACGCTCAGGAAAAGCAGCAAGACTGATGCTCAGCGACCCTGGCCCTTCCTCGCTGGCGACTGACCCACGACAGCAACAGCAAAACCGCAAACTCCGAACGCTCGCTGGCCCTTCGTCTACACCCGCCCTCCGCCCTCCCGGACCTCGAGGCCTCGCTGACAGTTCCTCCACTCCTCAAGCGAGCCCGGAGGCTCAGCGGGAGCACCCCGTGCTCCCACCTGGTGCTCCTCCAACACCCACAGCTCTGCTTCTCTTTCTTCCCTTTCTGGGAGGCCTGGGCCTTGGGCCACGAGAACACCCTGACCATAGTCAGTCCCCGTAGCCAGGAGCCAGCCCCTCCACTTGGACCCACACAGTTCCCCACACTCGGGACCCCACGCCCACGCGGACTGGGACTGCCCTGCCCGTGGTACCCTCGCAGGAAGAACTGCAGTGGGCAAGTGAGCCAAGTGAGCCTCCTGGAATCGCCCCAGCGGTCCACCGGCCCAGTCTTGTGCTCCGCTCTGGTGGGTGTTCCTGCAGAAGCGGGGCCCCAGGCCCTTTGGCCCAGGCAGCATGGCTTCCTGCTACTGATGGGCCTGCCTTCTCCTGCCTCTCCTTGCTTGATCCCTCGTGGCCCTGACCTGCTGAGATTGGGCACTGCCCGCAGCCTGGTGTGATTTCCCTCCTGGCTGACACTGTCCTGCGGAGCAACATGGCGATGAACGGTTTTGAGACAATGCTGTTTAGAAGATGAATTCATGATCGGATGCAATTCCCGACTTGCAATTCCTAAGTCGTCTTAGAAAGTTAGTTGGATGGATCTCGATCATTTGGGGGAAGTTAGGGTATTTGACAGAAAGTCTACACAGTCGGGATGGAGACTAGAATGTGCCCCTTCCTCAGTGAACAGCAAGAGCTGCATCGTTGAGAGAAGGAGGATAGTGAGTGAGCTTCCATGCCTTATACGCACTTAATCATAGTAGCAGGAAAATTAGGCCTGGGACAAGTTCATGCTCAAAGAGAGCATCCGTTCAAGGCTGGGCCTGACTTCCTGGATCTTGTGATCTACGCCTGTGGCCATAGGGGTCAGTGTGCACCGCCAGGAGACACGGCTAGAAATAAGGAGTAAATCTTTCTACCAGGAGTGCTGGAACAGAGGATAGGTGAAGAGCCAGATGACCCGGACAACGAGACTTCCACAAAAGAAAAGACGCACGACCGCTGATGATCTGTCTCCTGCTGAATACAAATGGTCATCAGCTAAGCCTAGAAAACAAAAAACAAACAACAAAAACCAAAAACCAACAAACAAACCAAACCCCCAACATCTAATTTAGTTGGCTCCACTGGCCTAACCTCTGTTCATCAGTGACAAGATAATGTTCGCATTGGAGTTAAGTCCAAGGGGTGGAGAGAAAGAACGATGGGAAAGGTTTGGTTAGGTGTGAATGTCAAAACAAAACTATGCAATCAGTGATCCCCGTGTGATTTCCTTCTGTGTAATGATTTTAATCTTTAATGGTTTTTGAAGATTATGTTTCTGTGGTGATGGCTTTTAGAGAATATGTGACTTGTGGCTACAAGGCAAACCTTTTCTTACACAGAGAGGGCGCTGCCTTAGGTGGTATAAAAAGGCTGAGAGAAAAAATTAATGTCCTAGGAGCCAGCTCGTGGATTTTGCTCCATCCACCAAATGTGCACATGTGGAAATGTGGATATGGGTAAAACGGTGGAAGCCTGCTTATTGGAGCTTGCCCCCATCAATCCCACATGTCTTTCAGAGTGTGTCTGTCTGATTGTCTGTCTGTCTGCCTGTGTGAAGGTATTTATGTTTATTTATGAAACTGTTGGACATTCTTGCCTGATAAACTCTCTCTCTCTCTTTCTCTTTCTCTCTCTCTCTCACTTTCTCTTCTCTCTCCCTCTCCCTCTCCCTCTCCCTCTCCCTCTCCCTCTCTCTCTCTCTCTCTCTCTCTCTCTCTCTCTCTCTCTCTCTCTCTCTCTCTCTCTCTCATGTGTGTGTGTGTGTGTGTGTGTGTGTGTGTGTGTGTGTGAGTGTAGGCCCGTGTGTTCCTGCTCCCGGGAGTGTGTGTGATTGCCCTTTCCCCTTTTACCTTTGCCCATGTCCATGGTTCATCTACCCTCCACCGGTCACAGGGAGTGCCCCCTTTTCATAAATTAAACTTTATTTTCTCTGAGAAAAGTGTAGAATAGGTGTTACCCGCATCCACACTTCCATCCCAAGCCAATTCCACACTAGACCTTCTTCAATTAACCCTGTGGGATCCAAGCTGGCCTTGGACAGACTGGAAAGGCAGAGTTGACTGGGTCCAGACAGGTAGGAGTCCCGGGGATCTCGGGTGGAGTTTTGGAGTGGTGGATGGGTTGAGATTGGGGTTGAGGGGTGTGAAGGGGGGCATGGTGGTTGGGGGGGGTGTCTCTGCAAGCACCAGGGGCCCCAGAGTAAGGATCTGAGCAAGGCAGTAGAGGAATCTGCTTCAACAGGACTCAGGAGCTGGGGTTGGTTCCAATCTTCTTGGTCCTGACTCCGCACAATTTATTTTAGGCATATTTAAGCACAGCAAAACTTTGGGGAAATGCCTCCTGCTGACCATTCACCCAGTAACGGGTATATCACAATGCTTAAGATATGTTTCCATAGAAGCTCTTTACAAAAAACATGCGACCTCTTTAATAGAGATGGGTCCTTTGGCCGAGAAACAATGCTCAATTGCCTAGGACAGCAGTCCTCCACCTGTGGGTCCAGACCCCTCCTGTGGGTGGAAGGACCCTTTCACTGGGGCCACCAAAGACCTACGGAAAACCAGGATATAGATGTGTATGACCGATCAGAACAGTGGCACACTTACACTAAGAAATAGACACTAAATAGTTTTAGGGTCTGTGGTCACCACAACACCAGGGGCTCGATGGAAAGGTCACAGCAATAGGAAGGTTTTTTAGAACCACTGGACTATGGATTGAGATGGACATACAAGTCCGAAGGAGTCAGGTATGTCTCGGCCCTATATCTAACTAACATGGCACACAAGTCACCTAGGTTCTGTTCCATTTAGCCAGTCCATGTGAAATCTCCACGTAGAAGGACGGGTTCCTTGAGCCCGAGAAACAGTGCTCAAGATAAAGGTCTTGGGAGGGAGAGCCTGAGATGAACATAATAGTGTGTGTGTGTGTGTGTGTGTGTGTGTGTGTGTGTGTGTGTGTGTGTGATTCAAGTGTGGCCAGGCCCTTCAGACTGCACAGGTCACCCATAAGGCTAGGAACTACATCCATCTGGAGCCTTCTGGGCAGAAGACAGGCAAGAATCCCTTCCCAGAAAGAGACAACCCTGTGTAGGTGCCTAAGGTTCTAGGATTCCCAAGTGTTCACCTGGAAGCCCAAAGACCTCGGGTCCTCTACAGTCTGACCTTAGGACTCTGGCCTCTCTTCTGCACAGGCCTCATCTTCCTCCTCCTCCCCCTCCTCCCGCTCCTCCTCCTATTCCTTCTCCTTCTCCTCCTCCTACTTTTCCTCCTCTTCCTCCTCCTGCTCCTCCTCCTCCTTTGGTCCTTCTATCTACACATCATTTGTCCACCCACTCAACTATTCACTGATCCCCACCAAACCCCACATCCACCATCACCATCACCATCACCATCACCAGCAGCAGAGACAGCAGCAATTGGGACAGCCTTCCTCCACCCCACCCGGAATCCCAAAGAACCTTCACTGGGTCCAAGAAATTGAAACATGTGTCCCTTTGGGCTGGCATATGCCTGGAACCAGAGGACACAAACTCATGGGGGCAAAGGCAGGAAAGGACCTCTGCCAGAGGGTGTGTCATGAATGGCTGGGTAATGCCCACCCACACAGACCCTACCCCAAGCTGCCCACTGCTCTGAATCCCCCAGGCCATGCAGCACACATAGGAGCACCCAGCAAGGGAAGCATCGCTAGGCAAGGCTACTGCAGAACAGCAGACATACACACAACTGGCTTCTTCCTGCTTATCAGAGCATGTCAGCACTGGCAATGAGTGACTCTTTCTTGGTGACAGGATGAACTGAAAATGCAACCAGAGAAGACAGGTCAAGATCTTTTGGTCTTGAAGGAAACTAAGCAAGCACGCAAGCAAGCAAGCAACCAAGCAAGCAAGGAAGCAAGCAAGGAAGGAAGGAAGGAAGGAAGGAAGGAAGGAAGGAAGGAAGGAAGGAAGGAAGCAACCAGGGGAGCAAGCAGGAGAACAAGCGGGGGAAACAAAGAGACAAGCCAATAAGCAAGGCAGCAAGCAGAAATTCTTGAGAGTTGATCTGAGTAAGGAAAGCTTAGGAAAAGCTATAGGATTTCCAACCTAGGTCAATCCCTGTGTGCCTCTGCAGACTGGGGCTAACTTTTGGTGCTCATGTTCTTTTGTGAAGAGGATGGCCTACTCTAGCAATTTGGTGTAGTTGGTGTGTCAAGGGTTCGAGGTAAGGCAGAGAAGGCAGGCTTCAGGGACCTGCCTGGTAGTGATCTTGCAACTGAAAAGTGATAATAGACTTTGTCTGTGTGTGTGTGTGTGTGTGTGTGTGTGTGTGTGTGTGTGTGTGAGTGTGTTGATTTTTCTTTTTTGTCAAAAGCAATAAAGAAGGAGGAAGGTAAAAAGTGAGGCTAGGGTCTGTTTGATGCTGTGTGAGGCCAAGTTGTAAATGGAGGATGGTGTGGGGGTTGGTTTGGGTAGGGTAGGGTAGGGTAGGGTAGGGTAGGGTAGGGTAGGGTAGGGTAGGGTAGGGTAGGAGAGGAGACGGGTTTGGAGGCGCCGGGAGGCTAGGCAAGGCGATGTGAGAGTAGAGAGAAAGTGTTGAGGGGGCTGGTGTGTTGTGTGTGTGTGTGTGAGGTTGTTGAGAGTAGGTTGTGAGTTGAGGAGTGAAAGAAGAGGTGATGGTGTGTGCATAAGGGTGTGAAGAGGAGTGAGGGTGAAAAGAGAGCAGTGCGGGCTAGGTTGTGTGTGTGTGTGTGTGTGTGTGAAGCAGAGTTTGTGTAAAGTGAGAGGAGGTGGGAATAAAAACTGTGTAGCCCAGGCTGGCCTCGAACTCGTGATCCTCCTGCCTCTGCCTCCTTCAGCAAATCCTACCGGCGTGCGCCACCACAACCGGCGAGCGAACGCCGCGATACACACATACTCGAACCGCACCCTCCATGACGACACGCTACGGGACAGCCTCCAAGCCTCACACACAACCAATGCCCAGCGCCCAGCGCCCAGCGCCTACCATGCGCTCACAACAACCACACTCACATCGCAAGCCCACACACACACGCGCACACTCTCACAACGCCTCCTCCTTAGCAAACCACCACCACCACCAGCACCACCACTCCCAAGGACGTCCACACCACTTCCAACAAACTGCCTCCCTCGCCCGAGACTCCGGCGCCCGCCCGACCCCTAGTGGTCGGGATGGGAACTGACACTCCGCGCCCCGGACCACCCCCTGGCGGCCACAGCCGCGCCCAGGACTCCTTCCTGAAGCCCGCTCGCTGGGCATCCAGCCTCCAGCCTCGAGCGCCCGTCTCGACTCCTCTTGCTGCTTGCTTGATGCTCCTCTTGCTCTTCTTGTCCTGTCGCCGTCCAGACCCCACTTCGCACACACCTCTCTCCGGGAACGCTCAGGAAAAGCAGCAAGACTGATGCTCAGCGACCCTGGCCCTTCCTCGCTGGCGACTGACCCACGACAGCAACAGCAAAACCGCAAACTCCGAACGCTCGCTGGCCCTTCGTCTACACCCGCCCTCCGCCCTCCCGGACCTCGAGGCCTCGCTGACAGTTCCTCCACTCCTCAAGCGAGCCCGGAGGCTCAGCGGGAGCACCCCGTGCTCCCACCTGGTGCTCCTCCAACACCCACAGCTCTGCTTCTCTTTCTTCCCTTTCTGGGAGGCCTGGGCCTTGGGCCACGAGAACACCCTGACCATAGTCAGTCCCCGTAGCCAGGAGCCAGCCCCTCCACTTGGACCCACACAGTTCCCCACACTCGGGACCCCACGCCCACGCGGACTGGGACTGCCCTGCCCGTGGTACCCTCGCAGGAAGAACTGCAGTGGGCAAGTGAGCCAAGTGAGCCTCCTGGAATCGCCCCAGCGGTCCACCGGCCCAGTCTTGTGCTCCGCTCTGGTGGGTGTTCCTGCAGAAGCGGGGCCCCAGGCCCTTTGGCCCAGGCAGCATGGCTTCCTGCTACTGATGGGCCTGCCTTCTCCTGCCTCTCCTTGCTTGATCCCTCGTGGCCCTGACCTGCTGGGATTGGGCACTGCCCGCAGCCTGGTGTGATTTCCCTCCTGGCTGACACTGTCCTGCGGAGCAACATGGCGATGAACGGTTTTGAGACAATGCTGTTTAGAAGATGAATTCATGATCGGATGCAATTCCCGACTTGCAATTCCTAAGTCGTTTTAGAAAGTTAGTTGGATGGATCTCGATCATTTGGGGGAAGTTAGGGTATTTGACAGAAAGTCTACACAGTCGGGATGGAGACTAGAATGTGCCCCTTCCTCAGTGAACAGCAAGAGCTGCATCGTTGAGAGAAGGAGGATAGTGAGTGAGCTTCCATGCCTTATACGCACTTAATCATAGTAGCAGGAAAATTAGGCCTGGGACAAGTTCATGCTCAAAGAGAGCATCCGTTCAAGGCTGGGCCTGACTTCCTGGATCTTGTGATCTACGCCTGTGGCCATAGGGGTCAGTGTGCACCGCCAGGAGACACGGCTAGAAATAAGGAGTAAATCTTTCTACCAGGAGTGCTGGAACAGAGGATAGGTGAAGAGCCAGATGACCCGGACAACGAGACTTCCACAAAAGAAAAGACGCACGACCGCTGATGATCTGTCTCCTGCTGAATACAAATGGTCATCAGCTAAGCCTAGAAAACAAAAAACAAACAACAAAAACCAAAAACCAACAAACAAACCAAACCCCCAACATCTAATTTAGTTGGCTCCACTGGCCTAACCTCTGTTCATCAGTGACAAGATAATGTTCGCATTGGAGTTAAGTCCAAGGGGTGGAGAGAAAGAACGATGGGAAAGGTTTGGTTAGGTGTGAATGTCAAAACAAAACTATGCAATCAGTGATCCCCGTGTGATTTCCTTCTGTGTAATGATTTTAATCTTTAATGGTTTTTGAAGATTATGTTTCTGTGGTGATGGCTTTTAGAGAATATGTGACTTGTGGCTACAAGGCAAACCTTTTCTTACACAGAGAGGGCGCTGCCTTAGGTGGTATAAAAAGGCTGAGAGAAAAAATTAATGTCCTAGGAGCCAGCTCGTGGATTTTGCTCCATCCACCAAATGTGCACATGTGGAAATGTGGATATGGGTAAAACGGTGGAAGCCTGCTTATTGGAGCTTGCCCCCATCAATCCCACATGTCTTTCAGAGTGTGTCTGTCTGATTGTCTGTCTGTCTGCCTGTGTGAAGGTATTTATGTTTATTTATGAAACTGTTGGACATTCTTGCCTGATAAACTCTCTCTCTCTCTTTCTCTTTCTCTCTCTCTCTCACTTTCTCTTCTCTCTCCCTCTCCCTCTCCCTCTCCCTCTCCCTCTCCCTCTCCCTCTCCCTCTCTCTCTCTCTCTCTCTCTCTCTCTCTCTCTCTCTCTCTCTCTCTCTCTCTCTCTCATGTGTGTGTGTGTGTGTGTGTGTGTGTGTGTGTGTGTGTGAGTGTAGGCCCGTGTGTTCCTGCTCCCGGGAGTGTGTGTGATTGCCCTTTCCCCTTTTACCTTTGCCCATGTCCATGGTTCATCTACCCTCCACCGGTCACAGGGAGTGCCCCCTTTTCATAAATTAAACTTTATTTTCTCTGAGAAAAGTGTAGAATAGGTGTTACCCGCATCCACACTTCCATCCCAAGCCAATTCCACACTAGACCTTCTTCAATTAACCCTGTGGGATCCAAGCTGGCCTTGGACAGACTGGAAAGGCAGAGTTGACTGGGTCCAGACAGGTAGGAGTCCCGGGGATCTCGGGTGGAGTTTTGGAGTGGTGGATGGGTTGAGATTGGGGTTGAGGGGTGTGAAGGGGGGCATGGTGGTTGGGGGGGGTGTCTCTGCAAGCACCAGGGGCCCCAGAGTAAGGATCTGAGCAAGGCAGTAGAGGAATCTGCTTCAACAGGACTCAGGAGCTGGGGTTGGTTCCAATCTTCTTGGTCCTGACTCCGCACAATTTATTTTAGGCATATTTAAGCACAGCAAAACTTTGGGGAAATGCCTCCTGCTGACCATTCACCCAGTAACGGGTATATCACAATGCTTAAGATATGTTTCCATAGAAGCTCTTTACAAAAAACATGCGACCTCTTTAATAGAGATGGGTCCTTTGGCCGAGAAACAATGCTCAATTGCCTAGGACAGCAGTCCTCCACCTGTGGGTCCAGACCCCTCCTGTGGGTGGAAGGACCCTTTCACTGGGGCCACCAAAGACCTACGGAAAACCAGGATATAGATGTGTATGACCGATCAGAACAGTGGCACACTTACACTAAGAAATAGACACTAAATAGTTTTAGGGTCTGTGGTCACCACAACACCAGGGGCTCGATGGAAAGGTCACAGCAATAGGAAGGTTTTTTAGAACCACTGGACTATGGATTGAGATGGACATACAAGTCCGAAGGAGTCAGGTATGTCTCGGCCCTATATCTAACTAACATGGCACACAAGTCACCTAGGTTCTGTTCCATTTAGCCAGTCCATGTGAAATCTCCACGTAGAAGGACGGGTTCCTTGAGCCCGAGAAACAGTGCTCAAGATAAAGGTCTTGGGAGGGAGAGCCTGAGATGAACATAATAGTGTGTGTGTGTGTGTGTGTGTGTGTGTGTGTGTGTGTGTGTGTGTGTGATTCAAGTGTGGCCAGGCCCTTCAGACTGCACAGGTCACCCATAAGGCTAGGAACTACATCCATCTGGAGCCTTCTGGGCAGAAGACAGGCAAGAATCCCTTCCCAGAAAGAGACAACCCTGTGTAGGTGCCTAAGGTTCTAGGATTCCCAAGTGTTCACCTGGAAGCCCAAAGACCTCGGGTCCTCTACAGTCTGACCTTAGGACTCTGGCCTCTCTTCTGCACAGGCCTCATCTTCCTCCTCCTCCCCCTCCTCCCGCTCCTCCTCCTATTCCTTCTCCTTCTCCTCCTCCTACTTTTCCTCCTCTTCCTCCTCCTGCTCCTCCTCCTCCTTTGGTCCTTCTATCTACACATCATTTGTCCACCCACTCAACTATTCACTGATCCCCACCAAACCCCACATCCACCATCACCATCACCATCACCATCACCAGCAGCAGAGACAGCAGCAATTGGGACAGCCTTCCTCCACCCCACCCGGAATCCCAAAGAACCTTCACTGGGTCCAAGAAATTGAAACATGTGTCCCTTTGGGCTGGCATATGCCTGGAACCAGAGGACACAAACTCATGGGGGCAAAGGCAGGAAAGGACCTCTGCCAGAGGGTGTGTCATGAATGGCTGGGTAATGCCCACCCACACAGACCCTACCCCAAGCTGCCCACTGCTCTGAATCCCCCAGGCCATGCAGCACACATAGGAGCACCCAGCAAGGGAAGCATCGCTAGGCAAGGCTACTGCAGAACAGCAGACATACACACAACTGGCTTCTTCCTGCTTATCAGAGCATGTCAGCACTGGCAATGAGTGACTCTTTCTTGGTGACAGGATGAACTGAAAATGCAACCAGAGAAGACAGGTCAAGATCTTTTGGTCTTGAAGGAAACTAAGCAAGCACGCAAGCAAGCAAGCAACCAAGCAAGCAAGGAAGCAAGCAAGGAAGGAAGGAAGGAAGGAAGGAAGGAAGGAAGGAAGGAAGGAAGGAAGCAACCAGGGGAGCAAGCAGGAGAACAAGCGGGGGAAACAAAGAGACAAGCCAATAAGCAAGGCAGCAAGCAGAAATTCTTGAGAGTTGATCTGAGTAAGGAAAGCTTAGGAAAAGCTATAGGATTTCCAACCTAGGTCAATCCCTGTGTGCCTCTGCAGACTGGGGCTAACTTTTGGTGCTCATGTTCTTTTGTGAAGAGGATGGCCTACTCTAGCAATTTGGTGTAGTTGGTGTGTCAAGGGTTCGAGGTAAGGCAGAGAAGGCAGGCTTCAGGGACCTGCCTGGTAGTGATCTTGCAACTGAAAAGTGATAATAGACTTTGTCTGTGTGTGTGTGTGTGTGTGTGTGTGTGTGTGTGTGTGTGTGTGAGTGTGTTGATTTTTCTTTTTTGTCAAAAGCAATAAAGAAGGAGGAAGGTAAAAAGTGAGGCTAGGGTCTGTTTGATGCTGTGTGAGGCCAAGTTGTAAATGGAGGATGGTGTGGGGGTTGGTTTGGGTAGGGTAGGGTAGGGTAGGGTAGGGTAGGGTAGGGTAGGGTAGGGTAGGGTAGGGTAGGAGAGGAGACGGGTTTGGAGGCGCCGGGAGGCTAGGCAAGGCGATGTGAGAGTAGAGAGAAAGTGTTGAGGGGGCTGGTGTGTTGTGTGTGTGTGTGTGAGGTTGTTGAGAGTAGGTTGTGAGTTGAGGAGTGAAAGAAGAGGTGATGGTGTGTGCATAAGGGTGTGAAGAGGAGTGAGGGTGAAAAGAGAGCAGTGCGGGCTAGGTTGTGTGTGTGTGTGTGTGTGTGTGAAGCAGAGTTTGTGTAAAGTGAGAGGAGGTGGGAATAAAAACTGTGTAGCCCAGGCTGGCCTCGAACTCGTGATCCTCCTGCCTCTGCCTCCTTCAGCAAATCCTACCGGCGTGCGCCACCACAACCGGCGAGCGAACGCCGCGATACACACATACTCGAACCGCACCCTCCATGACGACACGCTACGGGACAGCCTCCAAGCCTCACACACAACCAATGCCCAGCGCCCAGCGCCCAGCGCCTACCATGCGCTCACAACAACCACACTCACATCGCAAGCCCACACACACACGCGCACACTCTCACAACGCCTCCTCCTTAGCAAACCACCACCACCACCAGCACCACCACTCCCAAGGACGTCCACACCACTTCCAACAAACTGCCTCCCTCGCCCGAGACTCCGGCGCCCGCCCGACCCCTAGTGGTCGGGATGGGAACTGACACTCCGCGCCCCGGACCACCCCCTGGCGGCCACAGCCGCGCCCAGGACTCCTTCCTGAAGCCCGCTCGCTGGGCATCCAGCCTCCAGCCTCGAGCGCCCGTCTCGACTCCTCTTGCTGCTTGCTTGATGCTCCTCTTGCTCTTCTTGTCCTGTCGCCGTCCAGACCCCACTTCGCACACACCTCTCTCCGGGAACGCTCAGGAAAAGCAGCAAGACTGATGCTCAGCGACCCTGGCCCTTCCTCGCTGGCGACTGACCCACGACAGCAACAGCAAAACCGCAAACTCCGAACGCTCGCTGGCCCTTCGTCTACACCCGCCCTCCGCCCTCCCGGACCTCGAGGCCTCGCTGACAGTTCCTCCACTCCTCAAGCGAGCCCGGAGGCTCAGCGGGAGCACCCCGTGCTCCCACCTGGTGCTCCTCCAACACCCACAGCTCTGCTTCTCTTTCTTCCCTTTCTGGGAGGCCTGGGCCTTGGGCCACGAGAACACCCTGACCATAGTCAGTCCCCGTAGCCAGGAGCCAGCCCCTCCACTTGGACCCACACAGTTCCCCACACTCGGGACCCCACGCCCACGCGGACTGGGACTGCCCTGCCCGTGGTACCCTCGCAGGAAGAACTGCAGTGGGCAAGTGAGCCAAGTGAGCCTCCTGGAATCGCCCCAGCGGTCCACCGGCCCAGTCTTGTGCTCCGCTCTGGTGGGTGTTCCTGCAGAAGCGGGGCCCCAGGCCCTTTGGCCCAGGCAGCATGGCTTCCTGCTACTGATGGGCCTGCCTTCTCCTGCCTCTCCTTGCTTGATCCCTCGTGGCCCTGACCTGCTGGGATTGGGCACTGCCCGCAGCCTGGTGTGATTTCCCTCCTGGCTGACACTGTCCTGCGGAGCAACATGGCGATGAACGGTTTTGAGACAATGCTGTTTAGAAGATGAATTCATGATCGGATGCAATTCCCGACTTGCAATTCCTAAGTCGTTTTAGAAAGTTAGTTGGATGGATCTCGATCATTTGGGGGAAGTTAGGGTATTTGACAGAAAGTCTACACAGTCGGGATGGAGACTAGAATGTGCCCCTTCCTCAGTGAACAGCAAGAGCTGCATCGTTGAGAGAAGGAGGATAGTGAGTGAGCTTCCATGCCTTATACGCACTTAATCATAGTAGCAGGAAAATTAGGCCTGGGACAAGTTCATGCTCAAAGAGAGCATCCGTTCAAGGCTGGGCCTGACTTCCTGGATCTTGTGATCTACGCCTGTGGCCATAGGGGTCAGTGTGCACCGCCAGGAGACACGGCTAGAAATAAGGAGTAAATCTTTCTACCAGGAGTGCTGGAACAGAGGATAGGTGAAGAGCCAGATGACCCGGACAACGAGACTTCCACAAAAGAAAAGACGCACGACCGCTGATGATCTGTCTCCTGCTGAATACAAATGGTCATCAGCTAAGCCTAGAAAACAAAAAACAAACAACAAAAACCAAAAACCAACAAACAAACCAAACCCCCAACATCTAATTTAGTTGGCTCCACTGGCCTAACCTCTGTTCATCAGTGACAAGATAATGTTCGCATTGGAGTTAAGTCCAAGGGGTGGAGAGAAAGAACGATGGGAAAGGTTTGGTTAGGTGTGAATGTCAAAACAAAACTATGCAATCAGTGATCCCCGTGTGATTTCCTTCTGTGTAATGATTTTAATCTTTAATGGTTTTTGAAGATTATGTTTCTGTGGTGATGGCTTTTAGAGAATATGTGACTTGTGGCTACAAGGCAAACCTTTTCTTACACAGAGAGGGCGCTGCCTTAGGTGGTATAAAAAGGCTGAGAGAAAAAATTAATGTCCTAGGAGCCAGCTCGTGGATTTTGCTCCATCCACCAAATGTGCACATGTGGAAATGTGGATATGGGTAAAACGGTGGAAGCCTGCTTATTGGAGCTTGCCCCCATCAATCCCACATGTCTTTCAGAGTGTGTCTGTCTGATTGTCTGTCTGTCTGCCTGTGTGAAGGTATTTATGTTTATTTATGAAACTGTTGGACATTCTTGCCTGATAAACTCTCTCTCTCTCTTTCTCTTTCTCTCTCTCTCTCACTTTCTCTTCTCTCTCCCTCTCCCTCTCCCTCTCCCTCTCCCTCTCCCTCTCTCTCTCTCTCTCTCTCTCTCTCTCTCTCTCTCTCTCTCTCTCTCTCTCTCTCTCATGTGTGTGTGTGTGTGTGTGTGTGTGTGTGTGTGTGTGTGTGAGTGTAGGCCCGTGTGTTCCTGCTCCCGGGAGTGTGTGTGATTGCCCTTTCCCCTTTTACCTTTGCCCATGTCCATGGTTCATCTACCCTCCACCGGTCACAGGGAGTGCCCCCTTTTCATAAATTAAACTTTATTTTCTCTGAGAAAAGTGTAGAATAGGTGTTACCCGCATCCACACTTCCATCCCAAGCCAATTCCACACTAGACCTTCTTCAATTAACCCTGTGGGATCCAAGCTGGCCTTGGACAGACTGGAAAGGCAGAGTTGACTGGGTCCAGACAGGTAGGAGTCCCGGGGATCTCGGGTGGAGTTTTGGAGTGGTGGATGGGTTGAGATTGGGGTTGAGGGGTGTGAAGGGGGGCATGGTGGTTGGGGGGGGTGTCTCTGCAAGCACCAGGGGCCCCAGAGTAAGGATCTGAGCAAGGCAGTAGAGGAATCTGCTTCAACAGGACTCAGGAGCTGGGGTTGGTTCCAATCTTCTTGGTCCTGACTCCGCACAATTTATTTTAGGCATATTTAAGCACAGCAAAACTTTGGGGAAATGCCTCCTGCTGACCATTCACCCAGTAACGGGTATATCACAATGCTTAAGATATGTTTCCATAGAAGCTCTTTACAAAAAACATGCGACCTCTTTAATAGAGATGGGTCCTTTGGCCGAGAAACAATGCTCAATTGCCTAGGACAGCAGTCCTCCACCTGTGGGTCCAGACCCCTCCTGTGGGTGGAAGGACCCTTTCACTGGGGCCACCAAAGACCTACGGAAAACCAGGATATAGATGTGTATGACCGATCAGAACAGTGGCACACTTACACTAAGAAATAGACACTAAATAGTTTTAGGGTCTGTGGTCACCACAACACCAGGGGCTCGATGGAAAGGTCACAGCAATAGGAAGGTTTTTTAGAACCACTGGACTATGGATTGAGATGGACATACAAGTCCGAAGGAGTCAGGTATGTCTCGGCCCTATATCTAACTAACATGGCACACAAGTCACCTAGGTTCTGTTCCATTTAGCCAGTCCATGTGAAATCTCCACGTAGAAGGACGGGTTCCTTGAGCCCGAGAAACAGTGCTCAAGATAAAGGTCTTGGGAGGGAGAGCCTGAGATGAACATAATAGTGTGTGTGTGTGTGTGTGTGTGTGTGTGTGTGTGTGTGTGTGTGTGATTCAAGTGTGGCCAGGCCCTTCAGACTGCACAGGTCACCCATAAGGCTAGGAACTACATCCATCTGGAGCCTTCTGGGCAGAAGACAGGCAAGAATCCCTTCCCAGAAAGAGACAACCCTGTGTAGGTGCCTAAGGTTCTAGGATTCCCAAGTGTTCACCTGGAAGCCCAAAGACCTCGGGTCCTCTACAGTCTGACCTTAGGACTCTGGCCTCTCTTCTGCACAGGCCTCATCTTCCTCCTCCTCCCCCTCCTCCCGCTCCTCCTCCTATTCCTTCTCCTTCTCCTCCTCCTACTTTTCCTCCTCTTCCTCCTCCTGCTCCTCCTCCTCCTTTGGTCCTTCTATCTACACATCATTTGTCCACCCACTCAACTATTCACTGATCCCCACCAAACCCCACATCCACCATCACCATCACCATCACCATCACCAGCAGCAGAGACAGCAGCAATTGGGACAGCCTTCCTCCACCCCACCCGGAATCCCAAAGAACCTTCACTGGGTCCAAGAAATTGAAACATGTGTCCCTTTGGGCTGGCATATGCCTGGAACCAGAGGACACAAACTCATGGGGGCAAAGGCAGGAAAGGACCTCTGCCAGAGGGTGTGTCATGAATGGCTGGGTAATGCCCACCCACACAGACCCTACCCCAAGCTGCCCACTGCTCTGAATCCCCCAGGCCATGCAGCACACATAGGAGCACCCAGCAAGGGAAGCATCGCTAGGCAAGGCTACTGCAGAACAGCAGACATACACACAACTGGCTTCTTCCTGCTTATCAGAGCATGTCAGCACTGGCAATGAGTGACTCTTTCTTGGTGACAGGATGAACTGAAAATGCAACCAGAGAAGACAGGTCAAGATCTTTTGGTCTTGAAGGAAACTAAGCAAGCACGCAAGCAAGCAAGCAACCAAGCAAGCAAGGAAGCAAGCAAGGAAGGAAGGAAGGAAGGAAGGAAGGAAGGAAGGAAGGAAGGAAGGAAGCAACCAGGGGAGCAAGCAGGAGAACAAGCGGGGGAAACAAAGAGACAAGCCAATAAGCAAGGCAGCAAGCAGAAATTCTTGAGAGTTGATCTGAGTAAGGAAAGCTTAGGAAAAGCTATAGGATTTCCAACCTAGGTCAATCCCTGTGTGCCTCTGCAGACTGGGGCTAACTTTTGGTGCTCATGTTCTTTTGTGAAGAGGATGGCCTACTCTAGCAATTTGGTGTAGTTGGTGTGTCAAGGGTTCGAGGTAAGGCAGAGAAGGCAGGCTTCAGGGACCTGCCTGGTAGTGATCTTGCAACTGAAAAGTGATAATAGACTTTGTCTGTGTGTGTGTGTGTGTGTGTGTGTGTGTGTGTGTGTGTGTGTGTGTGTGAGTGTGTTGATTTTTCTTTTTTGTCAAAAGCAATAAAGAAGGAGGAAGGTAAAAAGTGAGGCTAGGGTCTGTTTGATGCTGTGTGAGGCCAAGTTGTAAATGGAGGATGGTGTGGGGGTTGGTTTGGGTAGGGTAGGGTAGGGTAGGGTAGGGTAGGGTAGGGTAGGGTAGGGTAGGGTAGGGTAGGAGAGGAGACGGGTTTGGAGGCGCCGGGAGGCTAGGCAAGGCGATGTGAGAGTAGAGAGAAAGTGTTGAGGGGGCTGGTGTGTTGTGTGTGTGTGTGTGAGGTTGTTGAGAGTAGGTTGTGAGTTGAGGAGTGAAAGAAGAGGTGATGGTGTGTGCATAAGGGTGTGAAGAGGAGTGAGGGTGAAAAGAGAGCAGTGCGGGCTAGGTTGTGTGTGTGTGTGTGTGTGTGTGAAGCAGAGTTTGTGTAAAGTGAGAGGAGGTGGGAATAAAAACTGTGTAGCCCAGGCTGGCCTCGAACTCGTGATCCTCCTGCCTCTGCCTCCTTCAGCAAATCCTACCGGCGTGCGCCACCACAACCGGCGAGCGAACGCCGCGATACACACATACTCGAACCGCACCCTCCATGACGACACGCTACGGGACAGCCTCCAAGCCTCACACACAACCAATGCCCAGCGCCCAGCGCCCAGCGCCTACCATGCGCTCACAACAACCACACTCACATCGCAAGCCCACACACACACGCGCACACTCTCACAACGCCTCCTCCTTAGCAAACCACCACCACCACCAGCACCACCACTCCCAAGGACGTCCACACCACTTCCAACAAACTGCCTCCCTCGCCCGAGACTCCGGCGCCCGCCCGACCCCTAGTGGTCGGGATGGGAACTGACACTCCGCGCCCCGGACCACCCCCTGGCGGCCACAGCCGCGCCCAGGACTCCTTCCTGAAGCCCGCTCGCTGGGCATCCAGCCTCCAGCCTCGAGCGCCCGTCTCGACTCCTCTTGCTGCTTGCTTGATGCTCCTCTTGCTCTTCTTGTCCTGTCGCCGTCCAGACCCCACTTCGCACACACCTCTCTCCGGGAACGCTCAGGAAAAGCAGCAAGACTGATGCTCAGCGACCCTGGCCCTTCCTCGCTGGCGACTGACCCACGACAGCAACAGCAAAACCGCAAACTCCGAACGCTCGCTGGCCCTTCGTCTACACCCGCCCTCCGCCCTCCCGGACCTCGAGGCCTCGCTGACAGTTCCTCCACTCCTCAAGCGAGCCCGGAGGCTCAGCGGGAGCACCCCGTGCTCCCACCTGGTGCTCCTCCAACACCCACAGCTCTGCTTCTCTTTCTTCCCTTTCTGGGAGGCCTGGGCCTTGGGCCACGAGAACACCCTGACCATAGTCAGTCCCCGTAGCCAGGAGCCAGCCCCTCCACTTGGACCCACACAGTTCCCCACACTCGGGACCCCACGCCCACGCGGACTGGGACTGCCCTGCCCGTGGTACCCTCGCAGGAAGAACTGCAGTGGGCAAGTGAGCCAAGTGAGCCTCCTGGAATCGCCCCAGCGGTCCACCGGCCCAGTCTTGTGCTCCGCTCTGGTGGGTGTTCCTGCAGAAGCGGGGCCCCAGGCCCTTTGGCCCAGGCAGCATGGCTTCCTGCTACTGATGGGCCTGCCTTCTCCTGCCTCTCCTTGCTTGATCCCTCGTGGCCCTGACCTGCTGGGATTGGGCACTGCCCGCAGCCTGGTGTGATTTCCCTCCTGGCTGACACTGTCCTGCGGAGCAACATGGCGATGAACGGTTTTGAGACAATGCTGTTTAGAAGATGAATTCATGATCGGATGCAATTCCCGACTTGCAATTCCTAAGTCGTTTTAGAAAGTTAGTTGGATGGATCTCGATCATTTGGGGGAAGTTAGGGTATTTGACAGAAAGTCTACACAGTCGGGATGGAGACTAGAATGTGCCCCTTCCTCAGTGAACAGCAAGAGCTGCATCGTTGAGAGAAGGAGGATAGTGAGTGAGCTTCCATGCCTTATACGCACTTAATCATAGTAGCAGGAAAATTAGGCCTGGGACAAGTTCATGCTCAAAGAGAGCATCCGTTCAAGGCTGGGCCTGACTTCCTGGATCTTGTGATCTACGCCTGTGGCCATAGGGGTCAGTGTGCACCGCCAGGAGACACGGCTAGAAATAAGGAGTAAATCTTTCTACCAGGAGTGCTGGAACAGAGGATAGGTGAAGAGCCAGATGACCCGGACAACGAGACTTCCACAAAAGAAAAGACGCACGACCGCTGATGATCTGTCTCCTGCTGAATACAAATGGTCATCAGCTAAGCCTAGAAAACAAAAAACAAACAACAAAAACCAAAAACCAACAAACAAACCAAACCCCCAACATCTAATTTAGTTGGCTCCACTGGCCTAACCTCTGTTCATCAGTGACAAGATAATGTTCGCATTGGAGTTAAGTCCAAGGGGTGGAGAGAAAGAACGATGGGAAAGGTTTGGTTAGGTGTGAATGTCAAAACAAAACTATGCAATCAGTGATCCCCGTGTGATTTCCTTCTGTGTAATGATTTTAATCTTTAATGGTTTTTGAAGATTATGTTTCTGTGGTGATGGCTTTTAGAGAATATGTGACTTGTGGCTACAAGGCAAACCTTTTCTTACACAGAGAGGGCGCTGCCTTAGGTGGTATAAAAAGGCTGAGAGAAAAAATTAATGTCCTAGGAGCCAGCTCGTGGATTTTGCTCCATCCACCAAATGTGCACATGTGGAAATGTGGATATGGGTAAAACGGTGGAAGCCTGCTTATTGGAGCTTGCCCCCATCAATCCCACATGTCTTTCAGAGTGTGTCTGTCTGATTGTCTGTCTGTCTGCCTGTGTGAAGGTATTTATGTTTATTTATGAAACTGTTGGACATTCTTGCCTGATAAACTCTCTCTCTCTCTTTCTCTTTCTCTCTCTCTCTCACTTTCTCTTCTCTCTCCCTCTCCCTCTCCCTCTCCCTCTCCCTCTCCCTCTCCCTCTCCCTCTCCCTCTCTCTCTCTCTCTCTCTCTCTCTCTCTCTCTCTCTCTCTCTCTCTCTCTCTCTCTCTCATGTGTGTGTGTGTGTGTGTGTGTGTGTGTGTGTGTGTGTGAGTGTAGGCCCGTGTGTTCCTGCTCCCGGGAGTGTGTGTGATTGCCCTTTCCCCTTTTACCTTTGCCCATGTCCATGGTTCATCTACCCTCCACCGGTCACAGGGAGTGCCCCCTTTTCATAAATTAAACTTTATTTTCTCTGAGAAAAGTGTAGAATAGGTGTTACCCGCATCCACACTTCCATCCCAAGCCAATTCCACACTAGACCTTCTTCAATTAACCCTGTGGGATCCAAGCTGGCCTTGGACAGACTGGAAAGGCAGAGTTGACTGGGTCCAGACAGGTAGGAGTCCCGGGGATCTCGGGTGGAGTTTTGGAGTGGTGGATGGGTTGAGATTGGGGTTGAGGGGTGTGAAGGGGGGCATGGTGGTTGGGGGGGGTGTCTCTGCAAGCACCAGGGGCCCCAGAGTAAGGATCTGAGCAAGGCAGTAGAGGAATCTGCTTCAACAGGACTCAGGAGCTGGGGTTGGTTCCAATCTTCTTGGTCCTGACTCCGCACAATTTATTTTAGGCATATTTAAGCACAGCAAAACTTTGGGGAAATGCCTCCTGCTGACCATTCACCCAGTAACGGGTATATCACAATGCTTAAGATATGTTTCCATAGAAGCTCTTTACAAAAAACATGCGACCTCTTTAATAGAGATGGGTCCTTTGGCCGAGAAACAATGCTCAATTGCCTAGGACAGCAGTCCTCCACCTGTGGGTCCAGACCCCTCCTGTGGGTGGAAGGACCCTTTCACTGGGGCCACCAAAGACCTACGGAAAACCAGGATATAGATGTGTATGACCGATCAGAACAGTGGCACACTTACACTAAGAAATAGACACTAAATAGTTTTAGGGTCTGTGGTCACCACAACACCAGGGGCTCGATGGAAAGGTCACAGCAATAGGAAGGTTTTTTAGAACCACTGGACTATGGATTGAGATGGACATACAAGTCCGAAGGAGTCAGGTATGTCTCGGCCCTATATCTAACTAACATGGCACACAAGTCACCTAGGTTCTGTTCCATTTAGCCAGTCCATGTGAAATCTCCATGTAGAAGGACGGGTTCCTTGAGCCCGAGAAACAGTGCTCAAGATAAAGGTCTTGGGAGGGAGAGCCTGAGATGAACATAATAGTGTGTGTGTGTGTGTGTGTGTGTGTGTGTGTGTGTGTGTGATTCAAGTGTGGCCAGGCCCTTCAGACTGCACAGGTCACCCATAAGGCTAGGAACTACATCCATCTGGAGCCTTCTGGGCAGAAGACAGGCAAGAATCCCTTCCCAGAAAGAGACAACCCTGTGTAGGTGCCTAAGGTTCTAGGATTCCCAAGTGTTCACCTGGAAGCCCAAAGACCTCGGGTCCTCTACAGTCTGACCTTAGGACTCTGGCCTCTCTTCTGCACAGGCCTCATCTTCCTCCTCCTCCCCCTCCTCCCGCTCCTCCTCCTATTCCTTCTCCTTCTCCTCCTCCTACTTTTCCTCCTCTTCCTCCTCCTGCTCCTCCTCCTCCTTTGGTCCTTCTATCTACACATCATTTGTCCACCCACTCAACTATTCACTGATCCCCACCAAACCCCACATCCACCATCACCATCACCATCACCATCACCAGCAGCAGAGACAGCAGCAATTGGGACAGCCTTCCTCCACCCCACCCGGAATCCCAAAGAACCTTCACTGGGTCCAAGAAATTGAAACATGTGTCCCTTTGGGCTGGCATATGCCTGGAACCAGAGGACACAAACTCATGGGGGCAAAGGCAGGAAAGGACCTCTGCCAGAGGGTGTGTCATGAATGGCTGGGTAATGCCCACCCACACAGACCCTACCCCAAGCTGCCCACTGCTCTGAATCCCCCAGGCCATGCAGCACACATAGGAGCACCCAGCAAGGGAAGCATCGCTAGGCAAGGCTACTGCAGAACAGCAGACATACACACAACTGGCTTCTTCCTGCTTATCAGAGCATGTCAGCACTGGCAATGAGTGACTCTTTCTTGGTGACAGGATGAACTGAAAATGCAACCAGAGAAGACAGGTCAAGATCTTTTGGTCTTGAAGGAAACTAAGCAAGCACGCAAGCAAGCAAGCAACCAAGCAAGCAAGGAAGCAAGCAAGGAAGGAAGGAAGGAAGGAAGGAAGGAAGGAAGGAAGGAAGGAAGGAAGGAAGCAACCAGGGGAGCAAGCAGGAGAACAAGCGGGGGAAACAAAGAGACAAGCCAATAAGCAAGGCAGCAAGCAGAAATTCTTGAGAGTTGATCTGAGTAAGGAAAGCTTAGGAAAAGCTATAGGATTTCCAACCTAGGTCAATCCCTGTGTGCCTCTGCAGACTGGGGCTAACTTTTGGTGCTCATGTTCTTTTGTGAAGAGGATGGCCTACTCTAGCAATTTGGTGTAGTTGGTGTGTCAAGGGTTCGAGGTAAGGCAGAGAAGGCAGGCTTCAGGGACCTGCCTGGTAGTGATCTTGCAACTGAAAAGTGATAATAGACTTTGTCTGTGTGTGTGTGTGTGTGTGTGTGTGTGTGTGTGTGTGAGTGTGTTGATTTTTCTTTTTTGTCAAAAGCAATAAAGAAGGAGGAAGGTAAAAAGTGAGGCTAGGGTCTGTTTGATGCTGTGTGAGGCCAAGTTGTAAATGGAGGATGGTGTGGGGGTTGGTTTGGGTAGGGTAGGGTAGGGTAGGGTAGGGTAGGGTAGGGTAGGGTAGGGTAGGGTAGGAGAGGAGACGGGTTTGGAGGCGCCGGGAGGCTAGGCAAGGCGATGTGAGAGTAGAGAGAAAGTGTTGAGGGGGCTGGTGTGTTGTGTGTGTGTGTGTGAGGTTGTTGAGAGTAGGTTGTGAGTTGAGGAGTGAAAGAAGAGGTGATGGTGTGTGCATAAGGGTGTGAAGAGGAGTGAGGGTGAAAAGAGAGCAGTGCGGGCTAGGTTTTGTGTGTGTGTGTGTGTGTGTGTGAAGCAGAGTTTGTGTAAAGTGAGAGGAGGTGGGAATAAAAACTGTGTAGCCCAGGCTGGCCTCGAACTCGTGATCCTCCTGCCTCTGCCTCCTTCAGCAAATCCTACCGGCGTGCGCCACCACAACCGGCGAGCGAACGCCGCGATACACACATACTCGAACCGCACCCTCCATGACGACACGCTACGGGACAGCCTCCAAGCCTCACACACAACCAATGCCCAGCGCCCAGCGCCCAGCGCCTACCATGCGCTCACAACAACCACACTCACATCGCAAGCCCACACACACACGCGCACACTCTCACAACGCCTCCTCCTTAGCAAACCACCACCACCACCAGCACCACCACTCCCAAGGACGTCCACACCACTTCCAACAAACTGCCTCCCTCGCCCGAGACTCCGGCGCCCGCCCGACCCCTAGTGGTCGGGATGGGAACTGACACTCCGCGCCCCGGACCACCCCCTGGCGGCCACAGCCGCGCCCAGGACTCCTTCCTGAAGCCCGCTCGCTGGGCATCCAGCCTCCAGCCTCGAGCGCCCGTCTCGACTCCTCTTGCTGCTTGCTTGATGCTCCTCTTGCTCTTCTTGTCCTGTCGCCGTCCAGACCCCACTTCGCACACACCTCTCTCCGGGAACGCTCAGGAAAAGCAGCAAGACTGATGCTCAGCGACCCTGGCCCTTCCTCGCTGGCGACTGACCCACGACAGCAACAGCAAAACCGCAAACTCCGAACGCTCGCTGGCCCTTCGTCTACACCCGCCCTCCGCCCTCCCGGACCTCGAGGCCTCGCTGACAGTTCCTCCACTCCTCAAGCGAGCCCGGAGGCTCAGCGGGAGCACCCCGTGCTCCCACCTGGTGCTCCTCCAACACCCACAGCTCTGCTTCTCTTTCTTCCCTTTCTGGGAGGCCTGGGCCTTGGGCCACGAGAACACCCTGACCATAGTCAGTCCCCGTAGCCAGGAGCCAGCCCCTCCACTTGGACCCACACAGTTCCCCACACTCGGGACCCCACGCCCACGCGGACTGGGACTGCCCTGCCCGTGGTACCCTCGCAGGAAGAACTGCAGTGGGCAAGTGAGCCAAGTGAGCCTCCTGGAATCGCCCCAGCGGTCCACCGGCCCAGTCTTGTGCTCCGCTCTGGTGGGTGTTCCTGCAGAAGCGGGGCCCCAGGCCCTTTGGCCCAGGCAGCATGGCTTCCTGCTACTGATGGGCCTGCCTTCTCCTGCCTCTCCTTGCTTGATCCCTCGTGGCCCTGACCTGCTGGGATTGGGCACTGCCCGCAGCCTGGTGTGATTTCCCTCCTGGCTGACACTGTCCTGCGGAGCAACATGGCGATGAACGGTTTTGAGACAATGCTGTTTAGAAGATGAATTCATGATCGGATGCAATTCCCGACTTGCAATTCCTAAGTCGTTTTAGAAAGTTAGTTGGATGGATCTCGATCATTTGGGGGAAGTTAGGGTATTTGACAGAAAGTCTACACAGTCGGGATGGAGACTAGAATGTGCCCCTTCCTCAGTGAACAGCAAGAGCTGCATCGTTGAGAGAAGGAGGATAGTGAGTGAGCTTCCATGCCTTATACGCACTTAATCATAGTAGCAGGAAAATTAGGCCTGGGACAAGTTCATGCTCAAAGAGAGCATCCGTTCAAGGCTGGGCCTGACTTCCTGGATCTTGTGATCTACGCCTGTGGCCATAGGGGTCAGTGTGCACCGCCAGGAGACACGGCTAGAAATAAGGAGTAAATCTTTCTACCAGGAGTGCTGGAACAGAGGATAGGTGAAGAGCCAGATGACCCGGACAACGAGACTTCCACAAAAGAAAAGACGCACGACCGCTGATGATCTGTCTCCTGCTGAATACAAATGGTCATCAGCTAAGCCTAGAAAACAAAAAACAAACAACAAAAACCAAAAACCAACAAACAAACCAAACCCCCAACATCTAATTTAGTTGGCTCCACTGGCCTAACCTCTGTTCATCAGTGACAAGATAATGTTCGCATTGGAGTTAAGTCCAAGGGGTGGAGAGAAAGAACGATGGGAAAGGTTTGGTTAGGTGTGAATGTCAAAACAAAACTATGCAATCAGTGATCCCCGTGTGATTTCCTTCTGTGTAATGATTTTAATCTTTAATGGTTTTTGAAGATTATGTTTCTGTGGTGATGGCTTTTAGAGAATATGTGACTTGTGGCTACAAGGCAAACCTTTTCTTACACAGAGAGGGCGCTGCCTTAGGTGGTATAAAAAGGCTGAGAGAAAAAATTAATGTCCTAGGAGCCAGCTCGTGGATTTTGCTCCATCCACCAAATGTGCACATGTGGAAATGTGGATATGGGTAAAACGGTGGAAGCCTGCTTATTGGAGCTTGCCCCCATCAATCCCACATGTCTTTCAGAGTGTGTCTGTCTGATTGTCTGTCTGTCTGCCTGTGTGAAGGTATTTATGTTTATTTATGAAACTGTTGGACATTCTTGCCTGATAAACTCTCTCTCTCTCTTTCTCTTTCTCTCTCTCTCTCACTTTCTCTTCTCTCTCCCTCTCCCTCTCCCTCTCCCTCTCCCTCTCCCTCTCCCTCTCTCTCTCTCTCTCTCTCTCTCTCTCTCTCTCTCTCTCTCTCTCTCTCTCTCTCATGTGTGTGTGTGTGTGTGTGTGTGTGTGTGTGTGTGTGTGTGTGAGTGTAGGCCCGTGTGTTCCTGCTCCCGGGAGTGTGTGTGATTGCCCTTTCCCCTTTTACCTTTGCCCATGTCCATGGTTCATCTACCCTCCACCGGTCACAGGGAGTGCCCCCTTTTCATAAATTAAACTTTATTTTCTCTGAGAAAAGTGTAGAATAGGTGTTACCCGCATCCACACTTCCATCCCAAGCCAATTCCACACTAGACCTTCTTCAATTAACCCTGTGGGATCCAAGCTGGCCTTGGACAGACTGGAAAGGCAGAGTTGACTGGGTCCAGACAGGTAGGAGTCCCGGGGATCTCGGGTGGAGTTTTGGAGTGGTGGATGGGTTGAGATTGGGGTTGAGGGGTGTGAAGGGGGGCATGGTGGTTGGGGGGGGTGTCTCTGCAAGCACCAGGGGCCCCAGAGTAAGGATCTGAGCAAGGCAGTAGAGGAATCTGCTTCAACAGGACTCAGGAGCTGGGGTTGGTTCCAATCTTCTTGGTCCTGACTCCGCACAATTTATTTTAGGCATATTTAAGCACAGCAAAACTTTGGGGAAATGCCTCCTGCTGACCATTCACCCAGTAACGGGTATATCACAATGCTTAAGATATGTTTCCATAGAAGCTCTTTACAAAAAACATGCGACCTCTTTAATAGAGATGGGTCCTTTGGCCGAGAAACAATGCTCAATTGCCTAGGACAGCAGTCCTCCACCTGTGGGTCCAGACCCCTCCTGTGGGTGGAAGGACCCTTTCACTGGGGCCACCAAAGACCTACGGAAAACCAGGATATAGATGTGTATGACCGATCAGAACAGTGGCACACTTACACTAAGAAATAGACACTAAATAGTTTTAGGGTCTGTGGTCACCACAACACCAGGGGCTCGATGGAAAGGTCACAGCAATAGGAAGGTTTTTTAGAACCACTGGACTATGGATTGAGATGGACATACAAGTCCGAAGGAGTCAGGTATGTCTCGGCCCTATATCTAACTAACATGGCACACAAGTCACCTAGGTTCTGTTCCATTTAGCCAGTCCATGTGAAATCTCCATGTAGAAGGACGGGTTCCTTGAGCCCGAGAAACAGTGCTCAAGATAAAGGTCTTGGGAGGGAGAGCCTGAGATGAACATAATAGTGTGTGTGTGTGTGTGTGTGTGTGTGTGTGTGATTCAAGTGTGGCCAGGCCCTTCAGACTGCACAGGTCACCCATAAGGCTAGGAACTACATCCATCTGGAGCCTTCTGGGCAGAAGACAGGCAAGAATCCCTTCCCAGAAAGAGACAACCCTGTGTAGGTGCCTAAGGTTCTAGGATTCCCAAGTGTTCACCTGGAAGCCCAAAGACCTCGGGTCCTCTACAGTCTGACCTTAGGACTCTGGCCTCTCTTCTGCACAGGCCTCATCTTCCTCCTCCTCCCCCTCCTCCCGCTCCTCCTCCTATTCCTTCTCCTTCTCCTCCTCCTACTTTTCCTCCTCTTCCTCCTCTGCTCCTCCTCCTCCTTTGGTCCTTCTATCTACACATCATTTGTCCACCCACTCAACTATTCACTGATCCCCACCAAACCCCACATCCACCATCACCATCACCATCACCATCACCAGCAGCAGAGACAACAGCAATTGGGACAGCCTTCCTCCACCCCACCCGGAATCCCAAAGAACCTTCACTGGGTCCAAGAAATTGAAACATGTGTCCCTTTGGGCTGGCATATGCCTGGAACCAGAGGACACAAACTCATGGGGGCAAAGGCAGGAAAGGACCTCTGCCAGAGGGTGTGTCATGAATGGCTGGGTAATACCCACCCACACAGACCCTACCCCAAGCTGCCCACTGCTCTGAATCCCCCAGGCCATGCAGCACACATAGGAACACACACCAAGGGAAGCATCGCTAGGCAAGGCTACTGCAGAACAGCAGACATACACACAACTGGCTTATTCCTGCTTCACAGCCCACACACCACCAGCGCAGCCTCACCTCACACACACCGCACTCACAACGCAAGCCCGCACACACAAACACAACAACAACAACTAACTACGCTCCCTACTACGCCCGAACAACACTCTTCACTCCCTCCCTCCCTCCCTCCCTCCCTCCCTCCCTCCCTCCCTCCCTCCCTGCCTCGCACCGGACTCCCGTGACACGGCGACACCTGCCGGGCGCGCCGGGAACCGACACTCGCCGCCGACCCGGAACCCGGAACCCCGAACCCCCACGTGCCGACCGACCGACGACTCTTGCTGCCCGATCACAACTCTCTCGGACAACGCTCACAACAAGCACCCGCACCACCCCGCACCGCAAGGCACAAAGACGCCTTGCTCGGACACCTTGGCCTCTCCTCGCTGGCGACCGAGCAACACCAAAACCGCAAACTCCCAACGCTCGCTGGCCTTCGTCTCCACCGGACCTCCGTCCTCCCGGACCTCGAGGCCTCGCTCACACTTCTCCCTCCACTCCTCAAGCGAGCCCGGAGGCTCAGCGGGAGCACCCCGTGCTCCCACCTGGTGCTCCTCCAACACCCACAGCTCTGCTTTTCTTTCTTCCCTTTCTGGAAGGCCTGGGCCTTGGGCCACGAGACCACCCTGACCACAGTCAGTCCCCGGGGCCAGGAGCCAGCCCCTCCACTTGGACCCACACAGTTCCCCACACTCGGGACCCCACGCCCACGCGGACTGGGACTTCCCGTGCTAGCCTCGCAGGAAGAACTACAGTGGGCAAGTGAGCCTCCTGGAATCGCCCCACCGGTCCACCGGCCCAGACTTGTGCTCGGCTCTGCTGGGTGTATCCTGGAGAAGCAGGGCCCCAGGACCTTTGGCCCAGCATGGCTTCTTACTCCTGAGGGGCCTGTCTTCTCCTGCCTCTCTTTGCTAGATCCCTCATGGCCCTGGTGTGCTGGGATTGGGCAAGGCAAGACACTCATTGCCTGCAACCTCCTGTGATTGCCCTCCTGGGTGATGCCCACCACCCCACCCCACCCCACCCCACCCCACCCAACCCAACCCAACCCAACCCAACCCCTGCTCTGATGGGCCAGAGTCTTGCGGATCAACCTGAGGAGGAATCCTCTTGAGATAATGCTGTTGAGATGAATTCATGATCAGATGCAATTCCTTGATTTGGTCTAAGTCCTTTCAGGAAGTTAGTTGGATTTAAATAATGGGGGGCGGGGGTTTGGGGAGACTTAGGGTAGTCGACAGAAAGTCTACTTCGGGATCAAGACTAGAATGTTCCCCTTCCTCATAGAACAGCAAGAGAGCTGCATCCTTGAGAGAAGGAGCACATGAGCTTCCGTGCCTTCCAAGCATGTACTCGTAGGAGCAAGAAAATTAGGCCTGGGACAAGTTCCTGCTCAGAGAGAGCATCCGTTCAACCTTGGGCCTGACTTCCTGGATCTTGTGATCTAAGCCTGTGGCCGTTAAGTGCTCGGTGTGCACCTCAAAGAGACACACGGCTAGGAATAAACAGCAAATCGTTCTATTAGGAGGAGTGTCAGAATAGAGGGTAGGCGATTGCCCAGATTACCTGAACAACAACACTTCCAAACGAAACAAAACAAAAGGAAAGGAAACGAAAGGTGTACAACACATGATGATCGGTCTCCTGCTAAATACAAAGTGTCACCAGTCAAGAAGCATAGAAAAAAAAAAAAAAACAAAAAACACTTGCTAACCTAGGCTCGATGATTGCCTTAAACTTTGTTCATCAGTTAAGACGAGAGTTAAGTCCAACTTGTGGAGAGAAAGAAGGATGGCAAATGTTTCTTAGGCGTGAATGTCAAAACAAAAATATGTCATCAAGACTCCTGTAGTTTCCTTTTGTGGGATGATTTTAATCTGGTTTTGGAAGAATATGTTTCTGGGGTGATGACTTTTAGAGAATATGTGACCTGTGGCTACGAGGTAATCTTCTTACACACAGAGAGTGCTGTCTTGGGTGGTATAAAAAGGCTGAGAGAAAAACAAGAAACAAAACAACAAAAACAATGTTCTTGGCGCCAGCACGTTTCCATCCACCAAATGTGCACATGTGGAGATGTGGCTATGGAGATGTGGGTGTGGGTAAAACGGTTGGAGCCTGCTTATTGGAGCTCGCTCCATCCAACTGATATGTCTGCCTGTCTATCTGTCTGTCGGTGCTGTCTGTGTGAATGTATGAACTTATGTGTATGTGTGAAGCTGTTGGAGTTTCTTGCTTTCTACACTCTGTGTGTGTGTGTGTGTGTTTGTGTGTGTGTGTGTGTGTGTTGGTGTCTGTGTTTGTTTGTGATTTCCCCCCCCCCCCAGCCCCTTTACTCTTTACATTTTCCAGGGTTCAGCAACCCTCTCTCGATCACAGGGAGTGCCTCCCCTGCCCCAATATGTGAAACTTTATTCCCTTAGAGTAAAGTGGAGAGTAGGCCCCACCCCACCCCCAACCCTGCCAATTCCTCACTCAGCCTTCCTCAGTTAACGCTGTGGGGTCCATGCTGGCCTTGGCAGACTGTAAGGACAGAGTTGACTGGGCCCACCGAGGTGGGAGTTCTGGGCGGTCTCCGGTGGAGTGGTGGAGTAGTGGATGGGTTGAGATTGGGATCGAGGGGTGCGAGGGTGGGGCATGGTGGGTTGGGAGAGTCTCTGCAAGCACCGGGGGTCGCAGAGTAAGGATCCCAGCGAGGCAATAGAGGAATCTGCTTCAACAGGACTCAGGCTCCCTTTTGCTAGTCTTGCTTTTTTATTATTATTACTAGATATTCACTTCATTGACATTTCAAATGCTATCCCCAAAGTCCCCTATACCCTGCCCCCGCCCTGCTCCCCAACCCACCCACTCCTGCTTCCTGGCCCAGGCATACCCCTCTACTGGGGCATATGATCTTTGCAAGACCAAGGGCCTCTCCTCTCATTGATGGCCGACTAGGCCATCCTCTGTTACATATGCAACACAGCTCTGGGGGTGGGGGGTGGTACTGGTTAGTTCATATTGTTGTTCCTCCTATTAGTCTTGCTCTTTGGTAAACAGGCTTGGCCATTCTACCAACTACCTGTAGCTGATGTGACAATGGTTCAAGGCAAGGCAGCCAAGGCAAGGATAAAAGACCTTTGCCTGGTAGTAGGCCTGCAAATGATAGTGTTAGCTTCCTTCCTTCCTTCCTTCCTTCCTTCCTTCCTTCCTTCCTTCCTTCCTTCCTTCCTTCCTGTAAGAACAAAAAATGTGTTGGAGAAGAACTGGGGCAAGGGTCTGAAAAGAGTTTGCTAAAAGACAAAAGGGAGGAGGCGAGGCATGTGTTGGAATGGAACACATGGAAGCCCAAATGAAGCAAAGGCCAAGGCCAACGGCAAGGGCGAGGCAAAAGGAGTGGTTGTGTTGTGGCAAGGGGGGCAAAGGGCAGGGCCAAAGAGAGTATTGGTGTGGTCGGGACGCTGCCCTCCCTGGTGGAGCTTTTGTCCAGAGTAGGCGCAAGGGAGCTGTCCAAGGAGTCCAGTGCGAGCGTGTTTTGCGAGGAGAAGGCACACCGTGCTCTGCGTGTGTGTGTGTGTGTGTGTGTGTGTGTTCCGTGTATTTGTTCGTGGAGCAAAGGGAAGCAAGGCGAGGCGAAGGAGAAGGGAGTGAAGGGGCATGAAGGTCAGGAAGAGCATGAAGGTCCCGGTGGGGTGGGGTGGTGTGGGCGTGGGTGTGGGTGTGGGTGTGGGTGTGGGTGTGGGTCGGTATTGTGGACAGAGGCTGTTGAGAGCGCGTGAGCTGGCAAGGGTGTGAGGCATCCAAGTGTGGTGTGGGCGTGTGCAGTTGTGGTGGTGCCGGGGCCGCGGGTGGGCCTCGGGTGTGAAGAAGAGTGCAAAGAAGAGGAGGAGCGCAGGGGGGTGGGTGTGAAAAGTGTGTTGAGGAAAGGGCGAGGAGCGGAGGGTGAAAAAAATGTGTAGCCCAGGCTGGCCTCGAACTCGTGATCCTCCTGCCTCTGCCTCCTTCAGCAAATCCTACCGGCGTGCGCCACCACTACCGGCAGCGGACGCCGGCCGCTAGGCCCTACTTCAACCCTACCAACGATGACGACACAACACCCGACACGCCCCCACACTCCTACCTCACCACAGCCCACACACCACCAGCGCAGCCTCACCTCACACACACCGCACTCACAACGCAAGCCCGCACACACAAACACAACAACAACAACTAACTACGCTCCCTACTACGCCCGAACAACACTCTTCACTCCCTCCCTCCCTCCCTCCCTCCCTCCCTCCCTCCCTCCCTCCCTGCCTCGCACCGGACTCCCGTGACACGGCGACACCTGCCGGGCGCGCCGGGAACCGACACTCGCCGCCGACCCGGAACCCGGAACCCCGAACCCCCACGTGCCGACCGACCGACGACTCTTGCCGCCCGATCACAACTCTCTCGGACAACGCTCACAACAAGCACCCGCACCACCCCGCACCGCAAGGCACAACGACGCCTTGCTCGGACACCTTGGCCTCTCCTCGCTGGCGACCGAGCAACACCAAAACCGCAAACTCCCAACGCTCGCTGGCCTTCGTCTCCACCGGACCTCCGTCCTCCCGGACCTCGAGGCCTCGCTCACACTTCTCCCTCCACTCCTCAAGCGAGCCCGGAGGCTCAGCGGGAGCACCCCGTGCTCCCACCTGGTGCTCCTCCAACACCCACAGCTCTGCTTTTCTTTCTTCCCTTTCTGGAAGGCCTGGGCCTTGGGCCACGAGACCACCCTGACCACAGTCAGTCCCCGGGGCCAGGAGCCAGCCCCTCCACTTGGACCCACACAGTTCCCCACACTCGGGACCCCACGCCCACGCGGACTGGGACTTCCCGTGCTAGCCTCGCAGGAAGAACTACAGTGGGCAAGTGAGCCTCCTGGAATCGCCCCACCGGTCCACCGGCCCAGACTTGTGCTCGGCTCTGCTGGGTGTATCCTGGAGAAGCAGGGCCCCAGGACCTTTGGCCCAGCATGGCTTCTTACTCCTGAGGGGCCTGTCTTCTCCTGCCTCTCTTTGCTAGATCCCTCATGGCCCTGGTGTGCTGGGATTGGGCAAGGCAAGACACTCATTGCCTGCAACCTCCTGTGATTGCCCTCCTGGGTGATGCCCACCACCCCACCCCACCCCACCCCACCCCACCCAACCCAACCCAACCCAACCCAACCCCTGCTCTGATGGGCCAGAGTCTTGCGGATCAACCTGAGGAGGAATCCTCTTGAGATAATGCTGTTGAGATGAATTCATGATCAGATGCAATTCCTTGATTTGGTCTAAGTCCTTTCAGGAAGTTAGTTGGATTTAAATAATGGGGGGCGGGGGTTTGGGGAGACTTAGGGTAGTCGACAGAAAGTCTACTTCGGGATCAAGACTAGAATGTTCCCCTTCCTCATAGAACAGCAAGAGAGCTGCATCCTTGAGAGAAGGAGCACATGAGCTTCCGTGCCTTCCAAGCATGTACTCGTAGGAGCAAGAAAATTAGGCCTGGGACAAGTTCCTGCTCAGAGAGAGCATCCGTTCAACCTTGGGCCTGACTTCCTGGATCTTGTGATCTAAGCCTGTGGCCGTTAAGTGCTCGGTGTGCACCTCAAAGAGACACACGGCTAGGAATAAACAGCAAATCGTTCTATTAGGAGGAGTGTCAGAATAGAGGGTAGGCGATTGCCCAGATTACCTGAACAACAACACTTCCAAACGAAACAAAACAAAAGGAAAGGAAACGAAAGGTGTACAACACATGATGATCGGTCTCCTGCTAAATACAAAGTGTCACCAGTCAAGAAGCATAGAAAAAAAAAAAAAACCCAAACAAAAAACACTTGCTAACCTAGGCTCGATGATTGCCTTAAACTTTGTTCATCAGTTAAGACGAGAGTTAAGTCCAACTTGTGGAGAGAAAGAAGGATGGCAAATGTTTCTTAGGCGTGAATGTCAAAACAAAAATATGTCATCAAGACTCCTGTAGTTTCCTTTTGTGGGATGATTTTAATCTGGTTTTGGAAGAATATGTTTCTGGGGTGATGACTTTTAGAGAATATGTGACCTGTGGCTACGAGGTAATCTTCTTACACACAGAGAGTGCTGTCTTGGGTGGTATAAAAAGGCTGAGAGAAAAACAAGAAACAAAACAACAAAAACAATGTTCTTGGCGCCAGCACGTTTCCATCCACCAAATGTGCACATGTGGAGATGTGGCTATGGAGATGTGGGTGTGGGTAAAACGGTTGGAGCCTGCTTATTGGAGCTCGCTCCATCCAACTGATATGTCTGCCTGTCTATCTGTCTGTCGGTGCTGTCTGTGTGAATGTATGAACTTATGTGTATGTGTGAAGCTGTTGGAGTTTCTTGCTTTCTACACTCTGTGTGTGTGTGTGTGTGTTTGTGTGTGTGTGTGTGTGTGTTGGTGTCTGTGTTTGTTTGTGATTTCCCCCCCCCCAGCCCCTTTACTCTTTACATTTTCCAGGGTTCAGCAACCCTCTCTCGATCACAGGGAGTGCCTCCCCTGCCCCAATATGTGAAACTTTATTCCCTTAGAGTAAAGTGGAGAGTAGGCCCCACCCCACCCCCAACCCTGCCAATTCCTCACTCAGCCTTCCTCAGTTAACGCTGTGGGGTCCATGCTGGCCTTGGCAGACTGTAAGGACAGAGTTGACTGGGCCCACCGAGGTGGGAGTTCTGGGCGGTCTCCGGTGGAGTGGTGGAGTAGTGGATGGGTTGAGATTGGGATCGAGGGGTGCGAGGGTGGGGCATGGTGGGTTGGGAGAGTCTCTGCAAGCACCGGGGGTCGCAGAGTAAGGATCCCAGCGAGGCAATAGAGGAATCTGCTGCAACAGGACTCAGGCTCCCTTTTGCTAGTCTTGCTTTTTTATTATTATTACTAGATATTCACTTCATTGACATTTCAAATGCTATCCCCAAAGTCCCCTATACCCTGCCCCCGCCCTGCTCCCCAACCCACCCACTCCTGCTTCCTGGCCCAGGCATACCCCTCTACTGGGGCATATGATCTTTGCAAGACCAAGGGCCTCTCCTCTCATTGATGGCCGACTAGGCCATCCTCTGTTACATATGCAACACAGCTCTGGGGGTGGGGGGTGGTACTGGTTAGTTCATATTGTTGTTCCTCCTATTAGTCTTGCTCTTTGGTAAACAGGCTTGGCCATTCTACCAACTACCTGTAGCTGATGTGACAATGGTTCAAGGCAAGGCAGCCAAGGCAAGGATAAAAGACCTTTGCCTGGTAGTAGGCCTGCAAATGATAGTGTTAGCTTCCTTCCTTCCTTCCTTCCTTCCTTCCTTCCTTCCTTCCTTCCTTCCTTCCTTCCTGTAAGAACAAAAAATGTGTTGGAGAAGAACTGGGGCAAGGGTCTGAAAAGAGTTTGCTAAAAGACAAAAGGGAGGAGGCGAGGCATGTGTTGGAATGGAACACATGGAAGCCCAAATGAAGCAAAGGCCAAGGCCAACGGCAAGGGCGAGGCAAAAGGAGTGGTTGTGTTGTGGCAAGGGGGGCAAAGGGCAGGGCCAAAGAGAGTATTGGTGTGGTCGGGACGCTGCCCTCCCTGGTGGAGCTTTTGTCCAGAGTAGGCGCAAGGGAGCTGTCCAAGGAGTCCAGTGCGAGCGTGTTTTGCGAGGAGAAGGCACACCGTGCTCTGCGTGTGTGTGTGTGTGTGTGTGTGTGTGTTCGGTGTATTTGTTCGTGGAGCAAAGGGAAGCAAGGCGAGGCGAAGGAGAAGGGAGTGAAGGGGCATGAAGGTCAGGAAGAGCATGAAGGTCCCGGTGGGGTGGGGTGGTGTGGGCGTGGGTGTGGGTGTGGGTGTGGGTGTGGGTGTGGGTCGGTATTGTGGACAGAGGCTGTTGAGAGCACGTGAGCTGGCAAGGGTGTGAGGCATCCAAGTGTGGTGTGGGCGTGTGCAGTTGTGGTGGTGCCGGGGCCGCGGGTGGGCCTCGGGTGTGAAGAAGAGTGCAAAGAAGAGGAGGAGCGCAGGGGGGTGGGTGTGAAAAGTGTGTTGAGGAAAGGGCGAGGAGCGGAGGGTGAAAAAAATGTGTAGCCCAGGCTGGCCTCGAACTCGTGATCCTCCTGCCTCTGCCTCCTTCAGCAAATCCTACCGGCGTGCGCCACCACTACCGGCAGCGGACGCCGGCCGCTAGGCCCTACTTCAACCCTACCAACGATGACGACACAACACCCGACACGCCCCCACACTCCTACCTCACCACAGCCCACACACCACCAGCGCAGCCTCACCTCACACACACCGCACTCACAACGCAAGCCCGCACACACAAACACAACAACAACAACTAACTACGCTCCCTACTATGCCCGAACAACACTCTTCACTCCCTCCCTCCCTCCCTCCCTCCCTCCCTCCCTCCCTCCCTCCCTGCCTCGCACCGGACTCCCGTGACACGGCGACACCTGCCGGCCGCGCCGGGAACCGACACTCGCCGCCGACCCGGAACCCGGAACCCCGAACCCCCACGTGCCGACCGACCGACGACTCTTGCCGCCCGATCACAACTCTCTCGGACAACGCTCACAACAAGCACCCGCACCACCCCGCACCGCAAGGCACAAAGACGCCTTGCTCGGACACCTTGGCCTCTCCTCGCTGGCGACCGAGCAACACCAAAACCGCAAACTCCCAACGCTCGCTGGCCTTCGTCTCCACCGGACCTCCGTCCTCCCGGACCTCGAGGCCTCGCTCACACTTCTCCCTCCACTCCTCAAGCGAGCCCGGAGGCTCAGCGGGAGCACCCCGTGCTCCCACCTGGTGCTCCTCCAACACCCACAGCTCTGCTTTTCTTTCTTCCCTTTCTGGAAGGCCTGGGCCTTGGGCCACGAGACCACCCTGACCACAGTCAGTCCCCGGGGCCAGGAGCCAGCCCCTCCACTTGGACCCACACAGTTCCCCACACTCGGGACCCCACGCCCACGCGGACTGGGACTTCCCGTGCTAGCCTCGCAGGAAGAACTACAGTGGGCAAGTGAGCCTCCTGGAATCGCCCCACCGGTCCACCGGCCCAGACTTGTGCTCGGCTCTGCTGGGTGTATCCTGGAGAAGCAGGGCCCCAGGACCTTTGGCCCAGCATGGCTTCTTACTCCTGAGGGGCCTGTCTTCTCCTGCCTCTCTTTGCTAGATCCCTCATGGCCCTGGTGTGCTGGGATTGGGCAAGGCAAGACACTCATTGCCTGCAACCTCCTGTGATTGCCCTCCTGGGTGATGCCCACCACCCCACCCCACCCCACCCCACCCCACCCAACCCAACCCAACCCAACCCAACCCCTGCTCTGATGGGCCAGAGTCTTGCGGATCAACCTGAGGAGGAATCCTCTTGAGATAATGCTGTTGAGATGAATTCATGATCAGATGCAATTCCTTGATTTGGTCTAAGTCCTTTCAGGAAGTTAGTTGGATTTAAATAATGGGGGGCGGGGGTTTGGGGAGACTTAGGGTAGTCGACAGAAAGTCTACTTCGGGATCAAGACTAGAATGTTCCCCTTCCTCATAGAACAGCAAGAGAGCTGCATCCTTGAGAGAAGGAGCACATGAGCTTCTGTGCCTTCCAAGCATGTACTCGTAGGAGCAAGAAAATTAGGCCTGGGACAAGTTCCTGCTCAGAGAGAGCATCCGTTCAACCTTGGGCCTGACTTCCTGGATCTTGTGATCTAAGCCTGTGGCCGTTAAGTGCTCGGTGTGCACCTCAAAGAGACACACGGCTAGGAATAAACAGCAAATCGTTCTATTAGGAGGAGTGTCAGAATAGAGGGTAGGCGATTGCCCAGATTACCTGAACAACAACACTTCCAAACGAAACAAAACAAAAGGAAAGGAAACGAAAGGTGTACAACACATGATGATCGGTCTCCTGCTAAATACAAAGTGTCACCAGTCAAGAAGCATAGAAAAAAAAAAAAAAAAAAAAAACACTTGCTAACCTAGGCTCGATGATTGCCTTAAACTTTGTTCATCAGTTAAGACGAGAGTTAAGTCCAACTTGTGGAGAGAAAGAAGGATGGCAAATGTTTCTTAGGCGTGAATGTCAAAACAAAAATATGTCATCAAGACTCCTGTAGTTTCCTTTTGTGGGATGATTTTAATCTGGTTTTGGAAGAATATGTTTCTGGGGTGATGACTTTTAGAGAATATGTGACCTGTGGCTACGAGGTAATCTTCTTACACACAGAGAGTGCTGTCTTGGGTGGTATAAAAAGGCTGAGAGAAAAACAAGAAACAAAACAACAAAAACAATGTTCTTGGCGCCAGCACGTTTCCATCCACCAAATGTGCACATGTGGAGATGTGGCTATGGAGATGTGGGTGTGGGTAAAACGGTTGGAGCCTGCTTATTGGAGCTCGCTCCATCCAACTGATATGTCTGCCTGTCTATCTGTCTGTCGGTGCTGTCTGTGTGAATGTATGAACTTATGTGTATGTGTGAAGCTGTTGGAGTTTCTTGCTTTCTACACTCTGTGTGTGTGTGTGTGTGTTTGTGTGTGTGTGTGTGTGTGTGTTGGTGTCTGTGTTTGTTTGTGATTTCCCCCCCCCCAGCCCCTTTACTCTTTACATTTTCCAGGGTTCAGCAACCCTCTCTCGATCACAGGGAGTGCCTCCCCTGCCCCAATATGTGAAACTTTATTCCCTTAGAGTAAAGTGGAGAGTAGGCCCCACCCCACCCCCAACCCTGCCAATTCCTCACTCAGCCTTCCTCAGTTAACGCTGTGGGGTCCATGCTGGCCTTGGCAGACTGTAAGGACAGAGTTGACTGGGCCCACCGAGGTGGGAGTTCTGGGCGGTCTCCGGTGGAGTGGTGGAGTAGTGGATGGGTTGAGATTGGGATCGAGGGGTGCGAGGGTGGGGCATGGTGGGTTGGGAGAGTCTCTGCAAGCACCGGGGGTCGCAGAGTAAGGATCCCAGCGAGGCAATAGAGGAATCTGCTTCAACAGGACTCAGGCTCCCTTTTGCTAGTCTTGCTTTTTTATTATTATTACTAGATATTCACTTCATTGACATTTCAAATGCTATCCCCAAAGTCCCCTATACCCTGCCCCCGCCCTGCTCCCCAACCCACCCACTCCTGCTTCCTGGCCCAGGCATACCCCTCTACTGGGGCATATGATCTTTGCAAGACCAAGGGCCTCTCCTCTCATTGATGGCCGACTAGGCCATCCTCTGTTACATATGCAACACAGCTCTGGGGGTGGGGGGTGGTACTGGTTAGTTCATATTGTTGTTCCTCCTATTAGTCTTGCTCTTTGGTAAACAGGCTTGGCCATTCTACCAACTACCTGTAGCTGATGTGACAATGGTTCAAGGCAAGGCAGCCAAGGCAAGGATAAAAGACCTTTGCCTGGTAGTAGGCCTGCAAATGATAGTGTTAGCTTCCTTCCTTCCTTCCTTCCTTCCTTCCTTCCTTCCTTCCTTCCTTCCTTCCTTCCTGTAAGAACAAAAAATGTGTTGGAGAAGAACTGGGGCAAGGGTCTGAAAAGAGTTTGCTAAAAGACAAAAGGGAGGAGGCGAGGCATGTGTTGGAATGGAACACATGGAAGCCCTAATGAAGCAAAGGCCAAGGACAACGGCAAGGGCGAGGCAAAAGGAGTGGTTGTGTTGTGGCAAGGGGGGCAAAGGGCAGGGCCAAAGAGAGTATTGGTGTGGTCGGGACGCTGCCCTCCCTGGTGGAGCTTTTGTCCAGAGTAGGCGCAAGGGAGCTGTCCAAGGAGTCCAGTGCGAGCGTGTTTTGCGAGGAGAAGGCACACCGTGCTCTGCGTGTGTGTGTGTGTGTGTGTGTGTGTGTTCGGTGTATTTGTTCGTGGAGCAAAGGGAAGCAAGGCGAGGCGAAGGAGAAGGGAGTGAAGGGGCATGAAGGTCAGGAAGAGCATGAAGGTCCCGGTGGGGTGGGGTGGTGTGGGCGTGGGTGTGGGTGTGGGTGTGGGTGTGGGTGTGGGTCGGTATTGTGGACAGAGGCTGTTGAGAGCGCGTGAGCTGGCAAGGGTGTGAGGCATCCAAGTGTGGTGTGGGCGTGTGCAGTTGTGGTGGTGCCGGGGCCGCGGGTGGGCCTCGGGTGTGAAGAAGAGTGCAAAGAAGAGGAGGAGCGCAGGGGGGTGGGTGTGAAAAGTGTGTTGAGGAAAGGGCGAGGAGCGGAGGGTGAAAAAAATGTGTAGCCCAGGCTGGCCTCGAACTCGTGATCCTCCTGCCTCTGCCTCCTTCAGCAAATCCTACCGGCGTGCGCCACCACTACCGGCAGCGGACGCCGGCCGCTAGGCCCTACTTCAACCCTACCAACGATGACGACACAACACCCGACACGCCCCCACACTCCTACCTCACCACAGCCCACACACCACCAGCGCAGCCTCACCTCACACACACCGCACTCACAACGCAAGCCCGCACACACAAACACAACAACAACAACTAACTACGCTCCCTACTACGCCCGAACAACACTCTTCACTCACTCCCTCCCTCCCTCCCTCCCTCCCTCCCTGCCTCGCACCGGACTCCCGTGACACGGCGACACCTGCCGGGCGCGCCGGGAACCGACACTCGCCGCCGACCCGGAACCCGGAACCCCGAACCCCCACGTGCCGACCGACCGACGACTCTTGCCGCCCGATCACAACTCTCTCGGACAACGCTCACAACAAGCACCCGCACCACCCCGCACCGCAAGGCACAAAGACGCCTTGCTCGGACACCTTGGCCTCTCCTCGCTGGCGACCGAGCAACACCAAAACCGCAAACTCCCAACGCTCGCTGGCCTTCGTCTCCACCGGACCTCCGTCCTCCCGGACCTCGAGGCCTCGCTCACACTTCTCCCTCCACTCCTCAAGCGAGCCCGGAGGCTCAGCGGGAGCACCCCGTGCTCCCACCTGGTGCTCCTCCAACACCCACAGCTCTGCTTTTCTTTCTTCCCTTTCTGGAAGGCCTGGGCCTTGGGCCACGAGACCACCCTGACCACAGTCAGTCCCCGGGGCCAGGAGCCAGCCCCTCCACTTGGACCCACACAGTTCCCCACACTCGGGACCCCACGCCCACGCGGACTGGGACTTCCCGTGCTAGCCTCGCAGGAAGAACTACAGTGGGCAAGTGAGCCTCCTGGAATCGCCCCACCGGTCCACCGGCCCAGACTTGTGCTCGGCTCTGCTGGGTGTATCCTGGAGAAGCAGGGCCCCAGGACCTTTGGCCCAGCATGGCTTCTTACTCCTGAGGGGCCTGTCTTCTCCTGCCTCTCTTTGCTAGATCCCTCATGGCCCTGGTGTGCTGGGATTGGGCAAGGCAAGACACTCATTGCCTGCAACCTCCTGTGATTGCCCTCCTGGGTGATGCCCACCACCCCACCCCACCCCACCCCACCCCACCCAACCCAACCCAACCCAACCCAACCCCTGCTCTGATGGGCCAGAGTCTTGCGGATCAACCTGAGGAGGAATCCTCTTGAGATAATGCTGTTGAGATGAATTCATGATCAGATGCAATTCCTTGATTTGGTCTAAGTCCTTTCAGGAAGTTAGTTGGATTTAAATAATGGGGGGCGGGGGTTTGGGGAGACTTAGGGTAGTCGACAGAAAGTCTACTTCGGGATCAAGACTAGAATGTTCCCCTTCCTCATAGAACAGCAAGAGAGCTGCATCCTTGAGAGAAGGAGCACATGAGCTTCCGTGCCTTCCAAGCATGTACTCGTAGGAGCAAGAAAATTAGGCCTGGGACAAGTTCCTGCTCAGAGAGAGCATCCGTTCAACCTTGGGCCTGACTTCCTGGATCTTGTGATCTAAGCCTGTGGCCGTTAAGTGCTCGGTGTGCACCTCAAAGAGACACACGGCTAGGAATAAACAGCAAATCGTTCTATTAGGAGGAGTGTCAGAATAGAGGGTAGGCGATTGCCCAGATTACCTGAACAACAACACTTCCAAACGAAACAAAACAAAAGGAAAGGAAACGAAAGGTGTACAACACATGATGATCGGTCTCCTGCTAAATACAAAGTGTCACCAGTCAAGAAGCATAGAAAAAAAAAAAAAAAAAAAAAACACTTGCTAACCTAGGCTCGATGATTGCCTTAAACTTTGTTCATCAGTTAAGACGAGAGTTAAGTCCAACTTGTGGAGAGAAAGAAGGATGGCAAATGTCTCTTAGGCGTGAATGTCAAAACAAAAATATGTCATCAAGACTCCTGTAGTTTCCTTTTGTGGGATGATTTTAATCTGGTTTTGGAAGAATATGTTTCTGGGGTGATGACTTTTAGAGAATATGTGACCTGTGGCTACGAGGTAATCTTCTTACACACAGAGAGTGCTGTCTTGGGTGGTATAAAAAGGCTGAGAGAAAAACAAGAAACAAAACAACAAAAACAATGTTCTTGGCGCCAGCACGTTTCCATCCACCAAATGTGCACATGTGGAGATGTGGCTATGGAGATGTGGGTGTGGGTAAAACGGTTGGAGCCTGCTTATTGGAGCTCGCTCCATCCAACTGATATGTCTGCCTGTCTATCTGTCTGTTGGTGCTGTCTGTGTGAATGTATGAACTTATGTGTATGTGTGAAGCTGTTGGAGTTTCTTGCTTTCTACACTCTGTGTGTGTGTGTGTGTGTTTGTGTGTGTGTGTGTGTGTTGGTGTCTGTGTTTGTTTGTGATTTCCCCCCCCCAGCCCCTTTACTCTTTACATTTTCCAGGGTTCAGCAACCCTCTCTCGATCACAGGGAGTGCCTCCCCTGCCCCAATATGTGAAACTTTATTCCCTTAGAGTAAAGTGGAGAGTAGGCCCCACCCAACCCCCAACCCTGCCAATTCCTCACTCAGCCTTCCTCAGTTAACGCTGTGGGGTCCATGCTGGCCTTGGCAGACTGTAAGGACAGAGTTGACTGGGCCCACCGAGGTGGGAGTTCTGGGCGGTCTCCGGTGGAGTGGTGGAGTAGTGGATGGGTTGAGATTGGGATCGAGGGGTGCGAGGGTGGGGCATGGTGGGTTGGGAGAGTCTCTGCAAGCACCGGGGGTCGCAGAGTAAGGATCCCAGCGAGGCAATAGAGGAATCTGCTTCAACAGGACTCAGGCTCCCTTTTGCTAGTCTTGCTTTTTTATTATTATTACTAGATATTCACTTCATTGACATTTCAAATGCTATCCCCAAAGTCCCCTATACCCTGCCCCCGCCCTGCTCCCCAACCCACCCACTCCTGCTTCCTGGCCCAGGCATACCCCTCTACTGGGGCATATGATCTTTGCAAGACCAAGGGCCTCTCCTCTCATTGATGGCCGACTAGGCCATCCTCTGTTACATATGCAACACAGCTCTGGGGGTGGGGGGTGGTACTGGTTAGTTCATATTGTTGTTCCTCCTATTAGTCTTGCTCTTTGGTAAACAGGCTTGGCCATTCTACCAACTACCTGTAGCTGATGTGACAATGGTTCAAGGCAAGGCAGCCAAGGCAAGGATAAAAGACCTTTGCCTGGTAGTAGGCCTGCAAATGATAGTGTTAGCTTCCTTCCTTCCTTCCTTCCTTCCTTCCTTCCTTCCTTCCTTCCTTCCTTCCTTCCTTCCTGTAAGAACAAAAAATGTGTTGGAGAAGAACTGGGGCAAGGGTCTGAAAAGAGTTTGCTAAAAGACAAAAGGGAGGAGGCAAGGCATGTGTTGGAATGGAACACATGGAAGCCCAAATGAAGCAAAGGCCAAGGCCAACGGCAAGGGCGAGGCAAAAGGAGTGGTTGTGTTGTGGCAAGGGGGGCAAAGGGCAGGGCCAAAGAGAGTATTGGTGTGGTCGGGACGCTGCCCTCCCTGGTGGAGCTTTTGTCCAGAGTAGGCGCAAGGGAGCTGTCCAAGGAGTCCAGTGCGAGCGTGTTTGGCGAGGAGAAGGCACACCGTGCTCTGCGTGTGTGTGTGTGTGTGTGTGTGTGTGTGTGTGTGTGTTCCGTGTATTTGTTCGTGGAGCAAAGGGAAGCAAGGCGAGGCGAAGGAGAAGGGAGTGAAGGGGCATGAAGGTCAGGAAGAGCATGAAGGTCCCGGTGGGGTGGGGTGGTGTGGGCGTGGGTATGAGTGTGGGTGTGGGTGTGGGTCGGTATTGTGGACAGAGGCTGTTGAGAGCGCGTGAGCTGGCAAGGGTGTGAGGCATCCAAGTGTGGTGTGGGCGTGTGCAGTTGTGGTGGTGCCGGGGCCGCGGGTGGGCCTCGGGTGTGAAGAAGAGTGCAAAGAAGAGGAGGAGCGCAGGGGGGTGGGTGTGAAAAGTGTGTTGAGGAAAGGGCGAGGAGCGGAGGGTGAAAAAAATGTGTAGCCCAGGCTGGCCTCGAACTCGTGATCCTCCTGCCTCTGCCTCCTTCAGCAAATCCTACCGGCGTGCGCCACCACTACCGGCAGCGGACGCCGGCCGCTAGGCCCTACTTCAACCCTACCAACGATGACGACACAACACCCGACACGCCCCCACACTCCTACCTCACCACAGCCCACACACCACCAGCGCAGCCTCACCTCACACACACCGCACTCACAACGCAAGCCCGCACACACAAACACAACAACAACAACTAACTACGCTCCCTACTACGCCCGAACAACACTCTTCACTCCCTCCCTCCCTCCCTCCCTCCCTCCCTCCCTCCCTCCCTCCCTGCCTCGCACCGGACTCCCGTGACACGGCGTCACCTGCCGGCCGCGCCGGGAACCGATACTCGCCGCCGACCCGGAACCCGGAACCCCGAACCCCCACGTGCCGACCGACCGACGACTCTTGCCGCCCGATCACAACTCTCTCGGACAACGCTCACAACAAGCACCCGCACCACCCCGCACCGCAAGGCACAAAGACGCCTTGCTCGGACACCTTGGCCTCTCCTCGCTGGCGACCGAGCAACACCAAAACCGCAAACTCCCAACGCTCGCTGGCCTTCGTCTCCACCGGACCTCCGTCCTCCCGGACCTCGAGGCCTCGCTCACACTTCTCCCTCCACTCCTCAAGCGAGCCCGGAGGCTCAGCGGGAGCACCCCGTGCTCCCACCTGGTGCTCCTCCAACACCCACAGCTCTGCTTTTCTTTCTTCCCTTTCTGGAAGGCCTGGGCCTTGGGCCACGAGACCACCCTGACCACAGTCAGTCCCCGGGGCCAGCCAGGAGCCAGCCCCTCCACTTGGACCCACACAGTTCCCCACACTCGGGACCCCACGCCCACGCGGACTGGGACTTCCCGTGCTAGCTTCGCAGGAAGAATTACAGTGGGCAAGTGAGCCTCCTGGAATCGCCCCACCGGTCCACCGGCCCAGACTTGTGCTCGGCTCTGCTGGGTGTATCCTGGAGAAGCAGGGCCCCAGGACCTTTGGCCCAGCATGGCTTCTTACTCCTGAGGGGCCTGTCTTCTCCTGCCTCTCTTTGCTAGATCCCTCATGGCCCTGGTGTGCTGGGATTGGGCAAGGCAAGACACTCATTGCCTGCAACCTCCTGTGATTGCCCTCCTGGGTGATGCCCACCACCCCACCCCACCCCACCCCACCCCACCCAACCCAACCCAACCCAACCCAACCCCTGCTCTGATGGGCCAGAGTCTTGCGGATCAACCTGAGGAGGAATCCTCTTGAGATAATGCTGTTGAGATGAATTCATGATCAGATGCAATTCCTTGATTTGGTCTAAGTCCTTTCAGGAAGTTAGTTGGATTTAAATAATGGGGGGCGGGGGTTTGGGGAGACTTAGGGTAGTCGACAGAAAGTCTACTTCGGGATCAAGACTAGAATGTTCCCCTTCCTCATAGAACAGCAAGAGAGCTGCATCCTTGAGAGAAGGAGCACATGAGCTTCCGTGCCTTCCAAGCATGTACTCGTAGGAGCAAGAAAATTAGGCCTGGGACAAGTTCCTGCTCAGAGAGAGCATCCGTTCAACCTTGGGCCTGACTTCCTGGATCTTGTGATCTAAGCCTGTGGCCGTTAAGTGCTCGGTGTGCACCTCAAAGAGACACACGGCTAGGAATAAACAGCAAATCGTTCTATTAGGAGGAGTGTCAGAATAGAGGGTAGGCGATTGCCCAGATTACCTGAACAACAACACTTCCAAACGAAACAAAACAAAAGGAAAGGAAACGAAAGGTGTACAACACATGATGATCGGTCTCCTGCTAAATACAAAGTGTCACCAGTCAAGAAGCATAGAAAAAAAAAAAAAAAAAAACACTTGCTAACCTAGGCTCGATGATTGCCTTAAACTTTGTTCATCAGTTAAGACGAGAGTTAAGTCCAACTTGTGGAGAGAAAGAAGGATGGCAAATGTCTCTTAGGCGTGAATGTCAAAACAAAAATATGTCATCAAGACTCCTGTAGTTTCCTTTTGTGGGATGATTTTAATCTGGTTTTGGAAGAATATGTTTCTGGGGTGATGACTTTTAGAGAATATGTGACCTGTGGCTACGAGGTAATCTTCTTACACACAGAGAGTGCTGTCTTGGGTGGTATAAAAAGGCTGAGAGAAAAACAAGAAACAAAACAACAAAAACAATGTTCTTGGCGCCAGCACGTTTCCATCCACCAAATGTGCACATGTGGAGATGTGGCTATGGAGATGTGGGTGTGGGTAAAACGGTTGGAGCCTGCTTATTGGAGCTCGCTCCATCCAACTGATATGTCTGCCTGTCTATCTGTCTGTCGGTGCTGTCTGTGTGAATGTATGAACTTATGTGTATGTGTGAAGCTGTTGGAGTTTCTTGCTTTCTACACTCTGTGTGTGTGTGTGTGTGTTTGTGTGTGTGTGTGTTGGTGTCTGTGTTTCTGTGTGATTCCCCCCCCACCCCAGCCCATTTACTCTTTACATTTTCCAGGGTTCAGCAACCCTCTCTCGATCACAGGGAGTGCCTCCCCTGCCCCAATATGTGAAACTTTATTCCCTTAGAGTAAAGTGGAGAGTAGGCCCCACCCCACCCCCAACCCTGCCAATTCCTCACTCAGCCTTCCTCAGTTAACGCTGTGGGGTCCATGCTGGCCTTGGCAGACTGTAAGGACAGAGTTGACTGGGCCCACCGAGGTGGGAGTTCTGGGCGGTCTCCGGTGGAGTGGTGGAGTAGTGGATGGGTTGAGATTGGGATCGAGGGGTGCGAGGGTGGGGCATGGTGGGTTGGGAGAGTCTCTGCAAGCACCGGGGGTCGCAGAGTAAGGATCCCAGCGAGGCAATAGAGGAATCTGCTTCAACAGGACTCAGGCTCCCTTTTGCTAGTCTTGCTTTTTTATTATTATTACTAGATATTCACTTCATTGACATTTCAAATGCTATCCCCAAAGTCCCCTATACCCTGCCCCCGCCCTGCTCCCCAACCCACCCACTCCTGCTTCCTGGCCCAGGCATACCCCTCTACTGGGGCATATGATCTTTGCAAGACCAAGGGCCTCTCCTCTCATTGATGGCCGACTAGGCCATCCTCTGTTACATATGCAACACAGCTCTGGGGGTGGGGGGTGGTACTGGTTAGTTCATATTGTTGTTCCTCCTATTAGTCTTGCTCTTTGGTAAACAGGCTTGGCCATTCTACCAACTACCTGTAGCTGATGTGACAATGGTTCAAGGCAAGGCAGCCAAGGCAAGGATAAAAGACCTTTGCCTGGTAGTAGGCCTGCAAATGATAGTGTTAGCTTCCTTCCTTCCTTCCTTCCTTCCTTCCTTCCTTCCTTCCTTCCTTCCTTCCTTCCTTCCTGTAAGAACAAAAAATGTGTTGGAGAAGAACTGGGGCAAGGGTCTGAAAAGAGTTTGCTAAAAGACAAAAGGGAGGAGGCAAGGCATGTGTTGGAATGGAACACATGGAAGCCCAAATGAAGCAAAGGCCAAGGCCAAGGGCAAGGGCGAGGCAAAAGGAGTGGTTGTGTTGTGGCAAGGGGGGCAAAGGGCAGGGCCAAAGAGAGTATTGGTGTGGTCGGGACGCTGCCCTCCCTGGTGGAGCTTTTGTCCAGAGTAGGCGCAAGGGAGCTGTCCAAGGAGTCCAGTGCGAGCGTGTTTGGCGAGGAGAAGGCACACCGTGCTCTGCGTGTGTGTGTGTGTGTGTGTGTGTGTGTGTGTGTGTTCCGTGTATTTGTTCGTGGAGCAAAGGGAAGCAAGGCGAGGCGAAGGAGAAGGGAGTGAAGGGGCATGAAGGTCAGGAAGAGCATGAAGGTCCCGGTGGGGTGGGGTGGTGTGGGCGTGGGTATGAGTGTGGGTGTGGGTGTGGGTCGGTATTGTGGACAGAGGCTGTTGAGAGCGCGTGAGCTGGCAAGGGTGTGAGGCATCCAAGTGTGGTGTGGGCGTGTGCAGTTGTGGTGGTGCCGGGGCCGCGGGTGGGCCTCGGGTGTGAAGAAGAGTGCAAAGAAGAGGAGGAGCGCAGGGGGGTGGGTGTGAAAAGTGTGTTGAGGAAAGGGCGAGGAGCGGAGGGTGAAAAAAATGTGTAGCCCAGGCTGGCCTCGAACTCGTGATCCTCCTGCCTCTGCCTCCTTCAGCAAATCCTACCGGCGTGCGCCACCACTACCGGCAGCGGACGCCGGCCGCTAGGCCCTACTTCAACCCTACCAACGATGACGACACAACACCCGACACGCCCCCACACTCCTACCTCACCACAGCCCACACACCACCAGCGCAGCCTCACCTCACACACACCGCACTCACAACGCAAGCCCGCACACACAAACACAACAACAACAACTAACTACGCTCCCTACTACGCCCGAACAACACTCTTCACTCCCTCCCTCCCTCCCTCCCTCCCTCCCTCCCTCCCTCCCTCCCTCCCTCCCTCCCTCCCTCCCTGCCTCGCACCGGACTCCCGTGACACGGCGTCACCTGCCGGCCGCGCCGGGAACCGATACTCGCCGCCGACCCGGAACCCGGAACCCCGAACCCCCACGTGCCGACCGACCGACGACTCTTGCCGCCCGATCACAACTCTCTCGGACAACGCTCACAACAAGCACCCGCACCACCCCGCACCGCAAGGCACAAAGACGCCTTGCTCGGACACCTTGGCCTCTCCTCGCTGGCGACCGAGCAACACCAAAACCGCAAACTCCCAACGCTCGCTGGCCTTTGTCTCCACCGGACCTCCGTCCTCCCGGACCTCGAGGCCTCGCTCACACTTCTCCCTCCACTCCTCAAGCGAGCCCGGAGGCTCAGCGGGAGCACCCCGTGCTCCCACCTGGTGCTCCTCCAACACCCACAGCTCTGCTTTTCTTTCTTCCCTTTCTGGAAGGCCTGGGCCTTGGGCCACGAGACCACCCTGACCACAGTCAGTCCCCGGGGCCAGCCAGGAGCCAGCCCCTCCACTTGGACCCACACAGTTCCCCACACTCGGGACCCCACGCCCACGCGGACTGGGACTTCCCGTGCTAGCCTCGCAGGAAGAACTACAGTGGGCAAGTGAGCCTCCTGGAATCGCCCCACCGGTCCACCGGCCCAGACTTGTGCTCGGCTCTGCTGGGTGTATCCTGGAGAAGCAGGGCCCCAGGACCTTTGGCCCAGCATGGCTTCTTACTCCTGAGGGGCCTGTCTTCTCCTGCCTCTCTTTGCTAGATCCCTCATGGCCCTGGTGTGCTGGGATTGGGCAAGGCAAGACACTCATTGCCTGCAACCTCCTGTGATTGCCCTCCTGGGTGATGCCCACCACCCCACCCCACCCCACCCCACCCCACCCAACCCAACCCAACCCAACCCAACCCCTGCTCTGATGGGCCAGAGTCTTGCGGATCAACCTGAGGAGGAATCCTCTTGAGATAATGCTGTTGAGATGAATTCATGATCAGATGCAATTCCTTGATTTGGTCTAAGTCCTTTCAGGAAGTTAGTTGGATTTAAATAATGGGGGGCGGGGGTTTGGGGAGACTTAGGGTAGTCGACAGAAAGTCTACTTCGGGATCAAGACTAGAATGTTCCCCTTCCTCATAGAACAGCAAGAGAGCTGCATCCTTGAGAGAAGGAGCACATGAGCTTCCGTGCCTTCCAAGCATGTACTCGTAGGAGCAAGAAAATTAGGCCTGGGACAAGTTCCTGCTCACAGAGAGCATCCGTTCAACCTTGGGCCTGACTTCCTGGATCTTGTGATCTAAGCCTGTGGCCGTTAAGTGCTCGGTGTGCACCTCAAAGAGACACACGGCTAGGAATAAACAGCAAATCGTTCTATTAGGAGGAGTGTCAGAATAGAGGGTAGGCGATTGCCCAGATTACCTGAACAACAACACTTCCAAACGAAACAAAACAAAAGGAAAGGAAACGAAAGGTGTACAACACATGATGATCGGTCTCCTGCTAAATACAAAGTGTCACCAGTCAAGAAGCATAGAAAAAAAAAAAAAAACACTTGCTAACCTAGGCTCGATGATTGCCTTAAACTTTGTTCATCAGTTAAGACGAGAGTTAAGTCCAACTTGTGGAGAGAAAGAAGGATGGCAAATGTCTCTTAGGCGTGAATGTCAAAACAAAAATATGTCATCAAGACTCCTGTAGTTTCCTTTTGTGGGATGATTTTAATCTGGTTTTGGAAGAATATGTTTCTGGGGTGATGACTTTTAGAGAATATGTGACCTGTGGCTACGAGGTAATCTTCTTACACACAGAGAGTGCTGTCTTGGGTGGTATAAAAAGGCTGAGAGAAAAACAAGAAACAAAACAACAAAAACAATGTTCTTGGCGCCAGCACGTTTCCATCCACCAAATGTGCACATGTGGAGATGTGGCTATGGAGATGTGGGTGTGGGTAAAACGGTTGGAGCCTGCTTATTGGAGCTCGCTCCATCCAACTGATATGTCTGCCTGTCTATCTGTCTGTCGGTGCTGTCTGTGTGAATGTATGAACTTATGTGTATGTGTGAAGCTGTTGGAGTTTCTTGCTTTCTACACTCTGTGTGTGTGTGTGTTTGTGTGTGTGTGTGTTGGTGTCTGTGTTTCTGTGTGATTCCCCCCCCCCAGCCCCTTTACTCTTTACATTTTCCAGGGTTCAGCAACCCTCTCTCGATCACAGGGAGTGCCTCCCCTGCCCCAATATGTGAAACTTTATTCCCTTAGAGTAAAGTGGAGAGTAGGCCCCACCCCACCCCCAACCCTGCCAATTCCTCACTCAGCCTTCCTCAGTTAACGCTGTGGGGTCCATGCTGGCCTTGGCAGACTGTAAGGACAGAGTTGACTGGGCCCACCGAGGTGGGAGTTCTGGGCGGTCTCCGGTGGAGTGGTGGAGTAGTGGATGGGTTGAGATTGGGATCGAGGGGTGCGAGGGTGGGGCATGGTGGGTTGGGAGAGTCTCTGCAAGCACCGGGGGTCGCAGAGTAAGGATCCCAGCGAGGCAATAGAGGAATCTGCTTCAACAGGACTCAGGCTCCCTTTTGCTAGTCTTGCTTTTTTATTATTATTACTAGATATTCACTTCATTGACATTTCAAATGCTATCCCCAAAGTCCCCTATACCCTGCCCCCGCCCTGCTCCCCAACCCACCCACTCCTGCTTCCTGGCCCAGGCATACCCCTCTACTGGGGCATATGATCTTTGCAAGACCAAGGGCCTCTCCTCTCATTGATGGCCGACTAGGCCATCCTCTGTTACATATGCAACACAGCTCTGGGGGTGGGGGGTGGTACTGGTTAGTTCATATTGTTGTTCCTCCTATTAGTCTTGCTCTTTGGTAAACAGGCTTGGCCATTCTACCAACTACCTGTAGCTGATGTGACAATGGTTCAAGGCAAGGCAGCCAAGGCAAGGATAAAAGACCTTTGCCTGGTAGTAGGCCTGCAAATGATAGTGTTAGCTTCCTTCCTTCCTTCCTTCCTTCCTTCCTTCCTTCCTTCCTTCCTGTAAGAACAAAAAATGTGTTGGAGAAGAACTGGGGCAAGGGTCTGAAAAGAGTTTGCTAAAAGACAAAAGGGAGGAGGCAAGGCATGTGTTGGAATGGAACACATGGAAGCCCAAATGAAGCAAAGGCCAAGGCCAACGGCAAGGGCGAGGCAAAAGGAGTGGTTGTGTTGTGGCAAGGGGGGCGAAGGGCAGGGCCAAAGAGAGTATTGGTGTGGTCGGGACGCTGCCCTCCCTGGTGGAGCTTTTGCCCAGAGTAGGCGCAAGGGAGCTGTCCAAGGAGTCCAGTGCGAGCGTGTTTTGCGAGGAGAAGGCACACCGTGCTCTGCGTGTGTGTGTGTGTGTGTGTGTGTGTGTGTGTGTGTGTGTGTTCCGTGTATTTGTTCGTGGAGCAAAGGGAAGCAAGGCGAGGCGAAGGAGAAGGGAGTGAAGGGGCATGAAGGTCAGGAAGAGCATGAAGGTCCCGGTGGGGTGGGGTGGTGTGGGCGTGGGTATGGGTGTGGGTGTGGGTGTGGGTCGGTATTGTGGACAGAGGCTGTTGAGAGCGCGTGAGCTGGCAAGGGTGTGAGGCATCCAAGTGTGGTGTGGGCGTGTGCAGTTGTGGTGGTGCCGGGGCCGCGGGTGGGCCTCGGGTGTGAAGAAGAGTGCAAAGAAGAGGAGGAGCGCAGGGGGGTGGGTGTGAAAAGTGTGTTGAGGAAAGGGCGAGGAGCAGAGGGTGATAAAAATGTGTAGCCCAGGCTGGCCTCGAACTCGTGATCCTCCTGCCTCTGCCTCCTTCAGCAAATCCTACCGGCGTGCGCCACCACTACCGGCAGCGGACGCCGGCCGCTAGGCCCTACTTCAACCCTACCAACGATGACGACACAACACCCGACACGCCCCCACACTCCTACCTCACCACAGCCCACACACCACCAGCGCAGCCTCACCTCACACACACCGCACTCACAACGCAAGCCCGCACACACAAACACAACAACAACAACTAACTACGCTCCCTACTACGCCCGAACAACACTCTTCACTCACTCCCTCCCTCCCTCCCTGCCTCGCACCGGACTCCCGGGACACGGCGACACCTGCCGGGCGCGCCGGGAACCGACACTCGCCGCCGACCCGGAACCCAGAACCCCGAACCCCCACGTGCCGACCGACCGACGACTCTTGCCGCCCGATCACAACTCTCTCGGACAACGCTCACAACAAGCACCCGCACCACCACGCACCGCAAGGCACAAAGACGCCTTGCTCGGACACCTTGGCCTCTCCTCGCTGGCGACCGAGCAACACCAAAACCGCAAACTCCCAACGCTCGCTGGCCTTCGTCTCCACCGGACCTCCGTCCTCCCGGACCTCGAGGCCTCGCTCACACTTCTCCCTCCACTCCTCAAGCGAGCCCGGAGGCTCAGCGGGAGCACCCCGTGCTCCCACCTGGTGCTCCTCCAACACCCACAGCTCTGCTTTTCTTTCTTCCCTTTCTGGAAGGCCTGGGCCTTGGGCCACGAGACCACCCTGACCACAGTCAGTCCCCGGGGCCAGGAGCCAGCCCCTCCACTTGGACCCACACAGTTCCCCACACTCGGGACCCCACGCCCACGCGGACTGGGACTTCCCGTGCTAGCCTCGCAGGAAGAACTACAGTGGGCAAGTGAGCCTCCTGGAATCGCCCCACCGGTCCACCGGCCCAGACTTGTGCTCGGCTCTGCTGGGTGTATCCTGGAGAAGCAGGGCCCCAGGACCTTTGGCCCAGCATGGCTTCTTACTCCTGAGGGGCCTGTCTTCTCCTGCCTCTCTTTGCTAGATCCCTCATGGCCCTGGTGTGCTGGGATTGGGCAAGGCAAGACACTCATTGCCTGCAACCTCCTGTGATTGCCCTCCTGGGTGATGCCCACCACCCCACCCCACCCCACCCCACCCCACCCCACCCAACCCAACCCAACCCAACCCAACCCCTGCTCTGATGGGCCAGAGTCTTGCGGATCAACCTGAGGAGGAATCCTCTTGAGATAATGCTGTTGAGATGAATTCATGATCAGATGCAATTCCTTGATTTGGTCTAAGTCCTTTCAGGAAGTTAGTTGGATTTAAATAATGGGGGGCGGGGGTTTGGGGAGACTTAGGGTAGTCGACAGAAAGTCTACTTCGGGATCAAGACTAGAATGTTCCCCTTCCTCATAGAACAGCAAGAGAGCTGCATCCTTGAGAGAAGGAGCACATGAGCTTCCGTGCCTTCCAAGCATGTACTCGTAGGAGCAAGAAAATTAGGCCTGGGACAAGTTCCTGCTCAGAGAGAGCATCCGTTCAACCTTGGGCCTGACTTCCTGGATCTTGTGATCTAAGCCTGTGGCCGTTAAGTGCTCGGTGTGCACCTCAAAGAGACACACGGCTAGGAATAAACAGCAAATCGTTCTATTAGGAGGAGTGTCAGAATAGAGGGTAGGCGATTGCCCAGATTACCTGAACAACAACACTTCCAAACGAAACAAAACAAAAGGAAAGGAAACGAAAGGTGTACAACACATGATGATCGGTCTCCTGCTAAATACAAAGTGTCACCAGTCAAGAAGCATAGAAAAAAAAAAAAAAAACACTTGCTAACCTAGGCTCGATGATTGCCTTAAACTTTGTTCATCAGTTAAGACGAGAGTTAATCCAACTTGTGGAGAGAAAGAAGGATGGCAAATGTCTCTTAGGCGTGAATGTCAAAACAAAAATATGTCATCAAGACTCCTGTAGTTTCCTTTTGTGGGATGATTTTAATCTGGTTTTGGAAGAATATGTTTCTGGGGTGATGACTTTTAGAGAATATGTGACCTGTGGCTACGAGGTAATCTTCTTACACACAGAGAGTGCTGTCTTGGGTGGTATAAAAAGGCTGAGAGAAAAACAAGAAACAAAACAACAAAAACAATGTTCTTGGCGCCAGCACGTTTCCATCCACCAAATGTGCACATGTGGAGATGTGGCTATGGAGATGTGGGTGTGGGTAAAACGGTTGGAGCCTGCTTATTGGAGCTCGCTCCATCCAACTGATATGTCTGCCTGTCTATCTGTCTGTCGGTGCTGTCTGTGTGAATGTATGAACTTATGTGTATGTGTGAAGCTGTTGGAGTTTCTTGCTTTCTACACTCTGTGTGTGTGTGTGTTTGTGTGTGTGTGTGTTGGTGTCTGTGTTTCTGTGTGATTCCCCCCCCCCAGCCCCTTTACTCTTTACATTTTCCAGGGTTCAGCAACCCTCTCTCGATCACAGGGAGTGCCTCCCCTGCCCCAATATGTGAAACTTTATTCCCTTAGAGTAAAGTGGAGAGTAGGCCCCACCCCACCCCCAACCCTGCCAATTCCTCACTCAGCCTTCCTCAGTTAACGCTGTGGGGTCCATGCTGGCCTTGGCAGACTGTAAGGACAGAGTTGACTGGGCCCACCGAGGTGGGAGTTCTGGGCGGTCTCCGGTGGAGTGGTGGAGTAGTGGATGGGTTGAGATTGGGATCGAGGGGTGCGAGGGTGGGGCATGGTGGGTTGGGAGAGTCTCTGCAAGCACCGGGGGTCGCAGAGTAAGGATCCCAGCGAGGCAATAGAGGAATCTGCTTCAACAGGACTCAGGCTCCCTTTTGCTAGTCTTGCTTTTTTATTATTATTACTAGATATTCACTTCATTGACATTTCAAATGCTATCCCCAAAGTCCCCTATACCCTGCCCCCGCCCTGCTCCCCAACCCACCCACTCCTGCTTCCTGGCCCAGGCATACCCCTCTACTGGGGCATATGATCTTTGCAAGACCAAGGGCCTCTCCTCTCATTGATGGCCGACTAGGCCATCCTCTGTTACATATGCAACACAGCTCTGGGGGTGGGGGGTGGTACTGGTTAGTTCATATTGTTGTTCCTCCTATTAGTCTTGCTCTTTGGTAAACAGGCTTGGCCATTCTACCAACTACCTGTAGCTGATGTGACAATGGTTCAAGGCAAGGCAGCCAAGGCAAGGATAAAAGACCTTTGCCTGGTAGTAGGCCTGCAAATGATAGTGTTAGCTTCCTTCCTTCCTTCCTTCCTTCCTTCCTTCCTTCCTTCCTTCCTTCCTTCCTTCCTTCCTTCCTTCCTGTAAGAACAAAAAATGTGTTGGAGAAGAACTGGGGCAAGGGTCTGAAAAGAGTTTGCTAAAAGACAAAAGGGAGGAGGCGAGGCATGTGTTGGAATGGAACACATGGAAGCCCAAATGAAGCAAAGGCCAAGGCCAACGGCAAGGGCGAGGCAAAAGGAGTGGTTGTGTTGTGGCAAGGGGGGCGAAGGGCAGGGCCAAAGAGAGTATTGGTGTGGTCGGGACGCTGCCCTCCCTGGTGGAGCTTTTGCCCAGAGTAGGCGCAAGGGAGCTGTCCAAGGAGTCCAGTGCGAGCGTGTTTTGCGAGGAGAAGGCACACCGTGCTCTGCGTGTGTGTGTGTGTGTGTGTGTGTGTGTGTGTGTGTGTGTTCCGTGTATTTGTTCGTGGAGCAAAGGGAAGCAAGGCGAGGCGAAGGAGAAGGGAGTGAAGGGGCATGAAGGTCAGGAAGAGCATGAAGGTCCCGGTGGGGTGGGGTGGTGTGGGCGTGGGTATGGGTGTGGGTGTGGGTGTGGGTCGGTATTGTGGACAGAGGCTGTTGAGAGCGCGTGAGCTGGCAAGGGTGTGAGGCATCCAAGTGTGGTGTGGGCGTGTGCAGTTGTGGTGGTGCCGGGGCCGCGGGTGGGCCTCGGGTGTGAAGAAGAGTGCAAAGAAGAGGAGGAGCGCAGGGGGGTGGGTGTGAAAAGTGTGTTGAGGAAAGGGCGAGGAGCGGAGGGTGAAAAAAATGTGTAGCCCAGGCTGGCCTCGAACTCGTGATCCTCCTGCCTCTGCCTCCTTCAGCAAATCCTACCGGCGTGCGCCACCACTACCGGCAGCGGACGCCGGCCGCTAGGCCCTACTTCAACCCTACCAACGATGACGACACAACACCCGACACGCCCCCACACTCCTACCTCACCACAGCCCACACACCACCAGCGCAGCCTCACCTCACACACACCGCACTCACAACGCAAGCCCGCACACACAAACACAACAACAACAACTAACTACGCTCCCTACTACGCCCGAACAACACTCTTCACTCACTCCCTCCCTCCCTCCCTCCCTCCCTCCCTCCCTCCCTCCCTCCCTGCCTCGCACCGGACTCCCGTGACACGGCGTCACCTGCCGGCCGCGCCGGGAACCGATACTCGCCGCCGACCCGGAACCCGGAACCCCGAACCCCCACGTGCCGACCGACCGACGACTCTTGCCGCCCGATCACAACTCTCTCGGACAACGCTCACAACAAGCACCCGCACCACCCCGCACCGCAAGGCACAAAGACGCCTTGCTCGGACACCTTGGCCTCTCCTCGCTGGCGACCGAGCAACACCAAAACCGCAAACTCCCAACGCTCGCTGGCCTTCGTCTCCACCGGACCTCCGTCCTCCCGGACCTCGAGGCCTCGCTCACACTTCTCCCTCCACTCCTCAAGCGAGCCCGGAGGCTCAGCGGGAGCACCCCGTGCTCCCACCTGGTGCTCCTCCAACACCCACAGCTCTGCTTTTCTTTCTTCCCTTTCTGGAAGGCCTGGGCCTTGGGCCACGAGACCACCCTGACCACAGTCAGTCCCCGGGGCCAGGAGCCAGCCCCTCCACTTGGACCCACACAGTTCCCCACACTCGGGACCCCACGCCCACGCGGACTGGGACTTCCCGTGCTAGCCTCGCAGGAAGAACTACAGTGGGCAAGTGAGCCTCCTGGAATCGCCCCACCGGTCCACCGGCCCAGACTTGTGCTCGGCTCTGCTGGGTGTATCCTGGAGAAGCAGGGCCCCAGGACCTTTGGCCCAGCATGGCTTCTTACTCCTGAGGGGCCTGTCTTCTCCTGCCTCTCTTTGCTAGATCCCTCATGGCCCTGGTGTGCTGGGATTGGGCAAGGCAAGACACTCATTGCCTGCAACCTCCTGTGATTGCCCTCCTGGGTGATGCCCACCACCCCACCCCACCCCACCCCACCCCACCCCACCCAACCCAACCCAACCCAACCCAACCCCTGCTCTGATGGGCCAGAGTCTTGCGGATCAACCTGAGGAGGAATCCTCTTGAGATAATGCTGTTGAGATGAATTCATGATCAGATGCAATTCCTTGATTTGGTCTAAGTCCTTTCAGGAAGTTAGTTGGATTTAAATAATGGGGGGCGGGGGTTTGGGGAGACTTAGGGTAGTCGACAGAAAGTCTACTTCGGGATCAAGACTAGAATGTTCCCCTTCCTCATAGAACAGCAAGAGAGCTGCATCCTTGAGAGAAGGAGCACATGAGCTTCCGTGCCTTCCAAGCATGTACTCGTAGGAGCAAGAAAATTAGGCCTGGGACAAGTTCCTGCTCAGAGAGAGCATCCGTTCAACCTTGGGCCTGACTTCCTGGATCTTGTGATCTAAGCCTGTGGCCGTTAAGTGCTCGGTGTGCACCTCAAAGAGACACACGGCTAGGAATAAACAGCAAATCGTTCTATTAGGAGGAGTGTCAGAATAGAGGGTAGGCGATTGCCCAGATTACCTGAACAACAACACTTCCAAACGAAACAAAACAAAAGGAAAGGAAACGAAAGGTGTACAACACATGATGATCGGTCTCCTGCTAAATACAAAGTGTCACCAGTCAAGAAGCATAGAAAAAAAAAAAAAAAACACTTGCTAACCTAGGCTCGATGATTGCCTTAAACTTTGTTCATCAGTTAAGACGAGAGTTAAGTCCAACTTGTGGAGAGAAAGAAGGATGGCAAATGTCTCTTAGGCGTGAATGTCAAAACAAAAATATGTCATCAAGACTCCTGTAGTTTCCTTTTGTGGGATGATTTTAATCTGGTTTTGGAAGAATATGTTTCTGGGGTGATGACTTTTAGAGAATATGTGACCTGTGGCTACGAGGTAATCTTCTTACACACAGAGAGTGCTGTCTTGGGTGGTATAAAAAGGCTGAGAGAAAAACAAGAAACAAAACAACAAAAACAATGTTCTTGGCGCCAGCACGTTTCCATCCACCAAATGTGCACATGTGGAGATGTGGCTATGGAGATGTGGGTGTGGGTAAAACGGTTGGAGCCTGCTTATTGGAGCTCGCTCCATCCAACTGATATGTCTGCCTGTCTATCTGTCTGTCGGTGCTGTCTGTGTGAATGTATGAACTTATGTGTATGTGTGAAGCTGTTGGAGTTTCTTGCTTTCTACACTCTGTGTGTGTGTGTGTTTGTGTGTGTGTGTGTTGGTGTCTGTGTTTGTGTGTGATTCCCCCCCCCCAGCCCCTTTACTCTTTACATTTTCCAGGGTTCAGCAACCCTCTCTCGATCACAGGGAGTGCCTCCCCTGCCCCAATATGTGAAACTTTATTCCCTTAGAGTAAAGTGGAGAGTAGGCCCCACCCCACCCCCAACCCTGCCAATTCCTCACTCAGCCTTCCTCAGTTAACGCTGTGGGGTCCATGCTGGCCTTGGCAGACTGTAAGGACAGAGTTGACTGGGCCCACCGAGGTGGGAGTTCTGGGCGGTCTCCGGTGGAGTGGTGGAGTAGTGGATGGGTTGAGATTGGGATCGAGGGGTGCGAGGGTGGGGCATGGTGGGTTGGGAGAGTCTCTGCAAGCACCGGGGGTCGCAGAGTAAGGATCCCAGCGAGGCAATAGAGGAATCTGCTTCAACAGGACTCAGGCTCCCTTTTGCTAGTCTTGCTTTTTTATTATTATTACTAGATATTCACTTCATTGACATTTCAAATGCTATCCCCAAAGTCCCCTATACCCTGCCCCCGCCCTGCTCCCCAACCCACCCACTCCTGCTTCCTGGCCCAGGCATACCCCTCTACTGGGGCATATGATCTTTGCAAGACCAAGGGCCTCTCCTCTCATTGATGGCCGACTAGGCCATCCTCTGTTACATATGCAACACAGCTCTGGGGGTGGGGGGTGGTACTGGTTAGTTCATATTGTTGTTCCTCCTATTAGTCTTGCTCTTTGGTAAACAGGCTTGGCCATTCTACCAACTACCTGTAGCTGATGTGACAATGGTTCAAGGCAAGGCAGCCAAGGCAAGGATAAAAGACCTTTGCCTGGTAGTAGGCCTGCAAATGATAGTGTTAGCTTCCTTCCTTCCTTCCTTCCTTCCTTCCTTCCTTCCTTCCTTCCTTCCTTCCTTCCTTCCTTCCTTCCTTCCTTCCTGTAAGAACAAAAAATGTGTTGGAGAAGAACTGGGGCAAGGGTCTGAAAAGAGTTTGCTAAAAGACAAAAGGGAGGAGGCGAGGCATGTGTTGGAATGGAACACATGGAAGCCCAAATGAAGCAAAGGCCAAGGCCAACGGCAAGGGCGAGGCAAAAGGAGTGGTTGTGTTGTGGCAAGGGGGGCGAAGGGCAGGGCCAAAGAGAGTATTGGTGTGGTCGGGACGCTGCCCTCCCTGGTGGAGCTTTTGCCCAGAGTAGGCGCAAGGGAGCTGTCCAAGGAGTCCAGTGCGAGCGTGTTTTGCGAGGAGAAGGCACACCGTGCTCTGCGTGTGTGTGTGTGTGTGTGTGTGTGTGTGTGTGTGTGTGTGTGTGTGTTCCGTGTATTTGTTCGTGGAGCAAAGGGAAGCAAGGCGAGGCGAAGGAGAAGGGAGTGAAGGGGCATGAAGGTCAGGAAGAGCATGAAGGTCCCGGTGGGGTGGGGTGGTGTGGGCGTGGGTATGGGTGTGGGTGTGGGTGTGGGTCGGTATTGTGGACAGAGGCTGTTGAGAGCGCGTGAGCTGGCAAGGGTGTGAGGCATCCAAGTGTGGTGTGGGCGTGTGCAGTTGTGGTGGTGCCGGGTCCGCGGGTGGGCCTCGGGTGTGAAGAAGAGTGCAAAGAAGAGGAGGAGCGCAGGGGGGTGGGTGTGAAAAGTGTGTTGAGGAAAGGGCGAGGAGCGGAGGGTGAAAAAAATGTGTAGCCCAGGCTGGCCTCGAACTCGTGATCCTCCTGCCTCTGCCTCCTTCAGCAAATCCTACCGGCGTGCGCCACCACTACCGGCAGCGGACGCCGGCCGCTAGGCCCTACTTCAACCCTACCAACGATGACGACACAACACCCGACACGCCCCCACACTCCTACCTCACCACAGCCCACACACCACCAGCGCAGCCTCACCTCACACACACCGCACTCACAACGCAAGCCCGCACACACAAACACAACAACAACAACTAACTACGCTCCCTACTACGCCCGAACAACACTCTTCACTCACTCCCTCCCTCCCTCCCTGCCTCGCACCGGACTCCCGGGACACGGCGACACCTGCCGGGCGCGCCGGGAACCGACACTCGCCGCCGACCCGGAACCCGGAACCCCGAACCCCCACGTGCCGACCGACCGACGACTCTTGCCGCCCGATCACAACTCTCTCGGACAACGCTCACAACAAGCACCCGCACCACCACGCACCGCAAGGCACAAAGACGCCTTGCTCCGACACCTTGGCCTCTCCTCGCTGGCGACCGAGCAACACCAAAACCGCAAACTCCCAACGCTCGCTGGCCTTCGTCTCCACCGGACCTCCGTCCTCCCGGACCTCGAGGCCTCGCTCACACTTCTCCCTCCACTCCTCAAGCGAGCCCGGAGGCTCAGCGGGAGCACCCCGTGCTCCCACCTGGTGCTCCTCCAACACCCACAGCTCTGCTTTTCTTTCTTCCCTTTCTGGAAGGCCTGGGCCTTGGGCCACGAGACCACCCTGACCACAGTCAGTCCCCGGGGCCAGGAGCCAGCCCCTCCACTTGGACCCACACAGTTCCCCACACTCGGGACCCCACGCCCACGCGGACTGGGACTTCCCGTGCTAGCCTCGCAGGAAGAACTACAGTGGGCAAGTGAGCCTCCTGGAATCGCCCCACCGGTCCACCGGCCCAGACTTGTGCTCGGCTCTGCTGGGTGTATCCTGGAGAAGCAGGGCCCCAGGACCTTTGGCCCAGCATGGCTTCTTACTCCTGAGGGGCCTGTCTTCTCCTGCCTCTCTTTGCTAGATCCCTCATGGCCCTGGTGTGCTGGGATTGGGCAAGGCAAGACACTCATTGCCTGCAACCTCCTGTGATTGCCCTCCTGGGTGATGCCCACCACCCTACCCCACCCCACCCCACCCCACCCAACCCAACCCAACCCAACCCAACCCCTGCTCTGATGGGCCAGAGTCTTGCGGATCAACCTGAGGAGGAATCCTCTTGAGATAATGCTGTTGAGATGAATTCATGATCAGATGCAATTCCTTGATTTGGTCTAAGTCCTTTCAGGAAGTTAGTTGGATTTAAATAATGGGGGGCGGGGGTTTGGGGAGACTTAGGGTAGTCGACAGAAAGTCTACTTCGGGATCAAGACTAGAATGTTCCCCTTCCTCATAGAACAGCAAGAGAGCTGCATCCTTGAGAGAAGGAGCACATGAGCTTCCGTGCCTTCCAAGCATGTACTCGTAGGAGCAAGAAAATTAGGCCTGGGACAAGTTCCTGCTCAGAGAGAGCATCCGTTCAACCTTGGGCCTGACTTCCTGGATCTTGTGATCTAAGCCTGTGGCCGTTAAGTGCTCGGTGTGCACCTCAAAGAGACACACGGCTAGGAATAAACAGCAAATCGTTCTATTAGGAGGAGTGTCAGAATAGAGGGTAGGCGATTGCCCAGATTACCTGAACAACAACACTTCCAAACGAAACAAAACAAAAGGAAAGGAAACGAAAGGTGTACAACACATGATGATCGGTCTCCTGCTAAATACAAAGTGTCACCAGTCAAGAAGCATAGAAAAAAAAAAAAAAAAAACACTTGCTAACCTAGGCGAGATGATTGCCTTAAACTTTGTTCATCAGTTAAGACGAGAGTTAAGTCCAACTTGTGGAGAGAAAGAAGGATGGCAAATGTCTCTTAGGCGTGAATGTCAAAACAAAAATATGTCATCAAGACTCCTGTAGTTTCCTTTTGTGGGATGATTTTAATCTGGTTTTGGAAGAATATGTTTCTGGGGTGATGACTTTTAGAGAATATGTGACCTGTGGCTACGAGGTAATCTTCTTACACACAGAGAGTGCTGTCTTGGGTGGTATAAAAAGGCTGAGAGAAAAACAAGAAACAAAACAACAAAAACAATGTTCTTGGCGCCAGCACGTTTCCATCCACCAAATATGCACATGTGGAGATGTGGCTATGGAGATGTGGGTGTGGGTAAAACGGTTGGAGGCTGCTTATTGGAGCTCGCTCCATCCAACTGATATGTCTGCCTGTCTATCTGTCTGTCGGTGCTGTCTGTGTGAATGTATGAACTTATGTGTATGTGTGAAGCTGTTGGAGTTTCTTGCTTTCTACACTCTGTGTGTGTGTGTGTTTGTGTGTGTGTGTGTTGGTGTCTGTGTTTCTGTGTGATTCCCCCCCCCCAGCCCCTTTACTCTTTACATTTTCCAGGGTTCAGCAACCCTCTCTCGATCACAGGGAGTGCCTCCCCTGCCCCAATATGTGAAACTTTATTCCCTTAGAGTAAAGTGGAGAGTAGGCCCCACCCCACCCCCAACCCTGCCAATTCCTCACTCAGCCTTCCTCAGTTAACGCTGTGGGGTCCATGCTGGCCTTGGCAGACTGTAAGGACAGAGTTGACTGGGCCCACCGAGGTGGGAGTTCTGGGCGGTCTCCGGTGGAGTGGTGGAGTAGTGGATGGGTTGAGATTGGGATCGAGGGGTGCGAGGGTGGGGCATGGTGGGTTGGGAGAGTCTCTGCAAGCACCGGGGGTCGCAGAGTAAGGATCCCAGCGAGGCAATAGAGGAATCTGCTTCAACAGGACTCAGGCTCCCTTTTGCTAGTCTTGCTTTTTTATTATTATTACTAGATATTCACTTCATTGACATTTCAAATGCTATCCCCAAAGTCCCCTATACCCTGCCCCCGCCCTGCTCCCCAACCCACCCACTCCTGCTTCCTGGCCCAGGCATACCCCTCTACTGGGGCATATGATCTTTGCAAGACCAAGGGCCTCTCCTCTCATTGATGGCCGACTAGGCCATCCTCTGTTACATATGCAACACAGCTCTGGGGGTGGGGGGTGGTACTGGTTAGTTCATATTGTTGTTCCTCCTATTAGTCTTGCTCTTTGGTAAACAGGCTTGGCCATTCTACCAACTACCTGTAGCTGATGTGACAATGGTTCAAGGCAAGGCAGCCAAGGCAAGGATAAAAGACCTTTGCCTGGTAGTAGGCCTGCAAATGATAGTGTTAGCTTCCTTCCTTCCTTCCTTCCTTCCTTCCTTCCTTCCTTCCTTCCTTCCTTCCTGTAAGAACAAAAAATGTGTTGGAGAAGAACTGGGGCAAGGGTCTGAAAAGAGTTTGCTAAAAGACAAAAGGGAGGAGGCAAGGCATGTGTTGGAATGGAACACATGGAAGCCCAAATGAAGCAAAGGCCAAGGCCAACGGCAAGGGCGAGGCAAAAGGAGTGGTTGTGTTGTGGCAAGGGGGGCGAAGGGCAGGGCCAAAGAGAGTATTGGTGTGGTCGGGACGCTGCCCTCCCTGGTGGAGCTTTTGCCCAGAGTAGGCGCAAGGGAGCTGTCCAAGGAGTCCAGTGCGAGCGTGTTTTGCGAGGAGAAGGCACACCGTGCTCTGCGTGTGTGTGTGTGTGTGTGTGTGTGTGTGTGTGTGTGTGTGTGTGTGTTCCGTGTATTTGTTCGTGGAGCAAAGGGAAGCAAGGCGAGGCGAAGGAGAAGGGAGTGAAGGGGCATGAAGGTCAGGAAGAGCATGAAGGTCCCGGTGGGGTGGGGTGGTGTGGGCGTGGGTATGGGTGTGGGTGTGGGTGTGGGTCGGTATTGTGGACAGAGGCTGTTGAGAGCGCGTGAGCTGGCAAGGGTGTGAGGCATCCAAGTGTGGTGTGGGCGTGTGCAGTTGTGGTGGTGCCGGGGCCGCGGGTGGGCCTCGGGTGTGAAGAAGAGTGCAAAGAAGAGGAGGAGCGCAGGGGGGTGGGTGTGAAAAGTGTGTTGAGGAAAGGGCGAGGAGCGGAGGGTGATAAAAATGTGTAGCCCAGGCTGGACTCGAACTCGTGATCCTCCTGCCTCTGCCTCCTTCAGCAAATCCTACCGGCGTGCGCCACCACTACCGGCAGCGGACGCCGGCCGCTAGGCCCTACTTCAACCCTACCAACGATGACGACACAACACCCGACACGCCCCCACACTCCTACCTCACCACAGCCCACACACCACCAGCGCAGCCTCACCTCACACACACCGCACTCACAACGCAAGCCCGCACACACAAACACAACAACAACAACTAACTACGCTCCCTACTACGCCCGAACAACACTCTTCACTCACTCCCTCCCTCCCTCCCTGCCTCGCACCGGACTCCCGGGACACGGCGACACCTGCCGGGCGCGCCGGGAACCGACACTCGCCGCCGACCCGGAACCCGGAACCCGAACCCCCACGTGCCGACCGACCGACGACTCTTGCCGCCCGATCACAACTCTCTCGGACAACGCTCACAACAAGCACCCGCACCACCACGCACCGCAAGGCACAAAGACGCCTTGCTCCGACACCTTGGCCTCTCCTCGCTGGCGACCGAGCAACACCAAAACCGCAAACTCCCAACGCTCGCTGGCCTTCGTCTCCACCGGACCTCCGTCCTCCCGGACCTCGAGGCCTCGCTCACACTTCTCCCTCCACTCCTCAAGCGAGCCCGGAGGCTCAGCGGGAGCACCCCGTGCTCCCACCTGGTGCTCCTCCAACACCCACAGCTCTGCTTTTCTTTCTTCCCTTTCTGGAAGGCCTGGGCCTTGGGCCACGAGACCACCCTGACCACAGTCAGTCCCCGGGGCCAGGAGCCAGCCCCTCCACTTGGACCCACACAGTTCCCCACACTCGGGACCCCACGCCCACGCGGACTGGGACTTCCCGTGCTAGCCTCGCAGGAAGAACTACAGTGGGCAAGTGAGCCTCCTGGAATCGCCCCACCGGTCCACCGGCCCAGACTTGTGCTCGGCTCTGCTGGGTGTATCCTGGAGAAGCAGGGCCCCAGGACCTTTGGCCCAGCATGGCTTCTTACTTCTGAGGGGCCTGTCTTCTCCTGCCTCTCTTTGCTAGATCCCTCATGGCCCTGGTGTGCTGGGATTGGGCAAGGCAAGACACTCATTGCCTGCAACCTCCTGTGATTGCCCTCCTGGGTGATGCCCACCACCCTACCCCACCCCACCCCACCCCACCCAACCCAACCCAACCCAACCCAACCCCTGCTCTGATGGGCCAGAGTCTTGCGGATCAACCTGAGGAGGAATCCTCTTGAGATAATGCTGTTGAGATGAATTCATGATCAGATGCAATTCCTTGATTTGGTCTAAGTCCTTTCAGGAAGTTAGTTGGATTTAAATAATGGGGGGCGGGGGTTTGGGGAGACTTAGGGTAGTCGACAGAAAGTCTACTTCGGGATCAAGACTAGAATGTTCCCCTTCCTCATAGAACAGCAAGAGAGCTGCATCCTTGAGAGAAGGAGCACATGAGCTTCCGTGCCTTCCAAGCATGTACTCGTAGGAGCAAGAAAATTAGGCCTGGGACAAGTTCCTGCTCAGAGAGAGCATCCGTTCAACCTTGGGCCTGACTTCCTGGATCTTGTGATCTAAGCCTGTGGCCGTTAAGTGCTCGGTGTGCACCTCAAAGAGACACACGGCTAGGAATAAACAGCAAATCGTTCTATTAGGAGGAGTGTCAGAATAGAGGGTAGGCGATTGCCCAGATTACCTGAACAACAACACTTCCAAACGAAACAAAACAAAAGGAAAGGAAACGAAAGGTGTACAACACATGATGATCGGTCTCCTGCTAAATACAAAGTGTCACCAGTCAAGAAGCATAGAAAAAAAAAAAAAAAAACACTTGCTAACCTAGGCGAGATGATTGCCTTAAACTTTGTTCATCAGTTAAGACGAGAGTTAAGTCCAACTTGTGGAGAGAAAGAAGGATGGCAAATGTCTCTTAGGCGTGAATGTCAAAACAAAAATATGTCATCAAGACTCCTGTAGTTTCCTTTTGTGGGATGATTTTAATCTGGTTTTGGAAGAATATGTTTCTGGGGTGATGACTTTTAAAGAATATGTGACCTGTGGCTACGAGGTAATCTTCTTACACACAGAGAGTGCTGTCTTGGGTGGTATAAAAAGGCTGAGAGAAAAACAAGAAACAAAACAACAAAAACAATGTTCTTGGCGCCAGCACGTTTCCATCCACCAAATATGCACATGTGGAGATGTGGCTATGGAGATGTGGGTGTGGGTAAAACGGTTGGAGGCTGCTTATTGGAGCTCGCTCCATCCAACTGATATGTCTGCCTGTCTATCTGTCTGTCGGTGCTGTCTGTGTGAATGTATGAACTTATGTGTATGTGTGAAGCTGTTGGAGTTTCTTGCTTTCTACACTCTGTGTGTGTGTGTGTTTGTGTGTGTGTGTGTTGGTGTCTGTGTTTCTGTGTGATTCCCCCCCCCCAGCCCCTTTACTCTTTACATTTTCCAGGGTTCAGCAACCCTCTCTCGATCACAGGGAGTGCCTCCCCTGCCCCAATATGTGAAACTTTATTCCCTTAGAGTAAAGTGGAGAGTAGGCCCCACCCCACCCCCAACCCTGCCAATTCCTCACTCAGCCTTCCTCAGTTAACGCTGTGGGGTCCATGCTGGCCTTGGCAGACTGTAAGGACAGAGTTGACTGGGCCCACCGAGGTGGGAGTTCTGGGCGGTCTCCGGTGGAGTGGTGGAGTAGTGGATGGGTTGAGATTGGGATCGAGGGGTGCGAGGGTGGGGCATGGTGGGTTGGGAGAGTCTCTGCAAGCACCGGGGGTCGCAGAGTAAGGATCCCAGCGAGGCAATAGAGGAATCTGCTTCAACAGGACTCAGGCTCCCTTTTGCTAGTCTTGCTTTTTTATTATTATTACTAGATATTCACTTCATTGACATTTCAAATGCTATCCCCAAAGTCCCCTATACCCTGCCCCCGCCCTGCTCCCCAACCCACCCACTCCTGCTTCCTGGCCCAGGCATACCCCTCTACTGGGGCATATGATCTTTGCAAGACCAAGGGCCTCTCCTCTCATTGATGGCCGACTAGGCCATCCTCTGTTACATATGCAACACAGCTCTGGGGGTGGGGGGTGGTACTGGTTAGTTCATATTGTTGTTCCTCCTATTAGTCTTGCTCTTTGGTAAACAGGCTTGGCCATTCTACCAACTACCTGTAGCTGATGTGACAATGGTTCAAGGCAAGGCAGCCAAGGCAAGGATAAAAGACCTTTGCCTGGTAGTAGGCCTGCAAATGATAGTGTTAGCTTCCTTCCTTCCTTCCTTCCTTCCTTCCTTCCTTCCTTCCTTCCTTCCTTCCTTCCTTCCTGTAAGAACAAAAAATGTGTTGGAGAAGAACTGGGGCAAGGGTCTGAAAAGAGTTTGCTAAAAGACAAAAGGGAGGAGGCAAGGCATGTGTTGGAATGGAACACATGGAAGCCCAAATGAAGCAAAGGCCAAGGCCAACGGCAAGGGCGAGGCAAAAGGAGTGGTTGTGTTGTGGCAAGGGGGGCGAAGGGCAGGGCCAAAGAGAGTATTGGTGTGGTCGGGACGCTGCCCTCCCTGGTGGAGCTTTTGCCCAGAGTAGGCGCAAGGGAGCTGTCCAAGGAGTCCAGTGCGAGCGTGTTTTGCGAGGAGAAGGCACACCGTGCTATTGCGTGTGTGTGTGTGTGTGTGTGTGTGTGTGTGTGTGTGTGTGTGTGTTCCGTGTATTTGTTCGTGGAGCAAAGGGAAGCAAGGCGAGGCGAAGGAGAAGGGAGTGAAGGGGCATGAAGGTCAGGAAGAGCATGAAGGTCCCGGTGGGGTGGGGTGGTGTGGGCGTGGGTATGGGTGTGGGTGTGGGTGTGGGTCGGTATTGTGGACAGAGGCTGTTGAGAGCGCGTGAGCTGGCAAGGGTGTGAGGCATCCAAGTGTGGTGTGGGCGTGTGCAGTTGTGGTGGTGCCGGGGCCGCGGGTGGGCCTCGGGTGTGAAGAAGAGTGCAAAGAAGAGGAGGAGCGCAGGGGGGTGGGTGTGAAAAGTGTGTTGAGGAAAGGGCGAGGAGCGGAGGGTGATAAAAATGTGTAGCCCAGGCTGGCCTCGAACTCGTGATCCTCCTGCCTCTGCCTCCTTCAGCAAATCCTACCGGCGTGCGCCACCACTACCGGCAGCGGACGCCGGCCGCTAGGCCCTACTTCAACCCTACCAACGATGACGACACAACACCCGACACGCCCCCACACTCCTACCTCACCACAGCCCACACACCACCAGCGCAGCCTCACCTCACACACACCGCACTCACAACGCAAGCCCGCACACACAAACACAACAACAACAACTAACTACGCTCCCTACTACGCCCGAACAACACTCTTCACTCACTCCCTCCCTCCCTCCCTCCCTCCCTGCCTCGCACCGGACTCCCGTGACACGGCGACACCTGCCGGGCGCGCCGGGAACCGACACTCGCCGCCGACCCGGAACCCGGAACCCCGAACCCCCACGTGCCGACCGACCGACGACTCTTGCCGCCCGATCACAACTCTCTCGGACAACGCTCACAACAAGCACCCGCACCACCCCGCACCGCAAGGCACAAAGACGCCTTGCTCGGACACCTTGGCCTCTCCTCGCTGGCGACCGAGCAACACCAAAACCGCAAACTCCCAACGCTCGCTGGCCTTCGTCTCCACCGGACCTCCGTCCTCCCGGACCTCGAGGCCTCGCTCACACTTCTCCCTCCACTCCTCAAGCGAGCCCGGAGGCTCAGCGGGAGCACCCCGTGCTCCCACCTGGTGCTCCTCCAACACCCACAGCTCTGCTTTTCTTTCTTCCCTTTCTGGAAGGCCTGGGCCTTGGGCCACGAGACCACCCTGACCACAGTCAGTCCCCGGGGCCAGGAGCCAGCCCCTCCACTTGGACCCACACAGTTCCCCACACTCGGGACCCCACGCCCACGCGGACTGGGACTTCCCTCCCGTGCTAGCCTCGCAGGAAGAACTACAGTGGGCAAGTGAGCCTCCTGGAATCGCCCCACCGGTCCACCGGCCCAGACTTGTGCTCGGCTCTGCTGGGTGTATCCTGGAGAAGCAGGGCCCCAGGACCTTTGGCCCAGCATGGCTTCTTACTCCTGAGGGGCCTGTCTTCTCCTGCCTCTCTTTGCTAGATCCCTCATGGCCCTGGTGTGCTGGGATTGGGCAAGGCAAGACACTCATTGCCTGCAACCTCCTGTGATTGCCCTCCTGGGTGATGCCCACCACCCCACCCCACCCCACCCCACCCCACCCCACCCAACCCAACCCAACCCAACCCAACCCCTGCTCTGATGGGCCAGAGTCTTGCGGATCAACCTGAGGAGGAATCCTCTTGAGATAATGCTGTTGAGATGAATTCATGATCAGATGCAATTCCTTGATTTGGTCTAAGTCCTTTCAGGAAGTTAGTTGGATTTAAATAATGGGGGGCGGGGGTTTGGGGAGACTTAGGGTAGTCGACAGAAAGTCTACTTCGGGATCAAGACTAGAATGTTCCCCTTCCTCATAGAACAGCAAGAGAGCTGCATCCTTGAGAGAAGGAGCACATGAGCTTCCGTGCCTTCCAAGCATGTACTCGTAGGAGCAAGAAAATTAGGCCTGGGACAAGTTCCTGCTCAGAGAGAGCATCCGTTCAACCTTGGGCCTGACTTCCTGGATCTTGTGATCTAAGCCTGTGGCCGTTAAGTGCTCGGTGTGCACCTCAAAGAGACACACGGCTAGGAATAAACAGCAAATCGTTCTATTAGGAGGAGTGTCAGAATAGAGGGTAGGCGATTGCCCAGATTACCTGAACAACAACACTTCCAAACGAAACAAAACAAAAGGAAAGGAAACGAAAGGTGTACAACACATGATGATCGGTCTCCTGCTAAATACAAAGTGTCACCAGTCAAGAAGCATAGAAAAAAAAAAAAAAAAAAAAACACTTGCTAACCTAGGCTCGATGATTGCCTTAAACTTTGTTCATCAGTTAAGACGAGAGTTAAGTCCAACTTGTGGAGAGAAAGAAGGATGGCAAATGTCTCTTAGGCGTGAATGTCAAAACAAAAATATGTCATCAAGACTCCTGTAGTTTCCTTTTGTGGGATGATTTTAATCTGGTTTTGGAAGAATATGTTTCTGGGGTGATGACTTTTAGAGAATATGTGACCTGTGGCTACGAGGTAATCTTCTTACACACAGAGAGTGCTGTCTTGGGTGGTATAAAAAGGCTGAGAGAAAAACAAGAAACAAAACAACAAAAACAATGTTCTTGGCGCCAGCACGTTTCCATCCACCAAATGTGCACATGTGGAGATGTGGCTATGGAGATGTGGGTGTGGGTAAAACGGTTGGAGCCTGCTTATTGGAGCTCGCTCCATCCAACTGATATGTCTGCCTGTCTATCTGTCTGTCGGTGCTGTCTGTGTGAATGTATGAACTTATGTGTATGTGTGAAGCTGTTGGAGTTTCTTGCTTTCTACACTCTGTGTGTGTGTGTGTTTGTGTGTGTGTGTGTTGGTGTCTGTGTTTCTGTGTGATTCCCCCCCCCAGCCCCTTTACTCTTTACATTTTCCAGGGTTCAGCAACCCTCTCTCGATCACAGGGAGTGCCTCCCCTGCCCCAATATGTGAAACTTTATTCCCTTAGAGTAAAGTGGAGAGTAGGCCCCACCCCACCCCCAACCCTGCCAATTCCTCACTCAGCCTTCCTCAGTTAACGCTGTGGGGTCCATGCTGGCCTTGGCAGACTGTAAGGACAGAGTTGACTGGGCCCACCGAGGTGGGAGTTCTGGGCGGTCTCCGGTGGAGTGGTGGAGTAGTGGATGGGTTGAGATTGGGATCGAGGGGTGCGAGGGTGGGGCATGGAGGGTTGGGAGAGTCTCTGCAAGCACCGGGGTTCGCAGAGTAAGGATCCCAGCGAGGCAATAGAGGAATCTGCTTCAACAGGACTCAGGCTCCCTTTTGCTAGTCTTGCTTTTTTATTATTATTACTAGATATTCACTTCATTGACATTTCAAATGCTATCCCCAAAGTCCCCTATACCCTGCCCCCGCCCTGCTCCCCAACCCACCCACTCCTGCTTCCTGGCCCAGGCATACCCCTCTACTGGGGCATATGATCTTTGCAAGACCAAGGGCCTCTCCTCTCATTGATGGCCGACTAGGCCATCCTCTGTTATATATGCAACACAGCTCTGGGGGTGGGGGGTGGTACTGGTTAGTTCATATTGTTGTTCCTCCTATTAGTCTTGCTCTTTGGTAAACAGGCTTGGCCATTCTACCAACTACCTGTAGCTGATGTGACAATGGTTCAAGGCAAGGCAGCCAAGGCAAGGATAAAAGACCTTTGCCTGGTAGTAGGCCTGCAAATGATAGTGTTAGCTTCCTTCCTTCCTTCCTTCCTTCCTTCCTTCCTTCCTTCCTTCCTTCCTTCCTTCCTTCCTGTAAGAACAAAAAATGTGTTGGAGAAGAACTGGGGCAAGGGTCTGAAAAGAGTTTGCTAAAAGACAAAAGGGAGGAGGCAAGGCATGTGTTGGAATGGAACACATGGAAGCCCAAATGAAGCAAAGGCCAAGGCCAACGGCAAGGGCGAGGCAAAAGGAGTGGTTGTGTTGTGGCAAGGGGGGCAAAGGGCAGGGCCAAAGAGAGTATTGGTGTGGTCGGGACGCTGCCCTCCCTGGTGGAGCTTTTGTCCAGAGTAGGCGCAAGGGAGCTGTCCAAGGAGTCCAGTGCGAGCGTGTTTGGCGAGGAGAAGGCACACCGTGCTCTGCGTGTGTGTGTGTGTGTGTGTGTGTGTGTGTGTGTGTGTGTGTGTGTTCCGTGTATTTGTTCGTGGAGCAAAGGGAAGCAAGGCGAGGCGAAGGAGAAGGGAGTGAAGGGGCATGAAGGTCAGGAAGAGCATGAAGGTCCCGGTGGGGTGGGGTGGTGTGGGCGTGGGTATGAGTGTGGGTGTGGGTGTGGGTCGGTATTGTGGACAGAGGCTGTTGAGAGCGCGTGAGCTGGCAAGGGTGTGAGGCATCCAAGTGTGGTGTGGGCGTGTGCAGTTGTGGTGGTGCCGGGGCCGCGGGTGGGCCTCGGGTGTGAAGAAGAGTGCAAAGAAGAGGAGGAGCGCAGGGGGGTGGGTGTGAAAAGTGTGTTGAGGAAAGGGCGAGGAGCGGAGGGTGAAAAAAATGTATAGCCCAGGCTGGCCTCGAACTCGTGATCCTCCTGCCTCTGCCTCCTTCAGCAAATCCTACCGGCGTGCGCCACCACTACCGGCAGCGGACGCCGGCCGCTAGGCCCTACTTCAACCCTACCAACGATGACGACACAACACCCGACACGCCCCCACACTCCTACCTCACCACAGCCCACACACCACCAGCGCAGCCTCACCTCACACACACCGCACTCACAACGCAAGCCCGCACACACAAACACAACAACAACAACTAACTACGCTCCCTACTACGCCCGAACAACACTCTTCACTCACTCCCTCCCTCCCTCCCTGCCTCGCACCGGACTCCCGTGACACGGCGACACCTGCCGGCCGCGCCGGGAACCGACACTCGCCGCCGACCCGGAACCCGGAACCCCGAACCCCCACGTGCCGACCGACCTACGACTCTTGCCGCCCGATCACTACTCTCTCGGACAACGCTCACAACAAGCACCCGCACCACCCCGCACTCAAGGCACAAAGACGCCTTGCTCGGACACCTTGGCCTCTCCTCGCTGGCGACCGAGCAACACCAAAACCGCAAACTCCCAACGCTCGCTGGCCTTCGTCTCCACCGGACCTCCGTCCTCCCGGACCTCGAGGCCTCGCTCACACTTCTCCCTCCACTCCTCAAGCGAGCCCGGAGGCTCAGCGGGAGCACCCCGTGCTCCCACCTGGTGCTCCTCCAACACCCACAGCTCTGCTTTTCTTTCTTCCCTTTCTGGAAGGCCTGGGCCTTGGGCCACGAGACCACCCTGACCACAGTCAGTCCCCGGGGCCAGGAGCCAGCCCCTCCACTTGGACCCACACAGTTCCCCACACTCGGGACCCCACGCCCACGCGGACTGGGACTTCCCTCCCGTGCTAGCCTCGCAGGAAGAACTACAGTGGGCAAGTGAGCCTCCTGGAATCGCCCCACCGGTCCACCGGCCCAGACTTGTGCTCGGCTCTGCTGGGTGTATCCTGGAGAAGCAGGGCCCCAGGACCTTTGGCCCAGCATGGCTTCTTACTCCTGAGGGGCCTGTCTTCTCCTGCCTCTCTTTGCTAGATCCCTCATGGCCCTGGTGTGCTGGGATTGGGCAAGGCAAGACACTCATTGCCTGCAACCTCCTGTGATTGCCCTCCTGGGTGATGCCCACCACCCCACCCCACCCCACCCCACCCCACCCAACCCAACCCAACCCAACCCAACCCCTGCTCTGATGGGCCAGAGTCTTGCGGATCAACCTGAGGAGGAATCCTCTTGAGATAATGCTGTTGAGATGAATTCATGATCAGATGCAATTCCTTGATTTGGTCTAAGTCCTTTCAGGAAGTTAGTTGGATTTAAATAATGGGGGGCGGGGGTTTGGGGAGACTTAGGGTAGTCGACAGAAAGTCTACTTCGGGATCAAGACTAGAATGTTCCCCTTCCTCATAGAACAGCAAGAGAGCTGCATCCTTGAGAGAAGGAGCACATGAGCTTCCGTGCCTTCCAAGCATGTACTCGTAGGAGCAAGAAAATTAGGCCTGGGACAAGTTCCTGCTCAGAGAGAGCATCCGTTCAACCTTGGGCCTGACTTCCTGGATCTTGTGATCTAAGCCTGTGGCCGTTAAGTGCTCGGTGTGCACCTCAAAGAGACACACGGCTAGGAATAAACAGCAAATCGTTCTATTAGGAGGAGTGTCAGAATAGAGGGTAGGCGATTGCCCAGATTACCTGAACAACAACACTTCCAAACGAAACAAAACAAAAGGAAAGGAAACGAAAGGTGTACAACACATGATGATCGGTCTCCTGCTAAATACAAAGTGTCACCAGTCAAGAAGCATAGAAAAAAAAAAAAAAAAACACTTGCTAACCTAGGCTCGATGATTGCCTTAAACTTTGTTCATCAGTTAAGACGAGAGTTAAGTCCAACTTGTGGAGAGAAAGAAGGATGGCAAATGTCTCTTAGGCGTGAATGTCAAAACAAAAATATGTCATCAAGACTCCTGTAGTTTCCTTTTGTGGGATGATTTTAATCTGGTTTTGGAAGAATATGTTTCTGGGGTGATGACTTTTAGAGAATATGTGACCTGTGGCTACGAGGTAATCTTCTTACACACAGAGAGTGCTGTCTTGGGTGGTATAAAAAGGCTGAGAGAAAAACAAGAAACAAAACAACAAAAACAATGTTCTTGGCGCCAGCACGTTTCCATCCACCAAATATGCACATGTGGAGATGTGGCTATGGAGATGTGGGTGTGGGTAAAACGGTTGGAGGCTGCTTATTGGAGCTCGCTCCATCCAACTGATATGTCTGCCTGTCTATCTGTCTGTCGGTGCTGTCTGTGTGAATGTATGAACTTATGTGTATGTGTGAAGCTGTTGGAGTTTCTTGCTTTCTACACTCTGTGTGTGTGTGTGTTTGTGTGTGTGTGTGTTGGTGTCTGTGTTTCTGTGTGATTCCCCCCCCCAGCCCCTTTACTCTTTACATTTTCCAGGGTTCAGCAACCCTCTCTCGATCACAGGGAGTGCCTCCCCTGCCCCAATATGTGAAACTTTATTCCCTTAGAGTAAAGTGGAGAGTAGGCCCCACCCCACCCCCAACCCTGCCAATTCCTCACTCAGCCTTCCTCAGTTAACGCTGTGGGGTCCATGCTGGCCTAGGCAGACTGTAAGGACAGAGTTGACTGGGCCCACCGAGGTGGGAGTTCTGGGCGGTCTCCGGTGGAGTGGTGGAGTAGTGGATGGGTTGAGATTGGGATCGAGGGGTGCGAGGGTGGGGCATGGTGGGTTGGGAGAGTCTCTGCAAGCACCGGGGTTCGCAGAGTAAGGATCCCAGCGAGGCAATAGAGGAATCTGCTTCAACAGGACTCAGGCTCCCTTTTGCTAGTCTTGCTTTTTTATTATTATTACTAGATATTCACTTCATTGACATTTCAAATGCTATCCCCAAAGTCCCCTATACCCTGCCCCCGCCCTGCTCCCCAACCCACCCACTCCTGCTTCCTGGCCCAGGCATACCCCTCTACTGGGGCATATGATCTTTGCAAGACCAAGGGCCTCTCCTCTCATTGATGGCCGACTAGGCCATCCTCTGTTACATATGCAACACAGCTCTGGGGGTGGGGGGTGGTACTGGTTAGTTCATATTGTTGTTCCTCCTATTAGTCTTGCTCTTTGGTAAACAGGCTTGGCCATTCTACCAACTACCTGTAGCTGATGTGACAATGGTTCAAGGCAAGGCAGCCAAGGCAAGGATAAAAGACCTTTGCCTGGTAGTAGGCCTGCAAATGATAGTGTTAGCTTCCTTCCTTCCTTCCTTCCTTCCTTCCTTCCTTCCTTCCTTCCTTCCTATAAGAACAAAAAATGTGTTGGAGAAGAACTGGGGCAAGGGTCTGAAAAGAGTTTGCTAAAAGACAAAAGGGAGGAGGCAAGGCATGTGTTGGAATGGAACACATGGAAGCCCAAATGAAGCAAAGGCCAAGGCCAACGGCAAGGGCGAGGCAAAAGGAGTGGTTGTGTTGTGGCAAGGGGGGCAAAGGGCAGGACCAAAGAGAGTATTGGTGTGGTCGGGACGCTGCCCTCCCTGGTGGAGCTTTTGTCCAGAGTAGGCGCAAGGGAGCTGTCCAAGGAGTCCAGTGCGAGCGTGTTTGGCGAGGAGAAGGCACACCGTGCTCTGCGTGTGTGTGTGTGTGTGTGTGTGTGTGTGTGTGTGTGTGTGTGTTCCGTGTATTTGTTCGTGGAGCAAAGGGAAGCAAGGCGAGGCGAAGGAGAAGGGAGTGAAGGGGCATGAAGGTCAGGAAGAGCATGAAGGTCCCGGTGGGGTGGGGTGGTGTGGGCGTGGGTATGAGTGTGGGTGTGGGTGTGGGTCGGTATTGTGGACAGAGGCTGTTGAGAGCGCGTGAGCTGGCAAGGGTGTGAGGCATCCAAGTGTGGTGTGGGCGTGTGCAGTTGTGGTGGTGCCGGGGCCGCGGGTGGGCCTCGGGTGTGAAGAAGAGTGCAAAGAAGAGGAGGAGCGCAGGGGGGTGGGTGTGAAAAGTGTGTTGAGGAAAGGGCGAGGAGCGGAGGGTGAAAAAAATGTGTAGCCCAGGCTGGCCTCGAACTCGTGATCCTCCTGCCTCTGCCTCCTTCAGCAAATCCTACCGGCGTGCGCCACCACTACCGGCAGCGGACGCCGGCCGCTAGGCCCTACTTCAACCCTACCAACGATGACGACACAACACCCGACACGCCCCCACACTCCTACCTCACCACAGCCCACACACCACCAGCGCAGCCTCACCTCACACACACCGCACTCACAACGCAAGCCCGCACACACAAACACAACAACAACAACTAACTACGCTCCCTACTACGCCCGAACAACACTCTTCACTCACTCCCTCCCTCCCTCCCTGCCTCGCACCGGACTCCCGTGACACGGCGACACCTGCCGGCCGCGCCGGGAACCGACACTCGCCGCCGACCCGGAACCCGGAACCCCGAACCCCCACGTGCCGACCGACCTACGACTCTTGCCGCCCGATCACTACTCTCTCGGACAACGCTCACAACAAGCACCCGCACCACCCCGCACTCAAGGCACAAAGACGCCTTGCTCGGACACCTTGGCCTCTCCTCGCTGGCGACCGAGCAACACCAAAACCGCAAACTCCCAACGCTCGCTGGCCTTCGTCTCCACCGGACCTCCGTCCTCCCGGACCTCGAGGCCTCGCTCACACTTCTCCCTCCACTCCTCAAGCGAGCCCGGAGGCTCAGCGGGAGCACCCCGTGCTCCCACCTGGTGCTCCTCCAACACCCACAGCTCTGCTTTTCTTTCTTCCCTTTCTGGAAGGCCTGGGCCTTGGGCCACGAGACCACCCTGACCACAGTCAGTCCCCGGGGCCAGGAGCCAGCCCCTCCACTTGGACCCACACAGTTCCCCACACTCGGGACCCCACGCCCACGCGGACTGGGACTTCCCTCCCGTGCTAGCCTCGCAGGAAGAACTACAGTGGGCAAGTGAGCCTCCTGGAATCGCCCCACCGGTCCACCGGCCCAGACTTGTGCTCGGCTCTGCTGGGTGTATCCTGGAGAAGCAGGGCCCCAGGACTTTTGGCCCAGCATGGCTTCTTACTCCTGAGGGGCCTGTCTTCTCCTGCCTCTCTTTGCTAGATCCCTCATGGCCCTGGTGTGCTGGGATTGGGCAAGGCAAGACACTCATTGCCTGCAACCTCCTGTGATTGCCCTCCTGGGTGATGCCCACCACCCCACCCCACCCCACCCCACCCCACCCAACCCAACCCAACCCAACCCAACCCAACCCCTGCTCTGATGGGCCAGAGTCTTGCGGATCAACCTGAGGAGGAATCCTCTTGAGATAATGCTGTTGAGATGAATTCATGATCAGATGCAATTCCTTGATTTGGTCTAAGTCCTTTCAGGAAGTTAGTTGGATTTAAATAATGGGGGGCGGGGGTTTGGGGAGACTTAGGGTAGTCGACAGAAAGTCTACTTCGGGATCAAGACTAGAATGTTCCCCTTCCTCATAGAACAGCAAGAGAGCTGCATCCTTGAGAGAAGGAGCACATGAGCTTCCGTGCCTTCCAAGCATGTACTCGTAGGAGCAAGAAAATTAGGCCTGGGACAAGTTCCTGCTCAGAGAGAGCATCCGTTCAACCTTGGGCCTGACTTCCTGGATCTTGTGATCTAAGCCTGTGGCCGTTAAGTGCTCGGTGTGCACCTCAAAGAGACACACGGCTAGGAATAAACAGCAAATCGTTCTATTAGGAGGAGTGTCAGAATAGAGGGTAGGCGATTGCCCAGATTACCTGAACAACAACACTTCCAAACGAAACAAAACAAAAGGAAAGGAAACGAAAGGTGTACAACACATGATGATCGGTCTCCTGCTAAATACAAAGTGTCACCAGTCAAGAAGCATAGAAAAAAAAAAAAAAAACACTTGCTAACCTAGGCTCGATGATTGCCTTAAACTTTGTTCATCAGTTAAGACGAGAGTTAAGTCCAACTTGTGGAGAGAAAGAAGGATGGCAAATGTCTCTTAGGCGTGAATGTCAAAACAAAAATATGTCATCAAGACTCCTGTAGTTTCCTTTTGTGGGATGATTTTAATCTGGTTTTGGAAGAATATGTTTCTGGGGTGATGACTTTTAGAGAATATGTGACCTGTGGCTACGAGGTAATCTTCTTACACACAGAGAGTGCTGTCTTGGGTGGTATAAAAAGGCTGAGAGAAAAACAAGAAACAAAACAACAAAAACAATGTTCTTGGCGCCAGCACGTTTCCATCCACCAAATATGCACATGTGGAGATGTGGCTATGGAGATGTGGGTGTGGGTAAAACGGTTGGAGGCTGCTTATTGGAGCTCGCTCCATCCAACTGATATGTCTGCCTGTCTATCTGTCTGTCGGTGCTGTCTGTGTGAATGTATGAACTTATGTGTATGTGTGAAGCTGTTGGAGTTTCTTGCTTTCTACACTCTGTGTGTGTGTGTGTGTTTGTGTGTGTGTGTGTTGGTGTCTGTGTTTCTGTGTGATTCCCCCCCCCCCAGCCCCTTTACTCTTTACATTTTCCAGGGTTCAGCAACCCTCTCTCGATCACAGGGAGTGCCTCCCCTGCCCCAATATGTGAAACTTTATTCCCTTAGAGTAAAGTGGAGAGTAGGCCCCACCCCACCCCCAACCCTGCCAATTCCTCACTCAGCCTTCCTCAGTTAACGCTGTGGGGTCCATGCTGGCCTAGGCAGACTGTAAGGACAGAGTTGACTGGGCCCACCGAGGTGGGAGTTCTGGGCGGTCTCCGGTGGAGTGGTGGAGTAGTGGATGGGTTGAGATTGGGATCGAGGGGTGCGAGGGTGGGGCATGGTGGGTTGGGAGAGTCTCTGCAAGCACCGGGGTTCGCAGAGTAAGGATCCCAGCGAGGCAATAGAGGAATCTGCTTCAACAGGACTCAGGCTCCCTTTTGCTAGTCTTGCTTTTTTATTATTATTACTAGATATTCACTTCATTGACATTTCAAATGCTATCCCCAAAGTCCCCTATACCCTGCCCCCGCCCTGCTCCCCAACCCACCCACTCCTGCTTCCTGGCCCAGGCATACCCCTCTACTGGGGCATATGATCTTTGCAAGACCAAGGGCCTCTCCTCTCATTGATGGCCGACTAGGCCATCCTCTGTTACATATGCAACACAGCTCTGGGGGTGGGGGGTGGTACTGGTTAGTTCATATTGTTGTTCCTCCTATTAGTCTTGCTCTTTGGTAAACAGGCTTGGCCATTCTACCAACTACCTGTAGCTGATGTGACAATGGTTCAAGGCAAGGCAGCCAAGGCAAGGATAAAAGACCTTTGCCTGGTAGTAGGCCTGCAAATGATAGTGTTAGCTTCCTTCCTTCCTTCCTTCCTTCCTTCCTTCCTTCCTTCCTTCCTTCCTTCCTTCCTTCCTTCCTTCCTGTAAGAACAAAAAATGTGTTGGAGAAGAACTGGGGCAAGGGTCTGAAAAGAGTTTGCTAAAAGACAAAAGGGAGGAGGCAAGGCATGTGTTGGAATGGAACACATGGAAGCCCAAATGAAGCAAAGGCCAAGGCCAACGGCAAGGGCGAGGCAAAAGGAGTGGTTGTGTTGTGGCAAGGGGGGCGAAGGGCAGGGCCAAAGAGAGTATTGGTGTGGTCGGGACGCTGCCCTCCCTGGTGGAGCTTTTGCCCAGAGTAGGCGCAAGGGAGCTGTCCAAGGAGTCCAGTGCGAGCGTGTTTTGCGAGGAGAAGGCACACCGTGCTCTGCGTGTGTGTGTGTGTGTGTGTGTGTGTGTGTGTGTGTGTGTTCCGTGTATTTGTTCGTGGAGCAAAGGGAAGCAAGGCGAGGCGAAGGAGAAGGGAGTGAAGGGGCATGAAGGTCAGGAAGAGCATGAAGGTCCCGGTGGGGTGGGGTGGTGTGGGCGTGGGTATGGGTGTGGGTGTGGGTGTGGGTCGGTATTGTGGACAGAGGCTGTTGAGAGCGCGTGAGCTGGCAAGGGTGTGAGGCATCCAAGTGTGGTGTGGGCGTGTGCAGTTGTGGTGGTGCCGGGTCCGCGGGTGGGCCTCGGGTGTGAAGAAGAGTGCAAAGAAGAGGAGGAGCGCAGGGGGGTGGGTGTGAAAAGTGTGTTGAGGAAAGGGCGAGGAGCGGAGGGTGAAAAAAATGTGTAGCCCAGGCTGGCCTCGAACTCGTGATCCTCCTGCCTCTGCCTCCTTCAGCAAATCCTACCGGCGTGCGCCACCACTACCGGCAGCGGACGCCGGCCGCTAGGCCCTACTTCAACCCTACCAACGATGACGACACAACACCCGACACGCTCCCACACTCCTACCTCACCACTGCCCACACACCACCAGCGCAGCCTCACCTCACACACACCGCACTCACAACGCAAGCCCGCACACACAAACACAACAAGAACTAACTACGCTCCCTACTACGCCCGAACAACACTCTTCACTCCCTCCCTCCCTCCCTCCCTCCCTTCCTCGCACCGGACTCCCGTGACACGGCGACACCTGCCGGGCGCGCCGGGAACCAACACTCGCCGCCGACCCGGAACCCGGAACCCCGAACCCCCACGTTGTGCCAGTCCTAGTAGTACTATGATCCAGTTCTCCTCAGCTTCCGCTCCCCCGGAAATTACTGGTTAAGGGTAGTATTACATGAAATCCGCTAGGAACCAATAAGAAAATTATTTTTAATATTCTTTAAAATGAAAAAATGAACCTAATGTTAGAAACACAGCAAAGTAGAGATGTCGAATGCCAAAAAAGGAAAAAAAAAAATCTAACAATGTGATGGGTACAGCATACCATGACAGGGAGTGCCATCAGTAGGTCGCGGTGGCGACATCTCAGTGTCTTATGGCAGCTCTTCTAAAAAATAGTTTTTTCTCTATTACTTGACCTTATTCTGGACATTGCCTATTTCTATTTCGTTTGTGCAGGACTGCTTTTCATTTGGCCTTGGTGTGCATAATTACTATATCTGAGTTTCCTATTTCTTTCTCCTTCTGCTCCGGTTAATTCTATTAAACTAGAGGTTCCTCGATGAAATGGCTCTCTAACAATTGAAAATTGGGACATAGGGGCCCAGCAGAGCACAGTCCTAATGACCCAGTTGCATGATGTGTGTTCTTATCTTGGAAACAATGCAATAACTGCACTATAGTAGTTCCATATCAATGTTTGACTTTCAAAGAAAGTGTGAAGAAATTATTAGAAAATGATTCAGAGCCAACATTGGGACCCCAAGAAGAAAAAAAAAAAGCTATTGAAGTTATGAAATAAGCTTTGCACAACATTTGAAAGTGGTTCCTGGATAAGAAAGTACAGAATACATAAAATTATATACTAGTAAAACTAAATCGAAACACTGGGACGCTTCGGAGCATCATTGTGTGCAATGTACAGAAGCACAAATCTAGCAGAACTACTGAGTTAAGGGTTAACTTGATTCTTTCTGGCCACTGCCTGGCAGCTTTGCCATGGTCATTTATCAGTAGAGCTTCACAGGAAACTTCAAGCTCAGAGCTCTGAGCTCTGAAGTATAAGTCAAAAGTGAAAGTTTAATTAATGATAAGTTTGCAATTATTATTATTTTGGCCAAAAGCCTGGAAATAGGAAAAGCTTGAAACTTTAGGGAATAATTTTAATTAATTCTTTGTGGGATGTGGTTATTCTTTTGAATTTAATTTGGCAATGATTATACAATGTTTTGGGGTTTTGTTTTGTTTTGTTTTATCTGCTCTTGGAGTATCAATGAAAGACTGGGGCAAGAGAATGGCTATTGAGCAAGTGAGAAAGCATGTGAGGTGAACGTAGAGAACATGAGAAGAGCATGTGAAGAGTTAGTGAGGCGAGAATATGAGGTATGTATGGGGAGAGAGAGAGAGAAGAGAGAAGAGAGGGAGAGAAACTCTAAGCCTTGAAAAATTGCCTGTCAGTTTATTTCAAAAAGCAGTCTTTATATTTATTATGCATCTTCCAGATATTCCTGCTTCCAGTTGAGAACTCCTATCCTGTGTGGAGGCTGAACCCCCAACAACAGTGAACATGGAAATTTAAGAAAATTGGAATGGAAAAAGCAGAAAGTCAAGAGAAATAAGGAAATAAGTGCATTATAAACACATTTTTTTTTCCTTCTCCTACTGAGTCTGTATGTACATCAGTGTCTAGGACTGGGATTAAAAACATGTCCACAAAATCCTTATTTCCTCCTTTCTTTAATTTTTTTTTAATATTTATTTATATGAGTACACTGTAGCTGTCTTCAGACACACCAGAAGAGGGCATCAGATCCCATTACAGATGGTTGTGAGCCACCATGTGGTTGCTGGGAATTGATTCAGGACCTCTGGTAGAACAGTCAGTGTTCTTACCTACTCAGCCATCTCTGCTGGCCCTTTCCTTAATTTTTATGTGAATACTAACTTACTTGAATTCCTTTTTTTAATTAAGTAGTGTGTGTGTGTGTGTGTGTGTGTGTGTGTGTGTTATTTCTATGTCTATCTTTCAGCCTATATCAGTGTATAGTTAGAGAACTGGAAGGAAGTTATTTTTTCATTCCACCATTGGTAGCTTGGTGTTTGCACTCTGGCTGTTCCACTACAGTACCTGTCCTCTGATTGCTGAGCCATTTGCTAGCTCCTGACTTCTCTTTAGAATAGTAGTTCTCTATAGAGCAGCACTGCTATTCCAGAGAATGCTATGAATATCATATCAGTTATTTTAGTAAAATGTCAAGTTTTGTGCTTCATATAGCATTGTCTGGTTTTCATTGCTGTTTATTTTTTATTGTTTGTTAAACATTGATGGCTTCTGAAGGAAACGGCAAGAAAAACGGCAAGAAAATTCGTACTTTTTCTCCCCCAGTAGAGTTCCTATTTCAGCTGCCTGAGAAGCTTTGACCTCCAATTTATTTTTGTCCCCTGTACTGTTGAGTCGACAAAAGCCAAGCTGACTCCGATTCTCTCGTTCTCAAGAAAATGCGGGGTCACATTCTCAGTCTCCTCTTGATTTAAAACTTACTTTCTTTTTTTTTTTTTTTTTTTTTTTTTTTTCGTTTTTCGAGACAGGGTTTCTCTGTATAGCCCTGGCTGTCCTGGAACTCACTTTGTAGACCAGGCTAGCCTCGAACTCAGAAATCCGCCTGCCTCTGCCTCCAGAGTGCTGGGATTAAAGGCGTGCGCCACCACGCCCGGCTCTAAAACTTACTTTCTTAATTCATCGCTTTTAATACTCTCAGGATTCCTGCAATTGTAGCGGGGGCGGGGGGGGGGGAGGGGGCGGGGGGAGCTATTTTGCATACCGATTACCCAGCATGCTTAGAATCAGACGTTATCCAGAAGCCCTGTAAGGTCATTGAATTGTAAATAGATTTTTCTTCTAAATTAAATACTTTTCTGTTGTTTTATTATTACGTATGAGGTATATATTTGGAATACACGAACATATTTTTAACAGTTTCAGCTGGATTGAGATTGGGATCGAGGGGTGCGAGGGTGGGGCATGGTGGGTTGGGAGAGTCTCTGCAAGCACCGGGGGTCGCAGAGTAAGGATCCCAGCGAGGCAATAGAGGAATCTGCTTCAACAGGACTCAGGCTCCCTTTTGCTAGTCTTGCTTTTTTATTATTATTACTAGATATTCACTTCATTGACATTTCAAATGCTATCCCCAAAGTCCCCTATACCCTGCCCCCGCCCTGCTCCCCAACCCACCCACTCCTGCTTCCTGGCCCAGGCATACCCCTCTACTGGGGCATATGATCTTTGCAAGACCAAGGGCCTCTCCTCTCATTGATGGCCGACTAGGCCATCCTCTGTTACATATGCAACACAGCTCTGGGGGTGGGGGGTGGTACTGGTTAGTTCATATTGTTGTTCCTCCTATTAGTCTTGCTCTTTGGTAAACAGGCTTGGCCATTCTACCAACTACCTGTAGCTGATGTGACAATGGTTCAAGGCAAGGCAGCCAAGGCAAGGATAAAAGACCTTTGCCTGGTAGTAGGCCTGCAAATGATAGTGTTAGCTTCCTTCCTTCCTTCCTTCCTTCCTTCCTTCCTTCCTTCCTTCCTTCCTTCCTTCCTGTAAGAACAAAAAATGTGTTGGAGAAGAACTGGGGCAAGGGTCTGAAAAGAGTTTGCTAAAAGACAAAAGGGAGGAGGCAAGGCATGTGTTGGAATGGAACACATGGAAGCCCAAATGAAGCAAAGGCCAAGGCCAACGGCAAGGGCGAGGCAAAAGGAGTGGTTGTGTTGTGGCAAGGGGGGCGAAGGGCAGGGCCAAAGAGAGTATTGGTGTGGTCGGGACGCTGCCCTCCCTGGTGGAGCTTTTGCCCAGAGTAGGCGCAAGGGAGCTGTCCAAGGAGTCCAGTGCGAGCGTGTTTTGCGAGGAGAAGGCACACCGTGCTCTGCGTGTGTGTGTGTGTGTGTGTGTGTGTGTGTGTGTGTGTGTGTGTGTTCCGTGTATTTGTTCGTGGAGCAAAGGGAAGCAAGGCGAGGCGAAGGAGAAGGGAGTGAAGGGGCATGAAGGTCAGGAAGAGCATGAAGGTCCCGGTGGGGTGGGGTGGTGTGGGCGTGGGTATGGGTGTGGGTGTGGGTGTGGGTCGGTATTGTGGACAGAGGCTGTTGAGAGCGCGTGAGCTGGCAAGGGTGTGAGGCATCCAAGTGTGGTGTGGGCGTGTGCAGTTGTGGTGGTGCCGGGTCCGCGGGTGGGCCTCGGGTGTGAAGAAGAGTGCAAAGAAGAGGAGGAGCGCAGGGGGGTGGGTGTGAAAAGTGTGTTGAGGAAAGGGCGAGGAGCGGAGGGTGAAAAAAATGTGTAGCCCAGGCTGGCCTCGAACTCGTGATCCTCCTGCCTCTGCCTCCTTCAGCAAATCCTACCGGCGTGCGCCACCACTACCGGCAGCGGACGCCGGCCGCTAGGCCCTACTTCAACCCTACCAACGATGACGACACAACACCCGACACGCCCCCACACTCCTACCTCACCACAGCCCACACACCACCAGCGCAGCCTCACCTCACACACACCGCACTCACAACGCAAGCCCGCACACACAAACACAACAACAACAACTAACTACGCTCCCTACTACGCCCGAACAACACTCTTCACTCACTCCCTCCCTCCCTCCCTCCCTCCCTGCCTCGCACCGGACTCCCGTGACACGGCGTCACCTGCCGGCCGCGCCGGGAACCGATACTCGCCGCCGACCCGGAACCCGGAACCCCGAACCCCCACGTGCCGACCGACCGACGACTCTTGCCGCCCGATCACAACTCTCTCGGACAACGCTCACAACAAGCACCCGCACCACCCCGCACCGCAAGGCACAAAGACGCCTTGCTCGGACACCTTGGCCTCTCCTCGCTGGCGACCGAGCAACACCAAAACCGCAAACTCCCAACGCTCGCTGGCCTTCGTCTCCACCGGACCTCCGTCCTCCCGGACCTCGAGGCCTCGCTCACACTTCTCCCTCCACTCCTCAAGCGAGCCCGGAGGCTCAGCGGGAGCACCCCGTGCTCCCACCTGGTGCTCCTCCAACACCCACAGCTCTGCTTTTCTTTCTTCCCTTTCTGGAAGGCCTGGGCCTTGGGCCACGAGACCACCCTGACCACAGTCAGTCCCCGGGGCCAGGAGCCAGCCCCTCCACTTGGACCCACACAGTTCCCCACACTCGGGACCCCACGCCCACGCGGACTGGGACTTCCCTCCCGTGCTAGCCTCGCAGGAAGAACTACAGTGGGCAAGTGAGCCTCCTGGAATCGCCCCACCGGTCCACCGGCCCAGACTTGTGCTCGGCTCTGCTGGGTGTATCCTGGAGAAGCAGGGCCCCAGGACCTTTGGCCCAGCATGGCTTCTTACTCCTGAGGGGCCTGTCTTCTCCTGCCTCTCTTTGCTAGATCCCTCATGGCCCTGGTGTGCTGGGATTGGGCAAGGCAAGACACTCATTGCCTGCAACCTCCTGTGATTGCCCTCCTGGGTGATGCCCACCACCCCACCCCACCCCACCCCACCCCACCCAACCCAACCCAACCCAACCCAACCCCTGCTCTGATGGGCCAGAGTCTTGCGGATCAACCTGAGGAGGAATCCTCTTGAGATAATGCTGTTGAGATGAATTCATGATCAGATGCAATTCCTTGATTTGGTCTAAGTCCTTTCAGGAAGTTAGTTGGATTTAAATAATGGGGGGCGGGGGTTTGGGGAGACTTAGGGTAGTCGACAGAAAGTCTACTTCGGGATCAAGACTAGAATGTTCCCCTTCCTCATAGAACAGCAAGAGAGCTGCATCCTTGAGAGAAGGAGCACATGAGCTTCCGTGCCTTCCAAGCATGTACTCGTAGGAGCAAGAAAATTAGGCCTGGGACAAGTTCCTGCTCAGAGAGAGCATCCGTTCAACCTTGGGCCTGACTTCCTGGATCTTGTGATCTAAGCCTGTGGCCGTTAAGTGCTCGGTGTGCACCTCAAAGAGACACACGGCTAGGAATAAACAGCAAATCGTTCTATTAGGAGGAGTGTCAGAATAGAGGGTAGGCGATTGCCCAGATTACCTGAACAACAACACTTCCAAACGAAACAAAACAAAAGGAAAGGAAACGAAAGGTGTACAACACATGATGATCGGTCTCCTGCTAAATACAAAGTGTCACCAGTCAAGAAGCATAGAAAAAAAAAAAAAAAACACTTGCTAACCTAGGCTCGATGATTGCCTTAAACTTTGTTCATCAGTTAAGACGAGAGTTAAGTCCAACTTGTGGAGAGAAAGAAGGATGGCAAATGTCTCTTAGGCGTGAATGTCAAAACAAAAATATGTCATCAAGACTCCTGTAGTTTCCTTTTGTGGGATGATTTTAATCTGGTTTTGGAAGAATATGTTTCTGGGGTGATGACTTTTAGAGAATATGTGACCTGTGGCTACGAGGTAATCTTCTTACACACAGAGAGTGCTGTCTTGGGTGGTATAAAAAGGCTGAGAGAAAAACAAGAAACAAAACAACAAAAACAATGTTCTTGGCGCCAGCACGTTTCCATCCACCAAATATGCACATGTGGAGATGTGGCTATGGAGATGTGGGTGTGGGTAAAACGGTTGGAGGCTGCTTATTGGAGCTCGCTCCATCCAACTGATATGTCTGCCTGTCTATCTGTCTGTCGGTGCTGTCTGTGTGAATGTATGAACTTATGTGTATGTGTGAAGCTGTTGGAGTTTCTTGCTTTCTACACTCTGTGTGTGTGTGTGTGTTTGTGTGTGTGTGTGTTGGTGTCTGTGTTTCTGTGTGATTCCCCCCCCCCAGCCCCTTTACTCTTTACATTTTCCAGGGTTCAGCAACCCTCTCTCGATCACAGGGAGTGCCTCCCCTGCCCCAATATGTGAAACTTTATTCCCTTAGAGTAAAGTGGAGAGTAGGCCCCACCCCACCCCCAACCCTGCCAATTCCTCACTCAGCCTTCCTCAGTTAACGCTGTGGGGTCCATGCTGGCCTAGGCAGACTGTAAGGACAGAGTTGACTGGGCCCACCGAGGTGGGAGTTCTGGGCGGTCTCCGGTGGAGTGGTGGAGTAGTGGATGGGTTGAGATTGGGATCGAGGGGTGCGAGGGTGGGGCATGGTGGGTTGGGAGAGTCTCTGCAAGCACCGGGGTTCGCAGAGTAAGGATCCCAGCGAGGCAATAGAGGAATCTGCTTCAACAGGACTCAGGCTCCCTTTTGCTAGTCTTGCTTTTTTATTATTATTACTAGATATTCACTTCATTGACATTTCAAATGCTATCCCCAAAGTCCCCTATACCCTGCCCCCGCCCTGCTCCCCAACCCACCCACTCCTGCTTCCTGGCCCAGGCATACCCCTCTACTGGGGCATATGATCTTTGCAAGACCAAGGGCCTCTCCTCTCATTGATGGCCGACTAGGCCATCCTCTGTTACATATGCAACACAGCTCTGGGGGTGGGGGGTGGTACTGGTTAGTTCATATTGTTGTTCCTCCTATTAGTCTTGCTCTTTGGTAAACAGGCTTGGCCATTCTACCAACTACCTGTAGCTGATGTGACAATGGTTCAAGGCAAGGCAGCCAAGGCAAGGATAAAAGACCTTTGCCTGGTAGTAGGCCTGCAAATGATAGTGTTAGCTTCCTTCCTTCCTTCCTTCCTTCCTTCCTTCCTTCCTTCCTTCCTTCCTTCCTGTAAGAACAAAAAATGTGTTGGAGAAGAACTGGGGCAAGGGTCTGAAAAGAGTTTGCTAAAAGACAAAAGGGAGGAGGCGAGGCATGTGTTGGAATGGAACACATGGAAGCCCAAATGAAGCAAAGGCCAAGGCCAACGGCAAGGGCGAGGCAAAAGGAGTGGTTGTGTTGTGGCAAGGGGGGCGAAGGGCAGGGCCAAAGAGAGTATTGGTGTGGTCGGGACGCTGCCCTCCCTGGTGGAGCTTTTGCCCAGAGTAGGCGCAAGGGAGCTGTCCAAGGAGTCCAGTGCGAGCGTGTTTTGCGAGGAGAAGGCACACCGTGCTCTGCGTGTGTGTGTGTGTGTGTGTGTGTGTGTGTGTGTGTGTGTTCCGTGTATTTGTTCGTGGAGCAAAGGGAAGCAAGGCGAGGCGAAGGAGAAGGGAGTGAAGGGGCATGAAGGTCAGGAAGAGCATGAAGGTCCCGGTGGGGTGGGGTGGTGTGGGCGTGGGTATGGGTGTGGGTGTGGGTGTGGGTCGGTATTGTGGACAGAGGCTGTTGAGAGCGCGTGAGCTGGCAAGGGTGTGAGGCATCCAAGTGTGGTGTGGGCGTGTGCAGTTGTGGTGGTGCCGGGACCCCGGGGGGGCCTCGGGTGTGAAGAAGAGTGCAAAGAAGAGGAGGAGCGCAGGGGGGTGGGTGTGAAAAGTGTGTTGAGGAAAGGGCGAGGAGCGGAGGGTGAAAAAAATGTGTAGCCCAGGCTGGCCTCGAACTCGTGATCCTCCTGCCTCTGCCTCCTTCAGCAAATCCTACCGGCGTGCGCCACCACTACCGGCAGCGGACGCCGGCCGCTAGGCCCTACTTCAACCCTACCAACGATGACGACACAACACCCGACACGCCCCCACACTCCTACCTCACCACAGCCCACACACCACCAGCGCAGCCTCACCTCACACACACCGCACTCACAACGCAAGCCCGCACACACAAACACAACAACAACAACTAACTACGCTCCCTACTACGCCCGAACAACACTCTTCACTCACTCCCTCCCTCCCTCCCTGCCTCGCACCGGACTCCCGTGACACGGCGACACCTGCCGGCCGCGCCGGGAACCGACACTCGCCGCCGACCCGGAACCCGGAACCCCGAACCCCCACGTGCCGACCGACCGACGACTCTTGCCGCCCGATCACAACTCTCTCGGACAACGCTCACAACAAGCACCCGCACCACCCCGCACCGCAAGGCACAAAGACGCCTTGCTCGGACACCTTGGCCTCTCCTCGCTGGCGACCGAGCAACACCAAAACCGCAAACTCCCAACGCTCGCTGGCCTTCGTCTCCACCGGACCTCCGTCCTCCCGGACCTCGAGGCCTCGCTCACACTTCTCCCTCCACTCCTCAAGCGAGCCCGGAGGCTCAGCGGGAGCACCCCGTGCTCCCACCTGGTGCTCCTCCAACACCCACAGCTCTGCTTTTCTTTCTTCCCTTTCTGGAAGGCCTGGGCCTTGGGCCACGAGACCACCCTGACCACAGTCAGTCCCCGGGGCCAGCCAGGAGCCAGCCCCTCCACTTGGACCCACACAGTTCCCCACACTCGGGACCCCACGCCCACGCGGACTGGGACTTCCCGTGCTAGCCTCGCAGGAAGAACTACAGTGGGCAAGTGAGCCTCCTGGAATCGCCCCACCGGTCCACCGGCCCAGACTTGTGCTCGGCTCTGCTGGGTGTATCCTGGAGAAGCAGGGCCCCAGGACCTTTGGCCCAGCATGGCTTCTTACTCCTGAGGGGCCTGTCTTCTCCTGCCTCTCTTTGCTAGATCCCTCATGGCCCTGGTGTGCTGGGATTGGGCAAGGCAAGACACTCATTGCCTGCAACCTCCTGTGATTGCCCTCCTGGGTGATGCCCACCACCCCACCCCACCCCACCCCACCCCACCCAACCCAACCCAACCCAACCCAACCCCTGCTCTGATGGGCCAGAGTCTTGCGGATCAACCTGAGGAGGAATCCTCTTGAGATAATGCTGTTGAGATGAATTCATGATCAGATGCAATTCCTTGATTTGGTCTAAGTCCTTTCAGGAAGTTAGTTGGATTTAAATAATGGGGGGCGGGGGTTTGGGGAGACTTAGGGTAGTCGACAGAAAGTCTACTTCGGGATCAAGACTAGAATGTTCCCCTTCCTCATAGAACAGCAAGAGAGCTGCATCCTTGAGAGAAGGAGCACATGAGCTTCCGTGCCTTCCAAGCATGTACTCGTAGGAGCAAGAAAATTAGGCCTGGGACAAGTTCCTGCTCAGAGAGAGCATCCGTTCAACCTTGGGCCTGACTTCCTGGATCTTGTGATCTAAGCCTGTGGCCGTTAAGTGCTCGGTGTGCACCTCAAAGAGACACACGGCTAGGAATAAACAGCAAATCGTTCTATTAGGAGGAGTGTCAGAATAGAGGGTAGGCGATTGCCCAGATTACCTGAACAACAACACTTCCAAACGAAACAAAACAAAAGGAAAGGAAACGAAAGGTGTACAACACATGATGATCGGTCTCCTGCTAAATACAAAGTGTCACCAGTCAAGAAGTGTTGCGGCCCGCCCGCGGTCCACAACACGAACGGTTCAACTGAGAATGGCAGTTCCCTGCAAAGAGAGGTAACTAGATAGGGCGGAAGAAACAATGGAGTCAAGACAACATTCGGATCAAGACTCAATTTAATATTTCCAGACACTCAGTTTATAAAGGAAGGGGGAGGGAACCCAATTTCCCGCCAAGTAACTCAGGGTCCAGTAGCAGGACGAACATGTGTGTGCCTTCAGGCAGCAAGGTCAGGTTCCAGCAGTGGGCGTGGCAGGACGAATGAGCTGGTAGCTCCACCCTAGAGCAGGCAGGTTCCAGGCTGGGGGAAGGGAGGCCACATTTCCCCCCATTAGATAACAAAAATAAAAATAAAAAAGGGGTGGCCTGTGGCAGAAATATTATCTATGTTCAATAGTTCTGCCTAAGTTCCTAGGGCTAAAGAAAAAACCTATTTCCGTGGGATTTCTTAACTATTCTAATGGTAAACTGTATCTGGCTAAGGCTGTAGGCTCTGACTTTATAATGCTAATTAGTGCTGAATAGGTAGCTACCTGTTTGCCTTTTAAGTAGGGCGTTGGAACCCTGGCTGAGTTTAGCTAAACAATTTTAGAATAACACTGAACTGATAATTATCCACAATTTTGGGTGACAGGCAGGGGAAACAGTGAGAAGCGATTAAGACTGGCTGGCTCCTAGTACAAGGCCAATTGGCTTTTTTTTATTTTTTGGGTGGGAGGCAGTGAAGGGCTTGCTCTTACAACAGCAAGGTCTCCAATCTCTCTCCCCCCTGTTAATTAAGTTTAAATAGGCAATGCTTAACAGAGGTGATCAAATGATTTTCTCATCCGTAGATGAGTGGGCCTTTAACCTTGACTTGGGTGGACATTAACCTGATTCCTCCCGTGAGTATCGTAACAACTCACATCTGTGGCTCTTGGTATCTTTTGGGGAGGGGAGGCAGAGCCGTAAGTATTTTTAGTGTTTAGCTGGAGTCAGATACCAACCTCTTTCAAATCAGGTGTGTCGCACAGGGAACTCAGAAACGGTCAAACTGGACCTTCCCTCCGCAGTGATCTCCTGCGCCAAGCGGTACCCATACCGTATTCATATGATTATGAATCAGTATCGCAATTCTGAGTTATTGCGAGGCCTCTATGTGAGACTTGTCAACCTCAGATTTAGCAAGGCCTAGACAAGAATTATGTCAGTATTAACACCATTAATTTTGGTTAAAATAGGAGCTGAAAGTCTTTTCTCTTCATCTCTGTTATTCCCAATAGCCTGAGGAACTAAGGACACCTTGCAGTAACAGCAAGGGTGAAAAGCCAGAGGCCAGTTAAGGGACTAAGCCTATATCTATCAAAATAAGAACTAATCTTTGTAAATATATATGAAATTTCTACTTCCCTAGCTCTCCTGGTAAATCTAAATCTTATCTTAGACTGAAAAGCCACATGCTGGGATGTCCCTGGAAGGGAGATTAGCAGAACCACCTGTTTGCTCTTAGGGGCGGAGAACCTGAGAATGTAGATTGACCTGCTTGAGAGAAGGAAGAATACTAAACAATTAGAGTGTAGTAATGTAAATTTTCTGTTTGGAGAAGTCAAGGTACTTTATTTAGATGCAAATTGTAAAGCTAAAGTTTATCTCCGGCCTTTTGTAGGGGAATTGGCTCAGAGGAAACAGTGTTTTTTGAGAGCTTCCACTCCCAGCTCAAGAGGAATTTTAGTCCTCAAGGTGATACTTACGAGGAGAGACAGAATCTGTGTTTACCTGACGAATTAATCTCTCTGGTAGCCACCGTGCTTCATCTTCATCTCGTGAAAAAACACAAACCGAGCCTCTTCCCCAAATTAGGACTGGATCTGGACCCTTCCATTTATTAGTCAGGGGGTCCTTCCATTTTACCAATGCATAAGAATTAGAAGTAACTGGGTGCCAGTGGCGTTCCGCTGCAGACTGACCTTTAATGTCAGTTTGCAAAAAGTTTAGGACAAATAAGGTAAAGGCAAGATGAGCCTTTGGTGACCTTGGGGGATATGCTCTGAATTAACTTTGCTAGGTAATTTAGAATATAGGAATCTCTAATAATTGAACTGAATATTAGACCAGTCTAAGATTGAGTTAGAATGGCTGGTCACACTGAAGAAGAGTGAAAAATCATTATGACTCTATTAAATGACTAATTTTACTAAGTCTGAATATACAGTCTCTGATGTACTATTGCCATAAAGTTAAAAGGCTAGAAGCTAGTCTAAACTGGAAAAATGACAAGCAAGGATGGATCTAAAACATGAATTTAATCCTTTAGTCCTTTTAATCATGACACTGAGTTAACTTACCTGTCAGCTCAGCACACGAATTACCAATATGCTTCTGTAGAGTTCTGTGGAGAGAACCTGTTTTTCCCTTTCCTAATAAGGTAGCTGTTTTAGGATCAATTTATAAGCCAATAAGTAGATCCTTTTAAGATACTAAAAAGCATTTATTAAATTTGACATTTTAATCTCAAATTTTGAAAATAAAGGTATGTTTTAAATAGTGTGCATGGAAATGCACTAAATAGTATTTATGGGGATACAATTTCTCTTTTTTGTCTTTTAAGAGGTTAAAGTTTAAAATTTTACAATATCTAACCTTTTGAATTAATAACTTTTTGGACAAAACATTTTAAATATTTGGCTGTAAAGGGGCAGTGACTGATTGCACTTTCAATTATTTTTCTTAAGGAACGGTTGTAACTAGAAAGCTAGAAAAGTTATTAAGAGTCACACGTGCATAATTTATTTATTTATTAACTAAAAATATGTATAAGCAATTGTAATTTTGAGAATTAATAGTATCTGAGGGACGAACAATTTTAAGTAATTATGAGCTCAGAGATATAGCATTGACTATCAATATATAAATTAAGGTTTGATTGTTCAGCATTTTAAAACACCATCTACAGCACACAACCAGATTATTTGTGCTGGGATAGGGGCAACTGTGTCTTAAGACTCCACTCCACAGCAGCTAGTTGGGCCCACGTGGGCCAAACGATTGGCTGGGAGGATGAGAAAAATGACTTTACAATAATGTTTTTTCTGGCCAAAGAATTGTCTTGGGCACAACTAATTTTTAATTACCAATTAACAACAATTATAAAAGCTTTCTTTATTTCCTGCAAAACCCCTTGCAGCAAACCAAAACACCAAATAACAAAAGGATACTGTCTCTGAATCTTTTGGGTGAGAGCAAGGATTTAAGGTAAACTTCCCTTGAGAAGCATTAGTTAATAAAATACTTTCCACTTAGGAAACAATATATACTGAAAGATTAAAACTTTTGGCTTCTTGTAAAGAAGCAGAAACAATAAACATTTTTCTTACATAATGTAAAGCTATATTAGCCATACGTAGAGGCAAAATTTTCTAGTGATTACCAGTTTACTAGAAGCAAAAATCTTTGAATTTAAGCATTATTTTAAACATCTGAATAGATCTGTAACACTGTTAAAAAGAAATTTTCTTGAACACAGGGAAAAACTTTTTTAGGCATTGTTTGCAAAACAAAAGAAAAGGCCACAAGCCGCTCTGGGGCTGCCCAGAGCCCTGTATTGACTAAAAGGTAAAATACTTTTTAATCTGAGCATTAATCTTAAATTTGCGATCAAACTGCAAGCTGCAGTCAATGGAACAATGGCAGTTTTAACCATAATTTTTAAGTTTTTGTGCAAGGTTAGGATAATATCTACAACTTTGGGAAAGCAAAACCTATGTTTAAAACAATTTATCACTGTTAAAATCAATATTAGAAGCATTACTATCATATTACGAAGTTTGGATATCAATTAATACCTATGAATACCTATTAAAGCAAGCTTTAACGCTTTAATAAAGAGGCATTGCTCACATTAATCATTATCTAAACTAGAAATATCTTAAGAGACTCAGCCTCTGAAGCTTAATCTCAAACTTTAACTTGCTTCAAGGCCTCACCAACTTTCTCCCAGGTTCCACAATCTATCGTTTCTTCTTCTTTGAACCATGGACAACAGCTATCTATCTTATCTAAAAAATTTCTTACTAATTGTACTTCAAGCCTTACTCCTTTTTCCTTAAGCAACTCCTGAAAACTAAAAACAATTGCCTGATCCATGTTTTAGAACCCTTCTTTCTTCCACCTAAGCAGTTTTCTAAAAAAAACTGCGGCACACCGCCTGTCTCCGTATCTAGTTCCGATTTACGAACTGCTGACCCCAAGTAGAACCAGTGTTGGGTCAGCACTGCTTCAAACTTGCTTCGTATCCTACTGCATCCCCGCAACACTTTCAAAACTGAAATTTTTTAGGCTAGCGCTACCATGTGTACCTGTCCGTTGCTCCGATGCTCCTCCTCTGATACGACGATTCTTTCCTTTCTTGTGGAGCTCCACACAGCAATCGTTTCTCTTAGCATCTCTCTGCCATTCTTCATGTCCCTGTTCAGGCGCCAACTGTTGCGGCCCGCCCGCGGTCCACAACACGAACGGTTCAACTGAGAATGGCAGTTCCCTGCAAAGAGAGGTAACTAGATAGGGCGGAAGAAACAATGGAGTCAAGACAACATTCGGATCAAGACTCAATTTAATATTTCCAGACACTCAGTTTATAAAGGAAGGGGGAGGGAACCCAATTTCCCGCCAAGTAACTCAGGGTCCAGTAGCAGGACGAACACGTGTGTGCCTTCAGGCAGCAAGGTCAGGTTCCAGCAGTGGGCGTGGCAGGACGAATGAGCCGGTAGCTCCACCCTAGAGCAGGCAGGTTCCAGGCTGGGGGAAGGGAGGCCACAAAGAAGCATAGAAAAAAAAACAAAAAACACTTGCTAACCTAGGCTCGATGATTGCCTTAAACTTTGTTCATCAGTTAAGACGAGAGTTAAGTCCAACTTGTGGAGAGAAAGAAGGATGGCAAATGTTTCTTAGGCGTGAATGTCAAAACAAAAATATGTCATCAAGACTCCTGTAGTTTCCTTTTGTGGGATGATTTTAATCTGGTTTTGGAAGAATATGTTTCTGGGGTGATGACTTTTAGAGAATATGTGACCTGTGGCTACGAGGTAATCTTCTTACACACAGAGAGTGCTGTCTTGGGTGGTATAAAAAGGCTGAGAGAAAAACAAGAAACAAAACAACAAAAACAATGTTCTTGGCGCCAGCACGTTTCCATCCACCAAATGTGCACATGTGGAGATGTGGCTATGGAGATGTGGGTGTGGGTAAAACGGTTGGAGCCTGCTTATTGGAGCTCGCTCCATCCAACTGATATGTCTGCCTGTCTATCTGTCTGTCGGTGCTGTCTGTGTGAATGTATGAACTTATGTGTATGTGTGAAGCTGTTGGAGTTTCTTGCTTTCTACACTCTGTGTGTGTGTGTGTTTGTGTGTGTGTGTGTTGGTGTCTGTGTTTGTGTGTGATTCCCCCCCCCCAGCCCCTTTACTCTTTACATTTTCCAGGGTTCAGCAACCCTCTCTCGATCACAGGGAGTGCCTCCCCTGCCCCAATATGTGAAACTTTATTCCCTTAGAGTAAAGTGGAGAGTAGGCCCCACCCCACCCCCAACCCTGCCAATTCCTCACTCAGCCTTCCTCAGTTAACGCTGTGGGGTCCATGCTGGCCTTGGCAGACTGTAAGGACAGAGTTGACTGGGCCCACCGAGGTGGGAGTTCTGGGCGGTCTCCGGTGGAGTGGTGGAGTAGTGGATGGGTTGAGATTGGGATCGAGGGGTGCGAGGGTGGGGCATGGTGGGTTGGGAGAGTCTCTGCAAGCACCGGGGGTCGCAGAGTAAGGATCCCAGCGAGGCAATAGAGGAATCTGCTTCAACAGGACTCAGGCTCCCTTTTGCTAGTCTTGCTTTTTTATTATTATTACTAGATATTCACTTCATTGACATTTCAAATGCTATCCCCAAAGTCACCTATACCCTGCCCCCGCCCTGCTCCCCAACCCACCCACTCCTGCTTCCTGGCCCAGGCATACCCCTCTACTGGGGCATATGATCTTTGCAAGGCCAAGGGCCTCTCCTCTCATTGATGGCCGACTAGGCCATCCTCTGTTACATATGCAACACAGCTCTGGGGGTGGGGGGTGGTACTGGTTAGTTCATATTGTTGTTCCTCCTATTAGTCTTGCTCTTTGGTAAACAGGCTTGGCCATTCTACCAACTACCTGTAGCTGATGTGACAATGGTTCAAGGCAAGGCAGCCAAGGCAAGGATAAAAGACCTTTGCCTGGTAGTAGGCCTGCAAATGATAGTGTTAGCTTCCTTCCTTCCTTCCTTCCTTCCTTCCTTCCTTCCTTCCTTCCTTCCTTCCTTCCTGTAAGAACAAAAAATGTGTTGGAGAAGAACTGGGGCAAGGGTCTGAAAAGAGTTTGCTAAAAGACAAAAGGGAGGAGGCGAGGCATGTGTTGGAATGGAACACATGGAAGCCCAAATGAAGCAAAGGCCAAGGCCAACGGCAAGGGCGAGGCAAAAGGAGTGGTTGTGTTGTGGCAAGGGGGGCGAAGGGCAGGGCCAAAGAGAGTATTGGTGTGGTCGGGACGCTGCCCTCCCTGGTGGAGCTTTTGCCCAGAGTAGGCGCAAGGGAGCTGTCCAAGGAGTCCAGTGCGAGCGTGTTTTGCGAGGAGAAGGCACACCGTGCTCTGCGTGTGTGTGTGTGTGTGTGTGTGTGTGTGTGTGTGTGTTCCGTGTATTTGTTCGTGGAGCAAAGGGAAGCAAGGCGAGGCGAAGGAGAAGGGAGTGAAGGGGCATGAAGGTCAGGAAGAGCATGAAGGTCCCGGTGGGGTGGGGTGGGGTGGGGTGGTGTGGACGTGGGTATGGGTGTGGGTGTGGGTCGGTATTGTGGACAGAGGCTGTTGAGAGCGCATGAGCTGGCAAGGGTGTGAGGCATCCAAGTGTGGTGTGGGCGTGTGCAGTTGTGGTGGTGCCGGGGCCGCGGGTGGGCCTCGGGTGTGAAGAAGAGTGCAAAGAAGAGGAGGAGCGCAGGGTGGTGGGTGTGAAAAGTGTGTTGAGGAAAGGGCGAGGAGCGGAGGGTGAAAAAAATGTGTAGCCCAGGCTGGCCTCGAACTCGTGATCCTCCTGCCTCTGCCTCCTTCAGCAAATCCTACCGGCGTGCGCCACCACTACCGGCAGCGGACGCTGGCCGCTAGGCCCTACTTCAACCCTACCAAAGATGACGACACAACACCCGACACGCTCCCACACTCCTACCTCACCACTGCCCACACACCACCAGCGCAGCCTCACCTCACACACACCGCACTCACAACGCCAGCCCGCACACACAAACACAACAAGAACTAACTACGCTCCCTACTACGCCCGAACAACACTCTTCACTCCCTCCCTCCCTCCCTCCCTCCCTTCCTCGCACCGGACTCCCGTGACACGGCGACACCTGCCGGGCGCGCCGGGAACCAACACTCGCCGCCGACCCGGAACCCGGAACCCCGAACCCCCATGTTGTGCCAGTCCTAGTAGTACTATGATCCAGTTCTCCTCAGCTTCCCCTCCCCCGGAAATTACTGGTTAAGGGTAGTATTACATGAAATCCGCTAGGAACCAATAAGAAAATTATTTTTAATATTCTTTAAAATGAAAAAATGAACCTAATGTTAGAAACACAGCAAAGTAGAGATGTCGAATGCCAAAAAAGGAAAAAAAAAAAATCTAACAATGTGATGGGTACAGCATACCATGACAGGGAGTGCCATCAGTAGGTCGCGGTGGCGACATCTCAGTGTCTTATGGCAGCTCTTCTAAAAAATAGTTTTTTCTCTATTACTTGACCTTATTCTGGACATTGCCTATTTCTATTTCGTTTGTGCAGGACTGCTTTTCATTTGGCCTTGGTGTGCATAATTACTATATCTGAGTTTCCTATTTCTTTCTCCTTCTGCTCCGGTTAATTCTATTAAACTAGAGGTTCCTCGATGAAATGGTTCTCTAACAATTGAAAATTGAGACATAGGGGCCCAGCAGAGCACAGTCCTAATGACCCAGTTGCATGATGTGTGTTCTTATCTTGGAAACAATGCAATAACTGCACTATAGTAGTTCCATATCAATGTTTGACTTTCAAAGAAAGTGTGAAGAAATTATTAGAAAATGATTCAGAGCCAACATTGGGACCCCAAGAAGAAAAAAAAAAGCTATTGAAGTTATGAAATAAGCTTTGCACAACATTTGAAAGTGGTTCCTGGATAAGAAAGTACAGAATACATAAAATTATATACTAGTAAAACTAAATCGAAACACTGGGACGCTTCGGAGCATCATTGTGTGCAATGTACAGAAGCACAAATCTAGCAGAACTACCGAGTTAAGGGTTAACTTGATTCTTTCTGGCCACTGCCTGGCAGCTTTGCCATGGTCATTTATCAGTAGAGCTTCACAGGAAACTTCAAGCTCGGAGCTCTGAGCTCTGAAGTATAAGTCAAAAGTGAAAGTTTAATTAATGATAAGTTTGCAATTATTATTATTTTGGCCAAAAGCCTGGAAATAGGAAAAGCTTGAAACTTTAGGGAATAATTTTAATTAATTCTTTGTGGGATGTGGTTATTCTTTTGAATTTAATTTGGCAATGATTATACAATGTTTTGGGGTTTTGTTTTGTTTTGTTTTATCTGCTCTTGGAGTATCAATGAAAGACTGGGGCAAGAGAATGGCTATTGAGCAAGTGAGAAAGCATGTGAGGTGAACGTAGAGAACATGAGAAGAGCATGTGAAGAGTTAGTGAGGCGAGAATATGAGGTATGTATGGGGAGAGAGAGAGAGAAGAGAGAAGAGAGGGAGAGAAACTCTAAGCCTTGAAAAATTGCCTGTCAGTTTATTTCAAAAAGCAGTCTTTATATTTATTATGCATCTTCCAGATATTCCTGCTTCCAGTTGAGAACTCCTATCCTGTGTGGAGGCTGAACCCCCAACAACAGTGAACATGGAAATTTAAGAAAATTGGAATGGAAAAAGCAGAAAGTCAAGAGAAATAAGGAAATAAGTGCATTATAAACACATTTTTTTTCCTTCTCCTACTGAGTCTGTATGTACAACAGTGTCTAGGACTGGGATTAAAAACATGTCCACAAAATCCTTATTTCCTCCTTTCTTTAATTTTTTTTTAATATTTATTTATATGAGTACACTGTAGCTGTCTTCAGACACACCAGAAGAGGGCATCAGATCCCATTACAGATGGTTGTGAGCCACCATGTGGTTGCTGGGAATTGATTCAGGACCTCTGGTAGAACAGTCAGTGTTCTTACCTACTCAGCCATCTCTGCTGGCCCTTTCCTTAATTTTTATGTGAATACTAACTTACTTGAATTCCTTTTTTTAATTAAGTAGTGTGTGTGTGTGTGTGTGTGTGTGTGTGTGTGTGTGTGTGTGTGTTATTTCTATGTCTATCTTTCAGCCTATATCAGTGTATAGTTAGAGAACTGGAAGGAAGTTATTTTTTCATTCCACCATTGGTAGCTTGGTGTTTGCACTCTGGCTGTTCCACTACAGTACCTGTCCTCTGATTGCTGAGCCATTTGCTAGCTCCTGACTTCTCTTTAGAATAGTAGTTCTCTATAGAGCAGCACTGCTATTCCAGAGAATGCTATGAATATCATATCAGTTATTTTAGTAAAATGTCAAGTTTTGTGCTTCATATAGCATTGTCTGGTTTTCATTGCTGTTTATTTTTTATTGTTTGTTAAACATTGATGGCTTCTGAAGGAAACGGCAAGAAAAACGGCAAGAAAATTCGTACTTTTTCTCCCCCAGTAGAGTTCCTATTTCAGCTGCCTGAGAAGCTTTGACCTCCAATTTATTTTTGTCCCCTGTACTGTTGAGTCGACAAAAGCCAAGCTGACTCCGATTCTCTCGTTCTCAAGAAAATGCGGGGTCACATTCTCAGTCTCCTCTTGATTTAAAACTTACTTTCTTTTTTTTTTTTTTTTTTTTTTTTTTTTTTTTTTTTTTTTTTTTGGTTTTTCGAGACAGGGTTTCTCTGTATAGCCCTGGCTGTCCTGGAACTCACTTTGTAGACCAGGCTAGCCTCGAACTCAGAAATCCGCCTGCCTCTGCCTCCAGAGTGCTGGGATTAAAGGCGTGCGCCACCAGGCCCGGCTCTAAAACTTACTTTCTTAATTCATCGCTTTTAATACTTTCAGGATTCCTGCAATTGTAGCGGGGGCGGGGGGGGGGGGGAGGGCGCGGGGGGAGCTATTTTGCATACCGATTACCCAGCATGCTTAGAATCAGACGTTATCCGGAAGCCCTGTAAGGTCATTGAATTGTAAATAGATTTTTCTTCTAAATTAAATACTTTTCTGTTGTTTTATTATTACGTATGAGGTATATATTTGGAATACACAAACATATTTTTAACAGTTTCAGCTGGGTTGAGATTGGGATCGAGGGGTGCGAGGGTGGGGCATGGTGGGTTGGGAGAGTCTCTGCAAGCACCGGGGGTCGCAGAGTAAGGATCCCAGCGAGGCAATAGAGGAATCTGCTTCAACAGGACTCAGGCTCCCTTTTGCTAGTCTTGCTTTTTTATTATTATTACTAGATATTCACTTCATTGACATTTCAAATGCTATCCCCAAAGTCCCCTATACCCTGCCCCCGCCCTGCTCCCCAACCCACCCACTCCTGCTTCCTGGCCCAGGCATACCCCTCTACTGGGGCATATGATCTTTGCAAGACCAAGGGCCTCTCCTCTCATTGATGGCCGACTAGGCCATCCTCTGTTACATATGCAACACAGCTCTGGGGGTGGGGGGTGGTACTGGTTAGTTCATATTGTTGTTCCTCCTATTAGTCTTGCTCTTTGATAAACAGGCTTGGCCATTCTACCAACTACCTGTAGCTGATGTGACAATGGTTCAAGGCAAGGCAGCCAAGGCAAGGATAAAAGACCTTTGCCTGGTAGTAGGCCTGCAAATGATAGTGTTAGCTTCCTTCCTTCCTTCCTTCCTTCCTTCCTTCCTTCCTTCCTTCCTTCCTTCCTTCCTTCCTGTAAGAACAAAAAATGTGTTGGAGAAGAACTGGGGCAAGGGTCTGAAAAGAGTTTGCTAAAAGACAAAAGGGAGGAGGCGAGGCATGTGTTGGAATGGAACACATGGAAGCCCAAATGAAGCAAAGGCCAAGGCCAACGGCAAGGGCGAGGCAAAAGGAGTGGTTGTGTTGTGGCAAGGGGGGCGAAGGGCAGGACCAAAGAGAGTATTGGTGTGGTCGGGACGCTGCCCTCCCTGGTGGAGCTTTTGCCCAGAGTAGGCGCAAGGGAGCTGTCCAAGGAGTCCAGTGCGAGCGTGTTTTGCGAGGAGAAGGCACACCGTGCTCTGCGTGTGTGTGTGTGTGTGTGTGTGTGTGTGTGTGTGTGTGTGTGTTCCGTGTATTTGTTCGTGGAGCAAAGGGAAGCAAGGCGAGGCGAAGGAGAAGGGAGTGAAGGGGCATGAAGGTCAGGAAGAGCATGAAGGTCCCGGTGGGGTGGGGTGGTGTGGGCGTGGGTATGGGTGTGGGTGTGGGTGTGGGTGTGGGTCGGTATTGTGGACAGAGGCTGTTGAGAGCGCGTGAGCTGGCAAGGGTGTGAGGCATCCAAGTGTGTTGTGGGCGTGTGCAGTTGTGGTGGTGCCGGGGCCGCGGGTGGGCCTCGGGTGTGAAGAAGAGTGCAAAGAAGAGGAGGAGCGCAGGGGGGTGGGTGTGAAAAGTGAGTTGAGGAAAGGGCGAGGAGCGGAGGGTGAAAAAAATGTGTAGCCCAGGCTGGCCTCGAACTCGTGATCCTCCTGCCTCTGCCTCCTTCAGCAAATCCTACCGGCGTGCGCCACCACTACCGGCAGCGGACGCCGGCCGCTAGGCCCTACTTCAACCCTACCAACGATGACGACACAACACCCGACACGCCCCCACACTCCTACCTCACCACAGCCCACACACCACCAGCGCAGCCTCACCTCACACACACCGCACTCACAACGCAAGCCCGCACACACAAACACAACAACAACAACTAACTACGCTCCCTACTACGCCCGAACAACACTCTTCACTCCCTCCCTCCCTCCCTCCCTCCCTCCCTCCCTCCCTCCCTCCCTCCCTCCCTGCCTCGCACCGGACTCCCGGGACACGGCGACACCTGCCGGGCGCGCCGGGAACCGACACTCGCCGCCGACCCGGAACCCGGAACCCCGAACCCCCACGTGCCGACCGACCGACGACTCTTGCCGCCCGATCACAACTCTCTCGGACAACGCTCACAACAAGCACCCGCACCACCCCGCACCGCAAGGCACAAAGACGCCTTGCTCCGACACCTTGGCCTCTCCTCGCTGGCGACCGAGCAACACCAAAACCGCAAACTCCCAACGCTCGCTGGCCTTCGTCTCCACCGGACCTCCGTCCTCCCGGACCTCGAGGCCTCGCTCACACTTCTCCCTCCACTCCTCAAGCGAGCCCGGAGGCTCAGCGGGAGCACCCCGTGCTCCCACCTGGTGCTCCTCCAACACCCACAGCTCTGCTTTTCTTTCTTCCCTTTCTGGAAGGCCTGGGCCTTGGGCCACGAGACCACCCTGACCACAGTCAGTCCCCGGGGCCAGGAGCCAGCCCCTCCACTTGGACCCACACAGTTCCCCACACTCGGGACCCCACGCCCACGCGGACTGGGACTTCCCGTGCTAGCCTCGCAGGAAGAACTACAGTGGGCAAGTGAGCCTCCTGGAATCGCCCCACCGGTCCACCGGCCCAGACTTGTGCTCGGCTCTGCTGGGTGTATCCTGGAGAAGCAGGGCCCCAGGACCTTTGGCCCAGCATGGCTTCTTACTCCTGAGGGGCCTGTCTTCTCCTGCCTCTCTTTGCTAGATCCCTCATGGCCCTGGTGTGCTGGGATTGGGCAAGGCAAGACACTCATTGCCTGCAACCTCCTGTGATTGCCCTCCTGGGTGATGCCCACCACCCCACCCCACCCCACCCAACCCAACCCAACCCAACCCCTGCTCTGATGGGCCAGAGTCTTGCGGATCAACCTGAGGAGGAATCCTCTTGAGATAATGCTGTTGAGATGAATTCATGATCAGATGCAATTCCTTGATTTGGTCTAAGTCCTTTCAGGAAGTTAGTTGGATTTAAATAATGGGGGACGGGGGTTTGGGGAGACTTAGGGTAGTCGACAGAAAGTCTACTTCGGGATCAAGACTAGAATGTTCCCCTTCCTCATAGAACAGCAAGAGAGCTGCATCCTTGAGAGAAGGAGCACATGAGCTTCCGTGCCTTCCAAGCATGTACTCGTAGGAGCAAGAAAATTAGGCCTGGGACAAGTTCCTGCTCACAGAGAGCATCCGTTCAACCTTGGGCCTGACTTCCTGGATCTTGTGATCTAAGCCTGTGGCCGTTAAGTGCTCGGTGTGCACCTCAAAGAGACACACGGCTAGGAATAAACAGCAAATCGTTCTATTAGGAGGAGTGTCAGAATAGAGGGTAGGCGATTGCCCAGATTACCTGAACAACAACACTTCCAAACGAAACAAAACAAAAGGAAAGGAAACGAAAGGTGTACAACACATGATGATCGGTCTCCTGCTAAATACAAAGTGTCACCAGTCAAGAAGCATAGAAAAAAAAAAAAAACACTTGCTAACCTAGGCTCGATGATTGCCTTAAACTTTGTTCATCAGTTAAGACGAGAGTTAAGTCCAACTTGTGGAGAGAAAGAAGGATGGCAAATGTTTCTTAGGCGTGAATGTCAAAACAAAAATATGTCATCAAGACTCCTGTAGTTTTCTTTTGTGGGATGATTTTAATCTGGTTTTGGAAGAATATGTTTCTGGGGTGATGACTTTTAGAGAATATGTGACCTGTGGCTACGAGGTAATCTTCTTACACACAGAGAGTGCTGTCTTGGGTGGTATAAAAAGGCTGAGAGAAAAACAAGAAACAAAACAACAAAAACAATGTTCTTGGCGCCAGCACGTTTCCATCCACCAAATGTGCACATGTGGAGATGTGGCTATGGAGATGTGGGTGTGGGTAAAACGGTTGGAGCCTGCTTACTGGAGCTCGCTCCATCCAACTGATATGTCTGCCTGTCTATCTGTCTGTCGGTGCTGTCTGTGTGAATGTACGAACTTATGTGTATGTGTGAAGCTGTTGGAGTTTCTTGCTTTCTACACTCTGTGTGTGTGTTTGTGTGTGTGTGTGTGTGTTGGTGTCTGTGTTTGCTTGTGATTTCCCCCCCCAACCCCTTTACTCTTTACATTTTCCAGGGTTCAGCAACCCTCTCTCGATCACAGGGAGTGCCTCCCCTGCCCCAATATGTGAAACTTTATTCCCTTAGAGTAAAGTGGAGCGTAGGCCCCACCCCACCCCCAACCCTGCCAATTCCTCACTCAGCCTTCCTCAGTTAACGCTGTGGGGTCCATGCTGGCCTTGGCAGACTGTAAGGACAGAGTTGACTGGGCCCACCGAGGTGGGAGTTCTGGGCGGTCTCCGGTGGAGTGGTGGAGTAGTGGATGGGTTGAGATTGGGATCGAGGGGTGCGAGGGTGGGGCATGGTGGGTTGGGAGAGTCTCTGCAAGCACCGGGGTTCGCAGAGTAAGGATCCCAGCGAGGCAATAGAGGAATCTGCTTCAACAGGACTCAGGCTCCCTTTTGCTAGTCTTGCTTTTTTATTATTATTACTAGATATTCACTTCATTGACATTTCAAATGCTATCCCCAAAGTCCCCTATACCCTGCCCCCGCCCTGCTCCCCAACCCACCCACTCCTGCTTCCTGGCCCAGGCATACCCCTCTACTGGGGCATATGATCTTTGCAAGACCAAGGGCCTCTCCTCTCATTGATGGCCGACTAGGCCATCCTCTGTTACATATGCAACACAGCTCTGGGGGTGGGGGGTGGTACTGGTTAGTTCATATTGTTGTTCCTCCTATTAGTCTTGCTCTTTGGTAAACAGGCTTGGCCATTCTACCAACTACCTGTAGCTGATGTGACAATGGTTCAAGGCAAGGCAGCCAAGGCAAGGATAAAAGACCTTTGCCTGGTAGTAGGCCTGCAAATGATAGTGTTAGCTTCCTTCCTTCCTTCCTTCCTTCCTTCCTTCCTTCCTTCCTTCCTTCCTTCCTTCCTTCCTTCCTGTAAGAACAAAAAATGTGTTGGAGAAGAACTGGGGCAAGGGTCTGAAAAGAGTTTGCTAAAAGACAAAAGGGAGGAGGCGAGGCATGTGTTGGAATGGAACACATGGAAGCCCAAATGAAGCAAAGGCCAAGGCCAACGGCAAGGGCGAGGCAAAAGGAGTGGTTGTGTTGTGGCAAGGGGGACGAAGGGCAGGGCCAAAGAGAGTATTGGTGTGGTCGGGACGCTGCCCTCCCTGGTGGAGCTTTTGCCCAGAGTAGGCGCAAGGGAGCTGTCCAAGGAGTCCAGTGCGAGCGTGTTTTGCGAGGAGAAGGCACACCGTGCTCTGCGTGTGTGTGTGTGTGTGTGTGTGTGTGTGTGTGTGTGTGTGTGTGTTCCGTGTATTTGTTCGTGGAGCAAAGGGAAGCAAGGCGAGGCGAAGGAGAAGGGAGTGAAGGGGCATGAAGGTCAGGAAGAGCATGAAGGTCCCGGTGGGGTGGGGTGGGGTGGTGTGGGCGTGGGTATGGGTGTGGGTGTGGGTCGGTATTGTGGACAGAGGCTGTTGAGAGCGCGTGAGCTGGCAAGGGTGTGAGGCATCCAAGTGTGGTGTGGGCGTGTGCAGTTGTGGTGGTGCCGGGGCCGCGGGTGGGCCTCGGGTGTGAAGAAGAGTGCAAAGAAGAGGAGGAGCGCAGGGGGGTGGGTGTGAAAAGTGTGTTGAGGAAAGGGCGAGGAGCGGAGGGTGAAAAAAATGTGTAGCCCAGGCTGGCCTCGAACTCGTGATCCTCCTGCCTCTGCCTCCTTCAGCAAATCCTACCGGCGTGCGCCACCACTACCGGGAGCGGACGCCGGCCGCTAGGCCCTACTTCAACCCTACCAACGATGACGACACAACACCCGACGCGCTCCCACACTCCTACCTCACCACTGCCCACACACCACCAGCGCAGCCTCACCTCACACACATCGCACTCACAACGCAAGCCCGCACACACAAACACAACAACAACAACTAACTACGCTCCCTACTATGCCCGAACAACACTCTTCACTCCCTCCCTCCCTCCCTCCCTCCCTCCCTCCCTCCCTCCCTCCCTCCCTCCCTGCCTCGCACCGGACTCCCGTGACACGGCGACACCTGCCGGGCGCTCCGGGAACCAACACTCGCCGTCGCCTCGGAACCCGGAACCCCGAACCCCCACTTTGTGCCAGTCCTAGTAGTACTATGATCCAGTTCTCCTCAGCTTCCCCTCCCCCGGAAATTACTGGTTAAGGGTAGTATTACATGAAATCCGCTAGGAACCAATAAGAAAATTATTTTTAATATTCTTTAAAATGAAAAAATGAACCTAATGTTAGAAACACAGCAAAGTAGAGATGTCGAATGCCAAAAAAGGAAAAAAAAATCTAACAATGTGATGGGTACAGCATACCATGACAGGGAGTGCCATCAGTAGGTCGCGGTGGCGACATCTCAGTGTCTTATGGCAGCTCTTCTAAAAAATAGTTTTTTCTCTATTACTTGACCTTATTCTGGACATTGCCTATTTCTATTTCGTTTGTGCAGGACTGCTTTTCATTTGGCCTTGGTGTGCATAATTACTATATCTGAGTTTCCTATTTCTTTCTCCTTCTGCTCCGGTTAATTCTATTAAACTAGAGGTTCCTCGATGAAATGGTTCTCTAACAATTGAAAATTGGGACATAGGGGCCCAGCAGAGCACAGTCCTAATGACCCAGTTGCATGATGTGTGTTCTTATCTTGGAAACAATGCAATAACTGCACTATAGTAGTTCCATATCAATGTTTGACTTTCAAAGAAAGTGTGAAGAAATTATTAGAAAATGATTCAGAGCCAACATTGGGACCCCAAGAAGAAAAAAAAAAGCTATTGAAGTTATGAAATAAGCTTTGCACAACATTTGAAAGTGGTTCCTGGATAAGAAAGTACAGAATACATAAAATTATATACTAGTAAAACTAAATCGAAACACTGGGACGCTTCGGAGCATCATTGTGTGCAATGTACAGAAGCACAAATCTAGCAGAACTACTGAGTTAAGGGTTAACTTGATTCTTTCTGGCCACTGCCTGGCAGCTTTGCCATGGTCATTTATCAGTAGAGCTTCACAGGAAACTTCAAGCTCGGAGCTCTGAGCTCTGAAGTATAAGTCAAAAGTGAAAGTTTAATTAATGATAAGTTTGCAATTATTATTATTTTGGCCAAAAGCCTGGAAATAGGAAAAGCTTGAAACTTTAGGGAATAATTTTAATTAATTCTTTGTGGGATGTGGTTATTCTTTTGAATTTAATTTGGCAATGATTATACAATGTTTTGGGGTTTTGTTTTGTTTTGTTTTATCTGCTCTTGGAGTATCAATGAAAGACTGGGGCAAGAGAATGGCTATTGAGCAAGTGAGAAAGCATGTGAGGTGAACGTAGAGAACATGAGAAGAGCATGTGAAGAGTTAGTGAGGCGAGAATATGAGGTATGTATGGGGAGAGAGAGAGAGAAGAGAGAAGAGAGGAAGAGAAACTCTAAGCCTTGAAAAATTGCCTGTCAGTTTATTTCAAAAAGCAGTCTTTATATTTATTATGCATCTTCCAGATATTCCTGCTTCCAGTTGAGAACTCCTATCCTGTGTGGAGGCTGAACCCCCAACAACAGTGAACATGGAAATTTAAGAAAATTGGAATGGAAAAAGCAGAAAGTCAAGAGAAATAAGGAAATAAGTGCATTATAAACACATTTTTTTTTCCTTCTCCTACTGAGTCTGTATGTACATCAGTGTCTAGGACTGGGATTAAAAACATGTCCACAAAATCCTTATTTCCTCCTTTCTTTAATTTTTTTTTAATATTTATTTATATGAGTACACTGTAGCTGTCTTCAGACACACCAGAAGAGGGCATCAGATCCCATTACAGATGGTTGTGAGCCACCATGTGGTTGCTGGGAATTGATTCAGGACCTCTGGTAGAACAGTCAGTGTTCTTACCTACTCAGCCATCTCTGCTGGCCCTTTCCTTAATTTTTATGTGAATACTAACTTACTTGAATTCCTTTTTTTAATTAAGTAGTGTGTGTGTGTGTGTTTGTGTGTGTGTGTGTGTGTTATTTCTATGTCTATCTTTCAGCCTATATCAGTGTATAGTTAGAGAACTGGAAGGAAGTTATTTTTTCATTCCACCATTGGTAGCTTGGTGTTTGCACTCTGGCTGTTCCACTACAGTACCTGTCCTCTGATTGCTGAGCCATTTGCTAGCTCCTGACTTCTCTTTAGAATAGTAGTTCTCTATAGAGCAGCACTGCTATTCCAGAGAATGCTATGAATATCATATCAGTTATTTTAGTAAAATGTCAAGTTTTGTGCTTCATATAGCATTGTCTGGTTTTCATTGCTGTTTATTTTTTATTGTTTGTTAAACATTGATGGCTTCTGAAGGAAACGGCAAGAAAAACGGCAAGAAAATTCGTACTTTTTCTCCCCCGGTAGAGTTCCTATTTCAGCTGCCTGAGAAGCTTTGACCTCCAATTTATTTTTGTCCCCTGTACTGTTGAGTCGACAAAAGCCGAGCTGACTCCGATTCTCTCGTTCTCAAGAAAATGCGGGGTCACATTCTCAGTCTCCTCTTGATTTAAAACTTACTTCCTTTTTTTTTTTTTTTTTTTTTTTTTTTTTTTTTGGTTTTTCGAGACAGGGTTTCTCTGTATAGCCCTGGCTGTCCTGGAACTCACATTGTAGACCAGGCTAGCCTCGAACTCAGAAATCCGCCTGCCTCTGCCTCCAGAGTGCTGGGATTAAAGGCGTGCGCCACCACGCCCGGCTCTAAAACTTACTTTCTTAATTCATCGCTTTTAATACTCTCAGGATTCCTGCAATTGTAGCGGGGGCGGGGGGGGGGGAGGGGGCGGGGGGAGCTATTTTGCATACCGATTACCCAGCATGCTTTGAATCAGACGTTATCCGGAAGCCCTGTAAGGTCATTGAATTGTAAATAGATTTTTCTTCTAAATTAAATACTTTTCTGTTGTTTTATTATTACGTATGAGGTATATGTTTGGAATACACAAACATATTTTTAACAGTTTCAGCTGGGTTGAGATTGGGATCGAGGGGTGCGAGGGTGGGGCATGGTGGGTTGGGAGAGTCTCTGCAAGCACCGGGGGTCGCAGAGTAAGGATCCCAGCGAGGCAATAGAGGAATCTGCTTCAACAGGACTCAGGCTCCCTTTTGCTAGTCTTGCTTTTTTATTATTATTACTAGATATTCACTTCATTGACATTTCAAATGCTATCCCCAAAGTCCCCTATACCCTGCCCCCGCCCTGCTCCCCAACCCACCCACTCCTGCTTCCTGGCCCAGGCATACCCCTCTACTGGGGCATATGATCTTTGCAAGACCAAGGGCCTCTCCTCTCATTGATGGCCGACTAGGCCATCCTCTGTTACATATGCAACACAGCTCTGGGGGTGGGGGGTGGTACTGGTTAGTTCATATTGTTGTTCCTCCTATTAGTCTTGCTCTTTGGTAAACAGGCTTGGCCATTCTACCAACTACCTGTAGCTGATGTGACAATGGTTCAAGGCAAGGCAGCCAAGGCAAGGATAAAAGACCTTTGCCTGGTAGTAGGCCTGCAAATGATAGTGTTAGCTTCCTTCCTTCCTTCCTTCCTTCCTTCCTTCCTTCCTTCCTTCCTTCCTTCCTTCCTTCCTTCCTGTAAGAACAAAAAATGTGTTGGAGAAGAACTGGGGCAAGGGTCTGAAAAGAGTTTGCTAAAAGACAAAAGGGAGGAGGCGAGGCATGTGTTGGAATGGAACACATGGAAGCCCAAATGAAGCAAAGGCCAAGGCCAACGGCAAGGGCGAGGCAAAAGGAGTGGTTGTGTTGTGGCAAGGGGGACGAAGGGCAGGGCCAAAGAGAGTATTGGTGTGGTCGGGACGCTGCCCTCCCTGGTGGAGCTTTTGCCCAGAGTAGGCGCAAGGGAGCTGTCCAAGGAGTCCAGTGCGAGCGTGTTTTGCGAGGAGAAGGCACACCGTGCTCTGCGTGTGTGTGTGTGTGTGTGTGTGTGTGTGTGTGTGTGTGTTCCGTGTATTTGTTCGTGGAGCAAAGGGAAGCAAGGCGAGGCGAAGGAGAAGGGAGTGAAGGGGCATGAAGGTCAGGAAGAGCATGAAGGTCCCGGTGGGGTGGGGTGGGGTGGTGTGGGCGTGGGTATGGGTGTGGGTGTGGGTCGGTATTGTGGACAGAGGCTGTTGAGAGCGCGTGAGCTGGCAAGGGTGTGAGGCATCCAAGTGTGGTGTGGGCGTGTGCAGTTGTGGTGGTGCCGGGGCCGCGGGTGGGCCTCGGGTGTGAAGAAGAGTGCAAAGAAGAGGAGGAGCGCAGGGGGGTGGGTGTGAAAAGTGTGTTGAGGAAAGGGCGAGGAGCGGAGGGTGAAAAAAATGTGTAGCCCAGGCTGGCCTCGAACTCGTGATCCTCCTGCCTCTGCCTCCTTCAGCAAATCCTACCGGCGTGCGCCACCACTACCGGCAGCGGACGCTGGCCGCTAGGCCCTACTTCAACCCTACCAACGATGACGACACAACACCCGACGCGCTCCCACACTCCTACCTCACCACTGCCCACACACCACCAGCGCAGCCTCACCTCACACACACCGCACTCACAACGCAAGCCCGCACACACAAACACAACAACAACAACTAACTACGCTCCCTACTATGCCCGAACAACACTCTTCACTCCCTCCCTCCCTCCCTCCCTCCCTCCCTCCCTCCCAGCCTCGCACCGGACTCCCGTGACACGGCGACACCTGCCGGGCGCTCCGGGAACCAACACTCGCCGCCGCCTCGGAACCCGGAACCCGGAACCCCCACTTTGTGCCAGTCCTAGTAGTACTATGATCCAGTTCTCCTCAGCTTCCCCTCCCCCGGAAATTACTGGTTAAGGGTAGTATTACATGAAATCCGCTAGGAACCAATAAGAAAATTATTTTTAATATTCTTTAAAATGAAAAAATGAACCTAATGTTAGAAACACAGCAAAGTAGAGATGTCGAATGCCAAAAAAGGAAAAAAAAATCTAACAATGTGATGGGTACAGCATACCATGACAGGGAGTGCCATCAGTAGGTCGCGGTGGCGACATCTCAGTGTCTTATGGCAGCTCTTCTAAAAAATAGTTTTTTCTCTATTACTTGACCTTATTCTGGACATTGCCTATTTCTATTTCGTTTGTGCAGGACTGCTTTTCATTTGGCCTTGGTGTGCATAATTACTATATCTGAGTTTCCTATTTCTTTCTCCTTCTGCTCCGGTTAATTCTATTAAACTAGAGGTTCCTCGATGAAATGGTTCTCTAACAATTGAAAATTGGGACATAGGGGCCCAGCAGAGCACAGTCCTAATGACCCAGTTGCATGATGTGTGTTCTTATCTTGGAAACAATGCAATAACTGCACTATAGTAGTTCCATATCAATGTTTGACTTTCAAAGAAAGTGTGAAGAAATTATTAGAAAATGATTCAGAGCCAACATTGGGACCCCAAGAAGAAAAAAAAAAGCTATTGAAGTTATGAAATAAGCTTTGCACAACATTTGAAAGTGGTTCCTGGATAAGAAAGTACAGAATACATAAAATTATATACTAGTAAAACTAAATCGAAACACTGGGACGCTTCGGAGCATCATTGTGTGCAATGTACAGAAGCACAAATCTAGCAGAACTACTGAGTTAAGGGTTAACTTGATTCTTTCTGGCCACTGCCTGGCAGCTTTGCCATGGTCATTTATCAGTAGAGCTTCACAGGAAACTTCAAGCTCGGAGCTCTGAGCTCTGAAGTATAAGTCAAAAGTGAAAGTTTAATTAATGATAAGTTTGCAATTATTATTATTTTGGCCAAAAGCCTGGAAATAGGAAAAGCTTGAAACTTTAGGGAATAATTTTAATTAATTCTTTGTGGGATGTGGTTATTCTTTTGAATTTAATTTGGCAATGATTATACAATGTTTTGGGGTTTTGTTTTGTTTTGTTTTATCTGCTCTTGGAGTATCAATGAAAGACTGGGGCAAGAGAATGGCTATTGAGCAAGTGAGAAAGCATGTGAGGTGAACGTAGAGAACATGAGAAGAGCATGTGAAGAGTTAGTGAGGCGAGAATATGAGGTATGTATGGGGAGAGAGAGAGAGAAGAGAGAAGAGAGGAAGAGAAACTCTAAGCCTTGAAAAATTGCCTGTCAGTTTATTTCAAAAAGCAGTCTTTATATTTATTATGCATCTTCCAGATATTCCTGCTTCCAGTTGAGAACTCCTATCCTGTGTGGAGGCTGAACCCCCAACAACAGTGAACATGGAAATTTAAGAAAATTGGAATGGAAAAAGCAGAAAGTCAAGAGAAATAAGGAAATAAGTGCATTATAAACACATTTTTTTTTCCTTCTCCTACTGAGTCTGTATGTACATCAGTGTCTAGGACTGGGATTAAAAACATGTCCACAAAATCCTTATTTCCTCCTTTCTTTAATTTTTTTTTAATATTTATTTATATGAGTACACTGTAGCTGTCTTCAGACACACCAGAAGAGGGCATCAGATCCCATTACAGATGGTTGTGAGCCACCATGTGGTTGCTGGGAATTGATTCAGGACCTCTGGTAGAACAGTCAGTGTTCTTACCTACTCAGCCATCTCTGCTGGCCCTTTCCTTAATTTTTATGTGAATACTAACTTACTTGAATTCCTTTTTTTAATTAAGTAGTGTGTGTGTGTGTGTTTGTGTGTGTGTGTGTGTGTTATTTCTATGTCTATCTTTCAGCCTATATCAGTGTATAGTTAGAGAACTGGAAGGAAGTTATTTTTTCATTCCACCATTGGTAGCTTGGTGTTTGCACTCTGGCTGTTCCACTACAGTACCTGTCCTCTGATTGCTGAGCCATTTGCTAGCTCCTGACTTCTCTTTAGAATAGTAGTTCTCTATAGAGCAGCACTGCTATTCCAGAGAATGCTATGAATATCATATCAGTTATTTTAGTAAAATGTCAAGTTTTGTGCTTCATATAGCATTGTCTGGTTTTCATTGCTGTTTATTTTTTATTGTTTGTTAAACATTGATGGCTTCTGAAGGAAACGGCAAGAAAAACGGCAAGAAAATTCGTACTTTTTCTCCCCCGGTAGAGTTCCTATTTCAGCTGCCTGAGAAGCTTTGACCTCCAATTTATTTTTGTCCCCTGTACTGTTGAGTCGACAAAAGCCGAGCTGACTCCGATTCTCTCGTTCTCAAGAAAATGCGGGGTCACATTCTCAGTCTCCTCTTGATTTAAAACTTACTTCCTTTTTTTTTTTTTTTTTTTTGGTTTTTCGAGACAGGGTTTCTCTGTATAGCCCTGGCTGTCCTGGAACTCACATTGTAGACCAGGCTAGCCTCGAACTCAGAAATCCGCCTGCCTCTGCCTCCAGAGTGCTGGGATTAAAGGCGTGCGCCACCACGCCCGGCTCTAAAACTTACTTTCTTAATTCATCGCTTTTAATACTCTCAGGATTCCTGCAATTGTAGCGGGGGCGGGGGGGGGGGGGAGGGGGGCGGGGGGAGCTATTTTGCATACCGATTACCCAGCATGCTTTGAATCAGACGTTATCCGGAAGCCCTGTAAGGTCATTGAATTGTAAATAGATTTTTCTTCTAAATTAAATACTTTTCTGTTGTTTTATTATTACGTATGAGGTATATGTTTGGAATACACAAACATATTTTTAACAGTTTCAGCTGGGTTGAGATTGGGATCGAGGGGTGCGAGGGTGGGGCATGGTGGGTTGGGAGAGTCTCTGCAAGCACCGGGGGTCGCAGAGTAAGGATCCCAGCGAGGCAATAGAGGAATCTGCTTCAACAGGACTCAGGCTCCCTTTTGCTAGTCTTGCTTTTTTATTATTATTACTAGATATTCACTTCATTGACATTTCAAATGCTATCCCCAAAGTCCCCTATACCCTGCCCCCGCCCTGCTCCCCAACCCACCCACTCCTGCTTCCTGGCCCAGGCATACCCCTCTACTGGGGCATATGATCTTTGCAAGACCAAGTGCCTCTCCTCTCATTGATGGCCGACTAGGCCATCCTCTGTTACATATGCAACACAGCTCTGGGGGTGGGGGGTGGTACTGGTTAGTTCATATTGTTGTTCCTCCTATTAGTCTTGCTCTTTGGTAAACAGGCTTGGCCATTCTACCAACTACCTGTAGCTGATGTGACAATGGTTCAAGGCAAGGCAGCCAAGGCAAGGATAAAAGACCTTTGCCTGGTAGTAGGCCTGCAAATGATAGTGTTAGCTTCCTTCCTTCCTTCCTTCCTTCCTTCCTTCCTTCCTTCCTTCCTTCCTGTAAGAACAAAAAATGTGTTGGAGAAGAACTGGGGCAAGGGTCTGAAAAGAGTTTGCTAAAAGACAAAAGGGAGGAGGCGAGGCATGTGTTGGAATGGAACACATGGAAGCCCAAATGAAGCAAAGGCCAAGGCCAACGGCAAGGGCGAGGCAAAAGGAGTGGTTGTGTTGTGGCAAGGGGGGCGAAGGGCAGGACCAAAGAGAGTATTGGTGTGGTCGGGACGCTGCCCTCCCTGGTGGAGCTTTTGCCCAGAGTAGGCGCAAGGGAGCTGTCCAAGGAGTCCAGTGCGAGCGTGTTTTGCGAGGAGAAGGCACACCGTGCTCTGCGTGTGTGTGTGTGGGTGTGTGTGTGTGTGTGTGTGTGTGTGTTCCGTGTATTTGTTCGTGGAGCAAAGGGAAGCAAGGCGAGGCGAAGGAGAAGGGAGTGAAGGGGCATGAAGGTCAGGAAGAGCATGAAGGTCCCGGTGGGGTGGGGTGGTGTGGGCGTGGGTATGGGTGTGGGTGTGGGTGTGGGTGTGGGTCGGTATTGTGGACAGAGGCTGTTGAGAGCGCGTGAGCTGGCAAGGGTGTGAGGCATCCAAGTGTGTTGTGGGCGTGTGCAGTTGTGGTGGTGCCGGGGCCGCGGGTGGGCCTCGGGTGTGAAGAAGAGTGCAAAGAAGAGGAGGAGCGCAGGGGGGTGGGTGTGAAAAGTGAGTTGAGGAAAGGGCGAGGAGCGGAGGGTGAAAAAAATGTGTAGCCCAGGCTGGCCTCGAACTCGTGATCCTCCTGCCTCTGCCTCCTTCAGCAAATCCTACCGGCGTGCGCCACCACTACCGGCAGCGGACGCCGGCCGCTAGGCCCTACTTCAACCCTACCAACGATGACGACACAACACCCGACACGCCCCCACACTCCTACCTCACCACAGCCCACACACCACCAGCGCAGCCTCACCTCACACACACCGCACTCACAACGCAAGCCCGCACACACAAACACAACAACAACAACTAACTACGCTCCCTACTACGCCCGAACAACACTCTTCACTCCCTCCCTCCCTCCCTCCCTCCCTCCCTCCCTCCCTCCCTGCCTCGCACCGGACTCCCGTGACACGGCGACACCTGCCGGGCGCGCCGGGAACCGACACTCGCCGCCGACCCGGAACCCGGAACCCCGAACCCCCACGTGCCGACCGACCGACGACTCTTGCCGCCCGATCACAACTCTCTCGGACAACGCTCACAACAAGCACCCGCACCACCCCGCACCGCAAGGCACAAAGACGCCTTGCTCCGACACCTTGGCCTCTCCTCGCTGGCGACCGAGCAACACCAAAACCGCAAACTCCCAACGCTCGCTGGCCTTCGTCTCCACCGGACCTCCGTCCTCCCGGACCTCGAGGCCTCGCTCACACTTCTCCCTCCACTCCTCAAGCGAGCCCGGAGGCTCAGCGGGAGCACCCCGTGCTCCCACCTGGTGCTCCTCCAACACCCACAGCTCTGCTTTTCTTTCTTCCCTTTCTGGAAGGCCTGGGCCTTGGGCCACGAGACCACCCTGACCACAGTCAGTCCCCGGGGCCAGGAGCCAGCCCCTCCACTTGGACCCACACAGTTCCCCACACTCGGGACCCCACGCCCACGCGGACTGGGACTTCCCTCCCGTGCTAGCCTCGCAGGAAGAACTACAGTGGGCAAGTGAGCCTCCTGGAATCGCCCCACCGGTCCACCGGCCCAGACTTGTGCTCGGCTCTGCTGGGTGTATCCTGGAGAAGCAGGGCCCCAGGACCTTTGGCCCAGCATGGCTTCTTACTCCTGAGGGGCCTGTCTTCTCCTGCCTCTCTTTGCTAGATCCCTCATGGCCCTGGTGTGCTGGGATTGGGCAAGGCAAGACACTCATTGCCTGCAACCTCCTGTGATTGCCCTCCTGGGTGATGCCCACCACCCCACCCCACCCCACCCAACCCAACCCAACCCAACCCCTGCTCTGATGGGCCAGAGTCTTGCGGATCAACCTGAGGAGGAATCCTCTTGAGATAATGCTGTTGAGATGAATTCATGATCAGATGCAATTCCTTGATTTGGTCTAAGTCCTTTCAGGAAGTTAGTTGGATTTAAATAATGGGGGACGGGGGTTTGGGGAGACTTAGGGTAGTCGACAGAAAGTCTACTTCGGGATCAAGACTAGAATGTTCCCCTTCCTCATAGAACAGCAAGAGAGCTGCATCCTTGAGAGAAGGAGCACATGAGCTTCCGTGCCTTCCAAGCATGTACTCGTAGGAGCAAGAAAATTAGGCCTGGGACAAGTTCCTGCTCACAGAGAGCATCCGTTCAACCTTGGGCCTGACTTCCTGGATCTTGTGATCTAAGCCTGTGGCCGTTAAGTGCTCGGTGTGCACCTCAAAGAGACACACGGCTAGGAATAAACAGCAAATCGTTCTATTAGGAGGAGTGTCAGAATAGAGGGTAGGCGATTGCCCAGATTACCTGAACAACAACACTTCCAAACGAAACAAAACAAAAGGAAAGGAAACGAAAGGTGTACAACACATGATGATCGGTCTCCTGCTAAATACAAAGTGTCACCAGTCAAGAAGCATAGAAAAAAACATAAAACACTTGCTAACCTAGGCTCGATGATTGCCTTAAACTTTGTTCATCAGTTAAGACGAGAGTTAAGTCCAACTTGTGGAGAGAAAGAAGGATGGCAAATGTTTCTTAGGCGTGAATGTCAAAACAAAAATATGTCATCAAGACTCCTGTAGTTTTCTTTTGTGGGATGATTTTAATCTGGTTTTGGAAGAATATGTTTCTGGGGTGATGACTTTTAGAGAATATGTGACCTGTGGCTACGAGGTAATCTTCTTACACACAGAGAGTGCTGTCTTGGGTGGTATAAAAAGGCTGAGAGAAAAACAAGAAACAAAACAACAAAAACAATGTTCTTGGCGCCAGCACGTTTCCATCCACCAAATGTGCACATGTGGAGATGTGGCTATGGAGATGTGGGTGTGGGTAAAACGGTTGGAGCCTGCTTATTGGAGCTCGCTCCATCCAACTGATATGTCTGCCTGTCTATCTGTCTGTCGGTGCTGTCTGTGTGAATGTACGAACTTATGTGTATGTGTGAAGCTGTTGGAGTTTCTTGCTTTCTACACTCTGTGTGTGTGTTTGTGTGTGTGTGTGTGTGTGTTGGTGTCTGTGTTTGCTTGTGATTTCCCCCCCCCAACCCCTTTACTCTTTACATTTTCCAGGGTTCAGCAACCCTCTCTCGATCACAGGGAGTGCCTCCCCTGCCCCAATATGTGAAACTTTATTCCCTTAGAGTAAAGTGGAGCGTAGGCCCCACCCCACCCCCAACCCTGCCAATTCCTCACTCAGCCTTCCTCAGTTAACGCTGTGGGGTCCATGCTGGCCTTGGCAGACTGTAAGGACAGAGTTGACTGGGCCCACCGAGGTGGGAGTTCTGGGCGGTCTCCGGTGGAGTGGTGGAGTAGTGGATGGGTTGAGATTGGGATCGAGGGGTGCGAGGGTGGGGCATGGTGGGTTGGGAGAGTCTCTGCAAGCACCGGGGGTCGCAGAGTAAGGATCCCAGCGAGGCAATAGAGGAATCTGCTTCAACAGGACTCAGGCTCCCTTTTGCTAGTCTTGCTTTTTTATTATTATTACTAGATATTCACTTCATTGACATTTCAAATGCTATCCCCAAAGTCCCCTATACCCTGCCCCCGCCCTGCTCCCCAACCCACCCACTCCTGCTTCCTGGCCCAGGCATACCCCTCTACTGGGGCATATGATCTTTGCAAGACCAAGGGCCTCTCCTCTCATTGATGGCCGACTAGGCCATCCTCTGTTACATATGCAACACAGCTCTGGGGGTGGGGGGTGGTACTGGTTAGTTCATATTGTTGTTCCTCCTATTAGTCTTGCTCTTTGGTAAACAGGCTTGGCCATTCTACCAACTACCTGTAGCTGATGTGACAATGGTTCAAGGCAAGGCAGCCAAGGCAAGGATAAAAGACCTTTGCCTGGTAGTAGGCCTGCAAATGATAGTGTTAGCTTCCTTCCTTCCTTCCTTCCTTCCTTCCTTCCTTCCTTCCTTCCTTCCTTCCTTCCTTCCTGTAAGAACAAAAAATGTGTTGGAGAAGAACTGGGGCAAGGGTCTGAAAAGAGTTTGCTAAAAGACAAAAGGGAGGAGGCGAGGCATGTGTTGGAATGGAACACATGGAAGCCCAAATGAAGCAAAGGCCAAGGCCAACGGCAAGGGCGAGGCAAAAGGAGTGGTTGTGTTGTGGCAAGGGGGGCGAAGGGCAGGGCCAAAGAGAGTATTGGTGTGGTCGGGACGCTGCCCTCCCTGGTGGAGCTTTTGCCCAGAGTAGGCGCAAGGGAGCTGTCCAAGGAGTCCAGTGCGAGCGTGTTTTGCGAGGAGAAGGCACACCGTGCTCTGCGTGTGTGTGTGTGTGTGTGTGTGTGTGTGTGTGTGTGTGTGTGTGTTCCGTGTATTTGTTCGTGGAGCAAAGGGAAGCAAGGCGAGGCGAAGGAGAAGGGAGTGAAGGGGCATGAAGGTCAGGAAGAGCATGAAGGTCCCGGTGGGGTGGGGTGGGGTGGGCGTGGGTGTGGGTGTGGGTGTGGGTGTGGGTCGGTATTGTGGACAGAGGCTGTTGAGAGCGCGTGAGCTGGCAAGGGTGTGAGGCATCCAAGTGTGGTGTGGGCGTGTGCAGTTGTGGTGGTGCCGGGGCCGCGGGTGGGCCTCGGGTGTGAAGAAGAGTGCAAAGAAGAGGAGGAGCGCAGGGGGGTGGGTGTGAAAAGTGTGTTGAGGAAAGGGCGAGGAGCGGAGGGTGAAAAAAATGTGTAGCCCAGGCTGGCCTCGAACTCGTGATCCTCCTGCCTCTGCCTCCTTCAGCAAATCCTACCGGCGTGCGCCACCACTACCGGCAGCGGACGCCGGCCGCTAGGCCCTACTTCAACCCTACCAACGATGACGACACAACACCCGACGCGCTCCCACACTCCTACCTCACCACTGCCCACACACCACCAGCGCAGCCTCACCTCACACACACCGCACTCACAACGCAAGCCCGCACACACAAACACAACAACAACAACTAACTACGCTCCCTACTATGCCCGAACAACACTCTTCACTCCCTCCCTCCCTCCCTCCCTCCCTCCCTCCCTCCCTCCCTCCCAGCCTCGCACCGGACTCCCGTGACACGGCGACACCTGCCGGGCGCTCCGGGAACCAACACTCGCCGCCGCCTCGGAACCCGGAACCCCGAACCCCCACTTTGTGCCAGTCCTAGTAGTACTATGATCCAGTTCTCCTCAGCTTCCCCTCCCCCGGAAATTACTGGTTAAGGGTAGTATTACATGAAATCCGCTAGGAACCAATAAGAAAATTATTTTTAATATTCTTTAAAATGAAAAAATGAACCTAATGTTAGAAACACAGCAAAGTAGAGATGTCGAATGCCAAAAAAGGAAAAAAAAATCTAACAATGTGATGGGTACAGCATACCATGACAGGGAGTGCCATCAGTAGGTCGCGGTGGCGACATCTCAGTGTCTTATGGCAGCTCTTCTAAAAAATAGTTTTTTCTCTATTACTTGACCTTATTCTGGACATTGCCTATTTCTATTTCGTTTGTGCAGGACTGCTTTTCATTTGGCCTTGGTGTGCATAATTACTATATCTGAGTTTCCTATTTCTTTCTCCTTCTGCTCCGGTTAATTCTATTAAACTAGAGGTTCCTCGATGAAATGGTTCTCTAACAATTGAAAATTGGGACATAGGGGCCCAGCAGAGCACAGTCCTAATGACCCAGTTGCATGATGTGTGTTCTTATCTTGGAAACAATGCAATAACTGCACTATAGTAGTTCCATATCAATGTTTGACTTTCAAAGAAAGTGTGAAGAAATTATTAGAAAATGATTCAGAGCCAACATTGGGACCCCAAGAAGAAAAAAAAAAGCTATTGAAGTTATGAAATAAGCTTTGCACAACATTTGAAAGTGGTTCCTGGATAAGAAAGTACAGAATACATAAAATTATATACTAGTAAAACTAAATCGAAACACTGGGACGCTTCGGAGCATCATTGTGTGCAATGTACAGAAGCACAAATCTAGCAGAACTACTGAGTTAAGGGTTAACTTGATTCTTTCTGGCCACTGCCTGGCAGCTTTGCCATGGTCATTTATCAGTAGAGCTTCACAGGAAACTTCAAGCTCGGAGCTCTGAGCTCTGAAGTATAAGTCAAAAGTGAAAGTTTAATTAATGATAAGTTTGCAATTATTATTATTTTGGCCAAAAGCCTGGAAATAGGAAAAGCTTGAAACTTTAGGGAATAATTTTAATTAATTCTTTGTGGGATGTGGTTATTCTTTTGAATTTAATTTGGCAATGATTATACAATGTTTTGGGGTTTTGTTTTGTTTTGTTTTATCTGCTCTTGGAGTATCAATGAAAGACTGGGGCAAGAGAATGGCTATTGAGCAAGTGAGAAAGCATGTGAGGTGAACGTAGAGAACATGAGAAGAGCATGTGAAGAGTTAGTGAGGCGAGAATATGAGGTATGTATGGGGAGAGAGAGAGAGAAGAGAGAAGAGAGGAAGAGAAACTCTAAGCCTTGAAAAATTGCCTGTCAGTTTATTTCAAAAAGCAGTCTTTATATTTATTATGCATCTTCCAGATATTCCTGCTTCCAGTTGAGAACTCCTATCCTGTGTGGAGGCTGAACCCCCAACAACAGTGAACATGGAAATTTAAGAAAATTGGAATGGAAAAAGCAGAAAGTCAAGAGAAATAAGGAAATAAGTGCATTATAAACACATTTTTTTTTCCTTCTCCTACTGAGTCTGTATGTACATCAGTGTCTAGGACTGGGATTAAAAACATGTCCACAAAATCCTTATTTCCTCCTTTCTTTAATTTTTTTTTAATATTTATTTATATGAGTACACTGTAGCTGTCTTCAGACACACCAGAAGAGGGCATCAGATCCCATTACAGATGGTTGTGAGCCACCATGTGGTTGCTGGGAATTGATTCAGGACCTCTGGTAGAACAGTCAGTGTTCTTACCTACTCAGCCATCTCTGCTGGCCCTTTCCTTAATTTTTATGTGAATACTAACTTACTTGAATTCCTTTTTTTAATTAAGTAGTGTGTGTGTGTGTGTTTGTGTGTGTGTGTGTGTGTTATTTCTATGTCTATCTTTCAGCCTATATCAGTGTATAGTTAGAGAACTGGAAGGAAGTTATTTTTTCATTCCACCATTGGTAGCTTGGTGTTTGCACTCTGGCTGTTCCACTACAGTACCTGTCCTCTGATTGCTGAGCCATTTGCTAGCTCCTGACTTCTCTTTAGAATAGTAGTTCTCTATAGAGCAGCACTGCTATTCCAGAGAATGCTATGAATATCATATCAGTTATTTTAGTAAAATGTCAAGTTTTGTGCTTCATATAGCATTGTCTGGTTTTCATTGCTGTTTATTTTTTATTGTTTGTTAAACATTGATGGCTTCTGAAGGAAACGGCAAGAAAAACGGCAAGAAAATTCGTACTTTTTCTCCCCCGGTAGAGTTCCTATTTCAGCTGCCTGAGAAGCTTTGACCTCCAATTTATTTTTGTCCCCTGTACTGTTGAGTCGACAAAAGCCGAGCTGACTCCGATTCTCTCGTTCTCAAGAAAATGCGGGGTCACATTCTCAGTCTCCTCTTGATTTAAAACTTACTTCCTTTTTTTTTTTTTTTTTTTTTTTTTTTTTTTTTTTTTTTTGGTTTTTCGAGACAGGGTTTCTCTGTATAGCCCTGGCTGTCCTGGAACTCACATTGTAGACCAGGCTAGCCTCGAACTCAGAAATCCGCCTGCCTCTGCCTCCAGAGTGCTGGGATTAAAGGCGTGCGCCACCACGCCCGGCTCTAAAACTTACTTTCTTAATTCATCGCTTTTAATACTCTCAGGATTCCTGCAATTGTAGCGGGGGCGGGGGGGGGGGGGGGGGGAGGGGGCGGGGGGAGCTATTTTGCATACCGATTACCCAGCATGCTTTGAATCAGACGTTATCCGGAAGCCCTGTAAGGTCATTGAATTGTAAATAGATTTTTCTTCTAAATTAAATACTTTTCTGTTGTTTTATTATTACGTATGAGGTATATGTTTGGAATACACAAACATATTTTTAACAGTTTCAGCTGGGTTGAGATTGGGATCGAGGGGTGCGAGGGTGGGGCATGGTGGGTTGGGAGAGTCTCTGCAAGCACCGGGGGTCGCAGAGTAAGGATCCCAGCGAGGCAATAGAGGAATCTGCTTCAACAGGACTCAGGCTCCCTTTTGCTAGTCTTGCTTTTTTATTATTATTACTAGATATTCACTTCATTGACATTTCAAATGCTATCCCCAAAGTCCCCTATACCCTGCCCCCGCCCTGCTCCCCAACCCACCCACTCCTGCTTCCTGGCCCAGGCATACCCCTCTACTGGGGCATATGATCTTTGCAAGACCAAGTGCCTCTCCTCTCATTGATGGCCGACTAGGCCATCCTCTGTTACATATGCAACACAGCTCTGGGGGTGGGGGGTGGTACTGGTTAGTTCATATTGTTGTTCCTCCTATTAGTCTTGCTCTTTGGTAAACAGGCTTGGCCATTCTACCAACTACCTGTAGCTGATGTGACAATGGTTCAAGGCAAGGCAGCCAAGGCAAGGATAAAAGACCTTTGCCTGGTAGTAGGCCTGCAAATGATAGTGTTAGCTTCCTTCCTTCCTTCCTTCCTTCCTTCCTTCCTTCCTTCCTTCCTTCCTTCCTTCCTTCCTTCCTTCCTGTAAGAACAAAAAATGTGTTGGAGAAGAACTGGGGCAAGGGTCTGAAAAGAGTTTGCTAAAAGACAAAAGGGAGGAGGCGAGGCATGTGTTGGAATGGAACACATGGAAGCCCAAATGAAGCAAAGGCCAAGGCCAACGGCAAGGGCGAGGCAAAAGGAGTGGTTGTGTTGTGGCAAGGGGGGCGAAGGGCAGGACCAAAGAGAGTATTGGTGTGGTCGGGACGCTGCCCTCCCTGGTGGAGCTTTTGCCCAGAGTAGGCGCAAGGGAGCTGTCCAAGGAGTCCAGTGCGAGCGTGTTTTGCGAGGAGAAGGCACACCGTGCTCTGCGTGTGTGTGTGTGGGTGTGTGTGTGTGTGTGTGTGTGTGTGTTCCGTGTATTTGTTCGTGGAGCAAAGGGAAGCAAGGCGAGGCGAAGGAGAAGGGAGTGAAGGGGCATGAAGGTCAGGAAGAGCATGAAGGTCCCGGTGGGGTGGGGTGGTGTGGGCGTGGGTATGGGTGTGGGTGTGGGTGTGGGTGTGGGTCGGTATTGTGGACAGAGGCTGTTGAGAGCGCGTGAGCTGGCAAGGGTGTGAGGCATCCAAGTGTGTTGTGGGCGTGTGCAGTTGTGGTGGTGCCGGGGCCGCGGGTGGGCCTCGGGTGTGAAGAAGAGTGCAAAGAAGAGGAGGAGCGCAGGGGGGTGGGTGTGAAAAGTGAGTTGAGGAAAGGGCGAGGAGCGGAGGGTGAAAAAAATGTGTAGCCCAGGCTGGCCTCGAACTCGTGATCCTCCTGCCTCTGCCTCCTTCAGCAAATCCTACCGGCGTGCGCCACCACTACCGGCAGCGGACGCCGGCCGCTAGGCCCTACTTCAACCCTACCAACGATGACGACACAACACCCGACACGCCCCCACACTCCTACCTCACCACAGCCCACACACCACCAGCGCAGCCTCACCTCACACACACCGCACTCACAACGCAAGCCCGCACACACAAACACAACAACAACAACTAACTACGCTCCCTACTACGCCCGAACAACACTCTTCACTCCCTCCCTCCCTCCCTCCCTCCCTCCCTCCCTCCCTCCCTCCCTGCCTCGCACCGGACTCCCGTGACACGGCGACACCTGCCGGGCGCGCCGGGAACCGACACTCGCCGCCGACCCGGAACCCGGAACCCCGAACCCCCACGTGCCGACCGACCGACGACTCTTGCCGCCCGATCACAACTCTCTCGGACAACGCTCACAACAAGCACCCGCACCACCCCGCACCGCAAGGCACAAAGACGCCTTGCTCCGACACCTTGGCCTCTCCTCGCTGGCGACCGAGCAACACCAAAACCGCAAACTCCCAACGCTCGCTGGCCTTCGTCTCCACCGGACCTCCGTCCTCCCGGACCTCGAGGCCTCGCTCACACTTCTCCCTCCACTCCTCAAGCGAGCCCGGAGGCTCAGCGGGAGCACCCCGTGCTCCCACCTGGTGCTCCTCCAACACCCACAGCTCTGCTTTTCTTTCTTCCCTTTCTGGAAGGCCTGGGCCTTGGGCCACGAGACCACCCTGACCACAGTCAGTCCCCGGGGCCAGGAGCCAGCCCCTCCACTTGGACCCACACAGTTCCCCACACTCGGGACCCCACGCCCACGCGGACTGGGACTTCCCGTGCTAGCCTCGCAGGAAGAACTACAGTGGGCAAGTGAGCCTCCTGGAATCGCCCCACCGGTCCACCGGCCCAGACTTGTGCTCGGCTCTGCTGGGTGTATCCTGGAGAAGCAGGGCCCCAGGACCTTTGGCCCAGCATGGCTTCTTACTCCTGAGGGGCCTGTCTTCTCCTGCCTCTCTTTGCTAGATCCCTCATGGCCCTGGTGTGCTGGGATTGGGCAAGGCAAGACACTCATTGCCTGCAACCTCCTGTGATTGCCCTCCTGGGTGATGCCCACCACCCCACCCCACCCCACCCAACCCAACCCAACCCAACCCCTGCTCTGATGGGCCAGAGTCTTGCGGATCAACCTGAGGAGGAATCCTCTTGAGATAATGCTGTTGAGATGAATTCATGATCAGATGCAATTCCTTGATTTGGTCTAAGTCCTTTCAGGAAGTTAGTTGGATTTAAATAATGGGGGACGGGGGTTTGGGGAGACTTAGGGTAGTCGACAGAAAGTCTACTTCGGGATCAAGACTAGAATGTTCCCCTTCCTCATAGAACAGCAAGAGAGCTGCATCCTTGAGAGAAGGAGCACATGAGCTTCCGTGCCTTCCAAGCATGTACTCGTAGGAGCAAGAAAATTAGGCCTGGGACAAGTTCCTGCTCACAGAGAGCATCCGTTCAACCTTGGGCCTGACTTCCTGGATCTTGTGATCTAAGCCTGTGGCCGTTAAGTGCTCGGTGTGCACCTCAAAGAGACACACGGCTAGGAATAAACAGCAAATCGTTCTATTAGGAGGAGTGTCAGAATAGAGGGTAGGCGATTGCCCAGATTACCTGAACAACAACACTTCCAAACGAAACAAAACAAAAGGAAAGGAAACGAAAGGTGTACAACACATGATGATCGGTCTCCTGCTAAATACAAAGTGTCACCAGTCAAGAAGCATAGAAAAAAACATAAAACACTTGCTAACCTAGGCTCGATGATTGCCTTAAACTTTGTTCATCAGTTAAGACGAGAGTTAAGTCCAACTTGTGGAGAGAAAGAAGGATGGCAAATGTTTCTTAGGCGTGAATGTCAAAACAAAAATATGTCATCAAGACTCCTGTAGTTTTCTTTTGTGGGATGATTTTAATCTGGTTTTGGAAGAATATGTTTCTGGGGTGATGACTTTTAGAGAATATGTGACCTGTGGCTACGAGGTAATCTTCTTACACACAGAGAGTGCTGTCTTGGGTGGTATAAAAAGGCTGAGAGAAAAACAAGAAACAAAACAACAAAAACAATGTTCTTGGCGCCAGCACGTTTCCATCCACCAAATGTGCACATGTGGAGATGTGGCTATGGAGATGTGGGTGTGGGTAAAACGGTTGGAGCCTGCTTATTGGAGCTCGCTCCATCCAACTGATATGTCTGCCTGTCTATCTGTCTGTCGGTGCTGTCTGTGTGAATGTACGAACTTATGTGTATGTGTGAAGCTGTTGGAGTTTCTTGCTTTCTACACTCTGTGTGTGTGTTTGTGTGTGTGTGTGTGTGTGTTGGTGTCTGTGTTTGCTTGTGATTTCCCCCCCCCAACCCCTTTACTCTTTACATTTTCCAGGGTTCAGCAACCCTCTCTCGATCACAGGGAGTGCCTCCCCTGCCCCAATATGTGAAACTTTATTCCCTTAGAGTAAAGTGGAGCGTAGGCCCCACCCCACCCCCAACCCTGCCAATTCCTCACTCAGCCTTCCTCAGTTAACGCTGTGGGGTCCATGCTGGCCTTGGCAGACTGTAAGGACAGAGTTGACTGGGCCCACCGAGGTGGGAGTTCTGGGCGGTCTCCGGTGGAGTGGTGGAGTAGTGGATGGGTTGAGATTGGGATCGAGGGGTGCGAGGGTGGGGCATGGTGGGTTGGGAGAGTCTCTGCAAGCACCGGGGGTCGCAGAGTAAGGATCCCAGCGAGGCAATAGAGGAATCTGCTTCAACAGGACTCAGGCTCCCTTTTGCTAGTCTTGCTTTTTTATTATTATTACTAGATATTCACTTCATTGACATTTCAAATGCTATCCCCAAAGTCCCCTATACCCTGCCCCCGCCCTGCTCCCCAACCCACCCACTCCTGCTTCCTGGCCCAGGCATACCCCTCTACTGGGGCATATGATCTTTGCAAGACCAAGGGCCTCTCCTCTCATTGATGGCCGACTAGGCCATCCTCTGTTACATATGCAACACAGCTCTGGGGGTGGGGGGTGGTACTGGTTAGTTCATATTGTTGTTCCTCCTATTAGTCTTGCTCTTTGGTAAACAGGCTTGGCCATTCTACCAACTACCTGTAGCTGATGTGACAATGGTTCAAGGCAAGGCAGCCAAGGCAAGGATAAAAGACCTTTGCCTGGTAGTAGGCCTGCAAATGATAGTGTTAGCTTCCTTCCTTCCTTCCTTCCTTCCTTCCTTCCTTCCTTCCTTCCTTCCTTCCTTCCTTCCTGTAAGAACAAAAAATGTGTTGGAGAAGAACTGGGGCAAGGGTCTGAAAAGAGTTTGCTAAAAGACAAAAGGGAGGAGGCGAGGCATGTGTTGGAATGGAACACATGGAAGCCCAAATGAAGCAAAGGCCAAGGCCAACGGCAAGGGCGAGGCAAAAGGAGTGGTTGTGTTGTGGCAAGGGGGGCGAAGGGCAGGGCCAAAGAGAGTATTGGTGTGGTCGGGACGCTGCCCTCCCTGGTGGAGCTTTTGCCCAGAGTAGGCGCAAGGGAGCTGTCCAAGGAGTCCAGTGCGAGCGTGTTTTGCGAGGAGAAGGCACACCGTGCTCTGCGTGTGTGTGTGTGTGTGTGTGTGTGTGTGTGTGTGTGTGTGTGTGTTCCGTGTATTTGTTCGTGGAGCAAAGGGAAGCAAGGCGAGGCGAAGGAGAAGGGAGTGAAGGGGCATGAAGGTCAGGAAGAGCATGAAGGTCCCGGTGGGGTGGGGTGGGGTGGGCGTGGGTGTGGGTGTGGGTGTGGGTGTGGGTCGGTATTGTGGACAGAGGCTGTTGAGAGCGCGTGAGCTGGCAAGGGTGTGAGGCATCCAAGTGTGGTGTGGGCGTGTGCAGTTGTGGTGGTGCCGGGGCCGCGGGTGGGCCTCGGGTGTGAAGAAGAGTGCAAAGAAGAGGAGGAGCGCAGGGGGGTGGGTGTGAAAAGTGTGTTGAGGAAAGGGCGAGGAGCGGAGGGTGAAAAAAATGTGTAGCCCAGGCTGGCCTCGAACTCGTGATCCTCCTGCCTCTGCCTCCTTCAGCAAATCCTACCGGCGTGCGCCACCACTACCGGCAGCGGACGCCGGCCGCTAGGCCCTACTTCAACCCTACCAACGATGACGACACAACACCCGACGCGCTCCCACACTCCTACCTCACCACTGCCCACACACCACCAGCGCAGCCTCACCTCACACACACCGCACTCACAACGCAAGCCCGCACACACAAACACAACAACAACAACTAACTACGCTCCCTACTATGCCCGAACAACACTCTTCACTCCCTCCCTCCCTCCCTCCCTCCCTCCCTCCCTCCCTCCCTCCCAGCCTCGCACCGGACTCCCGTGACACGGCGACACCTGCCGGGCGCTCCGGGAACCAACACTCGCCGCCGCCTCGGAACCCGGAACCCCGAACCCCCACTTTGTGCCAGTCCTAGTAGTACTATGATCCAGTTCTCCTCAGCTTCCCCTCCCCCGGAAATTACTGGTTAAGGGTAGTATTACATGAAATCCGCTAGGAACCAATAAGAAAATTATTTTTAATATTCTTTAAAATGAAAAAATGAACCTAATGTTAGAAACACAGCAAAGTAGAGATGTCGAATGCCAAAAAAGGAAAAAAAAATCTAACAATGTGATGGGTACAGCATACCATGACAGGGAGTGCCATCAGTAGGTCGCGGTGGCGACATCTCAGTGTCTTATGGCAGCTCTTCTAAAAAATAGTTTTTTCTCTATTACTTGACCTTATTCTGGACATTGCCTATTTCTATTTCGTTTGTGCAGGACTGCTTTTCATTTGGCCTTGGTGTGCATAATTACTATATCTGAGTTTCCTATTTCTTTCTCCTTCTGCTCCGGTTAATTCTATTAAACTAGAGGTTCCTCGATGAAATGGTTCTCTAACAATTGAAAATTGGGACATAGGGGCCCAGCAGAGCACAGTCCTAATGACCCAGTTGCATGATGTGTGTTCTTATCTTGGAAACAATGCAATAACTGCACTATAGTAGTTCCATATCAATGTTTGACTTTCAAAGAAAGTGTGAAGAAATTATTAGAAAATGATTCAGAGCCAACATTGGGACCCCAAGAAGAAAAAAAAAAGCTATTGAAGTTATGAAATAAGCTTTGCACAACATTTGAAAGTGGTTCCTGGATAAGAAAGTACAGAATACATAAAATTATATACTAGTAAAACTAAATCGAAACACTGGGACGCTTCGGAGCATCATTGTGTGCAATGTACAGAAGCACAAATCTAGCAGAACTACTGAGTTAAGGGTTAACTTGATTCTTTCTGGCCACTGCCTGGCAGCTTTGCCATGGTCATTTATCAGTAGAGCTTCACAGGAAACTTCAAGCTCGGAGCTCTGAGCTCTGAAGTATAAGTCAAAAGTGAAAGTTTAATTAATGATAAGTTTGCAATTATTATTATTTTGGCCAAAAGCCTGGAAATAGGAAAAGCTTGAAACTTTAGGGAATAATTTTAATTAATTCTTTGTGGGATGTGGTTATTCTTTTGAATTTAATTTGGCAATGATTATACAATGTTTTGGGGTTTTGTTTTGTTTTGTTTTATCTGCTCTTGGAGTATCAATGAAAGACTGGGGCAAGAGAATGGCTATTGAGCAAGTGAGAAAGCATGTGAGGTGAACGTAGAGAACATGAGAAGAGCATGTGAAGAGTTAGTGAGGCGAGAATATGAGGTATGTATGGGGAGAGAGAGAGAGAAGAGAGAAGAGAGGAAGAGAAACTCTAAGCCTTGAAAAATTGCCTGTCAGTTTATTTCAAAAAGCAGTCTTTATATTTATTATGCATCTTCCAGATATTCCTGCTTCCAGTTGAGAACTCCTATCCTGTGTGGAGGCTGAACCCCCAACAACAGTGAACATGGAAATTTAAGAAAATTGGAATGGAAAAAGCAGAAAGTCAAGAGAAATAAGGAAATAAGTGCATTATAAACACATTTTTTTTTCCTTCTCCTACTGAGTCTGTATGTACATCAGTGTCTAGGACTGGGATTAAAAACATGTCCACAAAATCCTTATTTCCTCCTTTCTTTAATTTTTTTTTAATATTTATTTATATGAGTACACTGTAGCTGTCTTCAGACACACCAGAAGAGGGCATCAGATCCCATTACAGATGGTTGTGAGCCACCATGTGGTTGCTGGGAATTGATTCAGGACCTCTGGTAGAACAGTCAGTGTTCTTACCTACTCAGCCATCTCTGCTGGCCCTTTCCTTAATTTTTATGTGAATACTAACTTACTTGAATTCCTTTTTTTAATTAAGTAGTGTGTGTGTGTGTGTTTGTGTGTGTGTGTGTGTGTTATTTCTATGTCTATCTTTCAGCCTATATCAGTGTATAGTTAGAGAACTGGAAGGAAGTTATTTTTTCATTCCACCATTGGTAGCTTGGTGTTTGCACTCTGGCTGTTCCACTACAGTACCTGTCCTCTGATTGCTGAGCCATTTGCTAGCTCCTGACTTCTCTTTAGAATAGTAGTTCTCTATAGAGCAGCACTGCTATTCCAGAGAATGCTATGAATATCATATCAGTTATTTTAGTAAAATGTCAAGTTTTGTGCTTCATATAGCATTGTCTGGTTTTCATTGCTGTTTATTTTTTATTGTTTGTTAAACATTGATGGCTTCTGAAGGAAACGGCAAGAAAAACGGCAAGAAAATTCGTACTTTTTCTCCCCCGGTAGAGTTCCTATTTCAGCTGCCTGAGAAGCTTTGACCTCCAATTTATTTTTGTCCCCTGTACTGTTGAGTCGACAAAAGCCGAGCTGACTCCGATTCTCTCGTTCTCAAGAAAATGCGGGGTCACATTCTCAGTCTCCTCTTGATTTAAAACTTACTTCCTTTTTTTTTTTTTTTTTTTTTTTTTTTTTTTTTTTTTTTTGGTTTTTCGAGACAGGGTTTCTCTGTATAGCCCTGGCTGTCCTGGAACTCACATTGTAGACCAGGCTAGCCTCGAACTCAGAAATCCGCCTGCCTCTGCCTCCAGAGTGCTGGGATTAAAGGCGTGCGCCACCACGCCCGGCTCTAAAACTTACTTTCTTAATTCATCGCTTTTAATACTCTCAGGATTCCTGCAATTGTAGCGGGGGCGGGGGGGGGGGGGGGGGAGGGGGCGGGGGGAGCTATTTTGCATACCGATTACCCAGCATGCTTTGAATCAGACGTTATCCGGAAGCCCTGTAAGGTCATTGAATTGTAAATAGATTTTTCTTCTAAATTAAATACTTTTCTGTTGTTTTATTATTACGTATGAGGTATATGTTTGGAATACACAAACATATTTTTAACAGTTTCAGCTGGGTTGAGATTGGGATCGAGGGGTGCGAGGGTGGGGCATGGTGGGTTGGGAGAGTCTCTGCAAGCACCGGGGGTCGCAGAGTAAGGATCCCAGCGAGGCAATAGAGGAATCTGCTTCAACAGGACTCAGGCTCCCTTTTGCTAGTCTTGCTTTTTTATTATTATTACTAGATATTCACTTCATTGACATTTCAAATGCTATCCCCAAAGTCCCCTATACCCTGCCCCCGCCCTGCTCCCCAACCCACCCACTCCTGCTTCCTGGCCCAGGCATACCCCTCTACTGGGGCATATGATCTTTGCAAGACCAAGTGCCTCTCCTCTCATTGATGGCCGACTAGGCCATCCTCTGTTACATATGCAACACAGCTCTGGGGGTGGGGGGTGGTACTGGTTAGTTCATATTGTTGTTCCTCCTATTAGTCTTGCTCTTTGGTAAACAGGCTTGGCCATTCTACCAACTACCTGTAGCTGATGTGACAATGGTTCAAGGCAAGGCAGCCAAGGCAAGGATAAAAGACCTTTGCCTGGTAGTAGGCCTGCAAATGATAGTGTTAGCTTCCTTCCTTCCTTCCTTCCTTCCTTCCTTCCTTCCTTCCTTCCTTCCTTCCTTCCTTCCTTCCTTCCTTCCTTCCTTCCTGTAAGAACAAAAAATGTGTTGGAGAAGAACTGGGGCAAGGGTCTGAAAAGAGTTTGCTAAAAGACAAAAGGGAGGAGGCGAGGCATGTGTTGGAATGGAACACATGGAAGCCCAAATGAAGCAAAGGCCAAGGCCAACGGCAAGGGCGAGGCAAAAGGAGTGGTTGTGTTGTGGCAAGGGGGGCGAAGGGCAGGACCAAAGAGAGTATTGGTGTGGTCGGGACGCTGCCCTCCCTGGTGGAGCTTTTGCCCAGAGTAGGCGCAAGGGAGCTGTCCAAGGAGTCCAGTGCGAGCGTGTTTTGCGAGGAGAAGGCACACCGTGCTCTGCGTGTGTGTGTGTGGGTGTGTGTGTGTGTGTGTGTGTGTGTGTTCCGTGTATTTGTTCGTGGAGCAAAGGGAAGCAAGGCGAGGCGAAGGAGAAGGGAGTGAAGGGGCATGAAGGTCAGGAAGAGCATGAAGGTCCCGGTGGGGTGGGGTGGTGTGGGCGTGGGTATGGGTGTGGGTGTGGGTGTGGGTGTGGGTCGGTATTGTGGACAGAGGCTGTTGAGAGCGCGTGAGCTGGCAAGGGTGTGAGGCATCCAAGTGTGTTGTGGGCGTGTGCAGTTGTGGTGGTGCCGGGGCCGCGGGTGGGCCTCGGGTGTGAAGAAGAGTGCAAAGAAGAGGAGGAGCGCAGGGGGGTGGGTGTGAAAAGTGAGTTGAGGAAAGGGCGAGGAGCGGAGGGTGAAAAAAATGTGTAGCCCAGGCTGGCCTCGAACTCGTGATCCTCCTGCCTCTGCCTCCTTCAGCAAATCCTACCGGCGTGCGCCACCACTACCGGCAGCGGACGCCGGCCGCTAGGCCCTACTTCAACCCTACCAACGATGACGACACAACACCCGACACGCCCCCACACTCCTACCTCACCACAGCCCACACACCACCAGCGCAGCCTCACCTCACACACACCGCACTCACAACGCAAGCCCGCACACACAAACACAACAACAACAACTAACTACGCTCCCTACTACGCCCGAACAACACTCTTCACTCCCTCCCTCCCTCCCTCCCTCCCTCCCTCCCTCCCTCCCTCCCTGCCTCGCACCGGACTCCCGTGACACGGCGACACCTGCCGGGCGCGCCGGGAACCGACACTCGCCGCCGACCCGGAACCCGGAACCCCGAACCCCCACGTGCCGACCGACCGACGACTCTTGCCGCCCGATCACAACTCTCTCGGACAACGCTCACAACAAGCACCCGCACCACCCCGCACCGCAAGGCACAAAGACGCCTTGCTCCGACACCTTGGCCTCTCCTCGCTGGCGACCGAGCAACACCAAAACCGCAAACTCCCAACGCTCGCTGGCCTTCGTCTCCACCGGACCTCCGTCCTCCCGGACCTCGAGGCCTCGCTCACACTTCTCCCTCCACTCCTCAAGCGAGCCCGGAGGCTCAGCGGGAGCACCCCGTGCTCCCACCTGGTGCTCCTCCAACACCCACAGCTCTGCTTTTCTTTCTTCCCTTTCTGGAAGGCCTGGGCCTTGGGCCACGAGACCACCCTGACCACAGTCAGTCCCCGGGGCCAGGAGCCAGCCCCTCCACTTGGACCCACACAGTTCCCCACACTCGGGACCCCACGCCCACGCGGACTGGGACTTCCCTCCCGTGCTAGCCTCGCAGGAAGAACTACAGTGGGCAAGTGAGCCTCCTGGAATCGCCCCACCGGTCCACCGGCCCAGACTTGTGCTCGGCTCTGCTGGGTGTATCCTGGAGAAGCAGGGCCCCAGGACCTTTGGCCCAGCATGGCTTCTTACTCCTGAGGGGCCTGTCTTCTCCTGCCTCTCTTTGCTAGATCCCTCATGGCCCTGGTGTGCTGGGATTGGGCAAGGCAAGACACTCATTGCCTGCAACCTCCTGTGATTGCCCTCCTGGGTGATGCCCACCACCCCACCCCACCCCACCCAACCCAACCCAACCCAACCCCTGCTCTGATGGGCCAGAGTCTTGCGGATCAACCTGAGGAGGAATCCTCTTGAGATAATGCTGTTGAGATGAATTCATGATCAGATGCAATTCCTTGATTTGGTCTAAGTCCTTTCAGGAAGTTAGTTGGATTTAAATAATGGGGGACGGGGGTTTGGGGAGACTTAGGGTAGTCGACAGAAAGTCTACTTCGGGATCAAGACTAGAATGTTCCCCTTCCTCATAGAACAGCAAGAGAGCTGCATCCTTGAGAGAAGGAGCACATGAGCTTCCGTGCCTTCCAAGCATGTACTCGTAGGAGCAAGAAAATTAGGCCTGGGACAAGTTCCTGCTCACAGAGAGCATCCGTTCAACCTTGGGCCTGACTTCCTGGATCTTGTGATCTAAGCCTGTGGCCGTTAAGTGCTCGGTGTGCACCTCAAAGAGACACACGGCTAGGAATAAACAGCAAATCGTTCTATTAGGAGGAGTGTCAGAATAGAGGGTAGGCGATTGCCCAGATTACCTGAACAACAACACTTCCAAACGAAACAAAACAAAAGGAAAGGAAACGAAAGGTGTACAACACATGATGATCGGTCTCCTGCTAAATACAAAGTGTCACCAGTCAAGAAGCATAGAAAAAAACATAAAACACTTGCTAACCTAGGCTCGATGATTGCCTTAAACTTTGTTCATCAGTTAAGACGAGAGTTAAGTCCAACTTGTGGAGAGAAAGAAGGATGGCAAATGTTTCTTAGGCGTGAATGTCAAAACAAAAATATGTCATCAAGACTCCTGTAGTTTTCTTTTGTGGGATGATTTTAATCTGGTTTTGGAAGAATATGTTTCTGGGGTGATGACTTTTAGAGAATATGTGACCTGTGGCTACGAGGTAATCTTCTTACACACAGAGAGTGCTGTCTTGGGTGGTATAAAAAGGCTGAGAGAAAAACAAGAAACAAAACAACAAAAACAATGTTCTTGGCGCCAGCACGTTTCCATCCACCAAATGTGCACATGTGGAGATGTGGCTATGGAGATGTGGGTGTGGGTAAAACGGTTGGAGCCTGCTTATTGGAGCTCGCTCCATCCAACTGATATGTCTGCCTGTCTATCTGTCTGTCGGTGCTGTCTGTGTGAATGTACGAACTTATGTGTATGTGTGAAGCTGTTGGAGTTTCTTGCTTTCTACACTCTGTGTGTGTGTTTGTGTGTGTGTGTGTGTGTTGGTGTCTGTGTTTGCTTGTGATTTCCCCCCCCCCAACCCCTTTACTCTTTACATTTTCCAGGGTTCAGCAACCCTCTCTCGATCACAGGGAGTGCCTCCCCTGCCCCAATATGTGAAACTTTATTCCCTTAGAGTAAAGTGGAGCGTAGGCCCCACCCCACCCCCAACCCTGCCAATTCCTCACTCAGCCTTCCTCAGTTAACGCTGTGGGGTCCATGCTGGCCTTGGCAGACTGTAAGGACAGAGTTGACTGGGCCCACCGAGGTGGGAGTTCTGGGCGGTCTCCGGTGGAGTGGTGGAGTAGTGGATGGGTTGAGATTGGGATCGAGGGGTGCGAGGGTGGGGCATGGTGGGTTGGGAGAGTCTCTGCAAGCACCGGGGGTCGCAGAGTAAGGATCCCAGCGAGGCAATAGAGGAATCTGCTTCAACAGGACTCAGGCTCCCTTTTGCTAGTCTTGCTTTTTTATTATTATTACTAGATATTCACTTCATTGACATTTCAAATGCTATCCCCAAAGTCCCCTATACCCTGCCCCCGCCCTGCTCCCCAACCCACCCACTCCTGCTTCCTGGCCCAGGCATACCCCTCTACTGGGGCATATGATCTTTGCAAGACCAAGGGCCTCTCCTCTCATTGATGGCCGACTAGGCCATCCTCTGTTACATATGCAACACAGCTCTGGGGGTGGGGGGTGGTACTGGTTAGTTCATATTGTTGTTCCTCCTATTAGTCTTGCTCTTTGGTAAACAGGCTTGGCCATTCTACCAACTACCTGTAGCTGATGTGACAATGGTTCAAGGCAAGGCAGCCAAGGCAAGGATAAAAGACCTTTGCCTGGTAGTAGGCCTGCAAATGATAGTGTTAGCTTCCTTCCTTCCTTCCTTCCTTCCTTCCTTCCTTCCTTCCTTCCTTCCTTCCTTCCTTCCTTCCTTCCTTCCTTCCTTCCTGTAAGAACAAAAAATGTGTTGGAGAAGAACTGGGGCAAGGGTCTGAAAAGAGTTTGCTAAAAGACAAAAGGGAGGAGGCGAGGCATGTGTTGGAATGGAACACATGGAAGCCCAAATGAAGCAAAGGCCAAGGCCAACGGCAAGGGCGAGGCAAAAGGAGTGGTTGTGTTGTGGCAAGGGGGACGAAGGGCAGGGCCAAAGAGAGTATTGGTGTGGTCGGGACGCTGCCCTCCCTGGTGGAGCTTTTGCCCAGAGTAGGCGCAAGGGAGCTGTCCAAGGAGTCCAGTGCGAGCGTGTTTTGCGAGGAGAAGGCACACCGTGCTCTGCGTGTGTGTGTGTGTGTGTGTGTGTGTGTGTGTGTGTGTGTGTGTGTTCCGTGTATTTGTTCGTGGAGCAAAGGGAAGCAAGGCGAGGCGAAGGAGAAGGGAGTGAAGGGGCATGAAGGTCAGGAAGAGCATGAAGGTCCCGGTGGGGTGGGGTGGTGTGGGCGTGGGTATGGGTGTGGGTGTGGGTGTGGGTGTGGGTCGGTATTGTGGACAGAGGCTGTTGAGAGCGCGTGAGCTGGCAAGGGTGTGAGGCATCCAAGTGTGTTGTGGGCGTGTGCAGTTGTGGTGGTGCCGGGGCCGCGGGTGGGCCTCGGGTGTGAAGAAGAGTGCAAAGAAGAGGAGGAGCGCAGGGGGGTGGGTGTGAAAAGTGAGTTGAGGAAAGGGCGAGGAGCGGAGGGTGAAAAAAATGTGTAGCCCAGGCTGGCCTCGAACTCGTGATCCTCCTGCCTCTGCCTCCTTCAGCAAATCCTACCGGCGTGCGCCACCACTACCGGCAGCGGACGCCGGCCGCTAGGCCCTACTTCAACCCTACCAACGATGACGACACAACACCCGACGCGCTCCCACACTCCTACCTCACCACTGCCCACACACCACCAGCGCAGCCTCACCTCACACACACCGCACTCACAACGCAAGCCCGCACACACAAACACAACAACAACAACTAACTACGCTCCCTACTACGCCCGAACAACACTCTTCACTCCCTCCCTCCCTCCCTCCCTCCCTCCCTCCCTCCCTCCCTCCCTCCCTCCCTCCCAGCCTCGCACCGGACTCCCGTGACACGGCGACACCTGCCGGGCGCTCCGGGAACCAACACTCGCCGCCGCCACGGAACCCGGAACCCCGAACCCCCACTTTGTGCCAGTCCTAGTAGTACTATGATCCAGTTCTCCTCAGCTTCCCCTCCCCCGGAAATTACTGGTTAAGGGTAGTATTACATGAAATCCGCTAGGAACCAATAAGAAAATTATTTTTAATATTCTTTAAAATGAAAAAATGAACCTAATGTTAGAAACACAGCAAAGTAGAGATGTCGAATGCCAAAAAAGGAAAAAAAAATCTAACAATGTGATGGGTACAGCATACCATGACAGGGAGTGCCATCAGTAGGTCGCGGTGGCGACATCTCAGTGTCTTATGGCAGCTCTTCTAAAAAATAGTTTTTTCTCTATTACTTGACCTTATTCTGGACATTGCCTATTTCTATTTCGTTTGTGCAGGACTGCTTTTCATTTGGCCTTGGTGTGCATAATTACTATATCTGAGTTTCCTATTTCTTTCTCCTTCTGCTCCGGTTAATTCTATTAAACTAGAGGTTCCTCGATGAAATGGTTCTCTAACAATTGAAAATTGGGACATAGGGGCCCAGCAGAGCACAGTCCTAATGACCCAGTTGCATGATGTGTGTTCTTATCTTGGAAACAATGCAATAACTGCACTATAGTAGTTCCATATCAATGTTTGACTTTCAAAGAAAGTGTGAAGAAATTATTAGAAAATGATTCAGAGCCAACATTGGGACCCCAAGAAGAAAAAAAAAAGCTATTGAAGTTATGAAATAAGCTTTGCACAACATTTGAAAGTGGTTCCTGGATAAGAAAGTACAGAATACATAAAATTATATACTAGTAAAACTAAATCGAAACACTGGGACGCTTCGGAGCATCATTGTGTGCAATGTACAGAAGCACAAATCTAGCAGAACTACTGAGTTAAGGGTTAACTTGATTCTTTCTGGCCACTGCCTGGCAGCTTTGCCATGGTCATTTATCAGTAGAGCTTCACAGGAAACTTCAAGCTCGGAGCTCTGAGCTCTGAAGTATAAGTCAAAAGTGAAAGTTTAATTAATGATAAGTTTGCAATTATTATTATTTTGGCCAAAAGCCTGGAAATAGGAAAAGCTTGAAACTTTAGGGAATAATTTTAATTAATTCTTTGTGGGATGTGGTTATTCTTTTGAATTTAATTTGGCAATGATTATACAATGTTTTGGGGTTTTGTTTTGTTTTGTTTTATCTGCTCTTGGAGTATCAATGAAAGACTGGGGCAAGAGAATGGCTATTGAGCAAGTGAGAAAGCATGTGAGGTGAACGTAGAGAACATGAGAAGAGCATGTGAAGAGTTAGTGAGGCGAGAATATGAGGTATGTATGGGGAGAGAGAGAGAGAAGAGAGAAGAGAGGAAGAGAAACTCTAAGCCTTGAAAAATTGCCTGTCAGTTTATTTCAAAAAGCAGTCTTTATATTTATTATGCATCTTCCAGATATTCCTGCTTCCAGTTGAGAACTCCTATCCTGTGTGGAGGCTGAACCCCCAACAACAGTGAACATGGAAATTTAAGAAAATTGGAATGGAAAAAGCAGAAAGTCAAGAGAAATAAGGAAATAAGTGCATTATAAACACATTTTTTTTTCCTTCTCCTACTGAGTCTGTATGTACATCAGTGTCTAGGACTGGGATTAAAAACATGTCCACAAAATCCTTATTTCCTCCTTTCTTTAATTTTTTTTTAATATTTATTTATATGAGTACACTGTAGCTGTCTTCAGACACACCAGAAGAGGGCATCAGATCCCATTACAGATGGTTGTGAGCCACCATGTGGTTGCTGGGAATTGATTCAGGACCTCTGGTAGAACAGTCAGTGTTCTTACCTACTCAGCCATCTCTGCTGGCCCTTTCCTTAATTTTTATGTGAATACTAACTTACTTGAATTCCTTTTTTTAATTAAGTAGTGTGTGTGTGTGTGTTTGTGTGTGTGTGTGTGTGTTATTTCTATGTCTATCTTTCAGCCTATATCAGTGTATAGTTAGAGAACTGGAAGGAAGTTATTTTTTCATTCCACCATTGGTAGCTTGGTGTTTGCACTCTGGCTGTTCCACTACAGTACCTGTCCTCTGATTGCTGAGCCATTTGCTAGCTCCTGACTTCTCTTTAGAATAGTAGTTCTCTATAGAGCAGCACTGCTATTCCAGAGAATGCTATGAATATCATATCAGTTATTTTAGTAAAATGTCAAGTTTTGTGCTTCATATAGCATTGTCTGGTTTTCATTGCTGTTTATTTTTTATTGTTTGTTAAACATTGATGGCTTCTGAAGGAAACGGCAAGAAAAACGGCAAGAAAATTCGTACTTTTTCTCCCCCGGTAGAGTTCCTATTTCAGCTGCCTGAGAAGCTTTGACCTCCAATTTATTTTTGTCCCCTGTACTGTTGAGTCGACAAAAGCCGAGCTGACTCCGATTCTCTCGTTCTCAAGAAAATGCGGGGTCACATTCTCAGTCTCCTCTTGATTTAAAACTTACTTCCTTTTTTTTTTTTTTTTTTTTTTTTTTTTTTGGTTTTTCGAGACAGGGTTTCTCTGTATAGCCCTGGCTGTCCTGGAACTCACATTGTAGACCAGGCTAGCCTCGAACTCAGAAATCCGCCTGCCTCTGCCTCCAGAGTGCTGGGATTAAAGGCGTGCGCCACCACGCCCGGCTCTAAAACTTACTTTCTTAATTCATCGCTTTTAATACTCTCAGGATTCCTGCAATTGTAGCGGGGGCGGGGGGGGGGGGGGGGGGAGGGGGCGGGGGGAGCTATTTTGCATACCGATTACCCAGCATGCTTTGAATCAGACGTTATCCGGAAGCCCTGTAAGGTCATTGAATTGTAAATAGATTTTTCTTCTAAATTAAATACTTTTCTGTTGTTTTATTATTACGTATGAGGTATATGTTTGGAATACACAAACATATTTTTAACAGTTTCAGCTGGGTTGAGATTGGGATCGAGGGGTGCGAGGGTGGGGCATGGTGGGTTGGGAGAGTCTCTGCAAGCACCGGGGGTCGCAGAGTAAGGATCCCAGCGAGGCAATAGAGGAATCTGCTTCAACAGGACTCAGGCTCCCTTTTGCTAGTCTTGCTTTTTTATTATTATTACTAGATATTCACTTCATTGACATTTCAAATGCTATCCCCAAAGTCCCCTATACCCTGCCCCCGCCCTGCTCCCCAACCCACCCACTCCTGCTTCCTGGCCCAGGCATACCCCTCTACTGGGGCATATGATCTTTGCAAGACCAAGTGCCTCTCCTCTCATTGATGGCCGACTAGGCCATCCTCTGTTACATATGCAACACAGCTCTGGGGGTGGGGGGTGGTACTGGTTAGTTCATATTGTTGTTCCTCCTATTAGTCTTGCTCTTTGGTAAACAGGCTTGGCCATTCTACCAACTACCTGTAGCTGATGTGACAATGGTTCAAGGCAAGGCAGCCAAGGCAAGGATAAAAGACCTTTGCCTGGTAGTAGGCCTGCAAATGATAGTGTTAGCTTCCTTCCTTCCTTCCTTCCTTCCTTCCTTCCTTCCTTCCTTCCTTCCTTCCTTCCTTCCTTCCTTCCTTCCTGTAAGAACAAAAAATGTGTTGGAGAAGAACTGGGGCAAGGGTCTGAAAAGAGTTTGCTAAAAGACAAAAGGGAGGAGGCGAGGCATGTGTTGGAATGGAACACATGGAAGCCCAAATGAAGCAAAGGCCAAGGCCAACGGCAAGGGCGAGGCAAAAGGAGTGGTTGTGTTGTGGCAAGGGGGGCGAAGGGCAGGACCAAAGAGAGTATTGGTGTGGTCGGGACGCTGCCCTCCCTGGTGGAGCTTTTGCCCAGAGTAGGCGCAAGGGAGCTGTCCAAGGAGTCCAGTGCGAGCGTGTTTTGCGAGGAGAAGGCACACCGTGTTCTGCGTGTGTGTGTGTGGGTGTGTGTGTGTGTGTGTGTGTGTGTGTGTTCCGTGTATTTGTTCGTGGAGCAAAGGGAAGCAAGGCGAGGCGAAGGAGAAGGGAGTGAAGGGGCATGAAGGTCAGGAAGAGCATGAAGGTCCCGGTGGGGTGGGGTGGTGTGGGCGTGGGTATGGGTGTGGGTGTGGGTGTGGGTGTGGGTCGGTATTGTGGACAGAGGCTGTTGAGAGCGCGTGAGCTGGCAAGGGTGTGAGGCATCCAAGTGTGTTGTGGGCGTGTGCAGTTGTGGTGGTGCCGGGGCCGCGGGTGGGCCTCGGGTGTGAAGAAGAGTGCAAAGAAGAGGAGGAGCGCAGGGGGGTGGGTGTGAAAAGTGAGTTGAGGAAAGGGCGAGGAGCGGAGGGTGAAAAAAATGTGTAGCCCAGGCTGGCCTCGAACTCGTGATCCTCCTGCCTCTGCCTCCTTCAGCAAATCCTACCGGCGTGCGCCACCACTACCGGCAGCGGACGCCGGCCGCTAGGCCCTACTTCAACCCTACCAACGATGACGACACAACACCCGACACGCCCCCACACTCCTACCTCACCACAGCCCACACACCACCAGCGCAGCCTCACCTCACACACACCGCACTCACAACGCAAGCCCGCACACACAAACACAACAACAACAACTAACTACGCTCCCTACTACGCCCGAACAACACTCTTCACTCCCTCCCTCCCTCCCTCCCTCCCTCCCTCCCTCCCTCCCTCCCTGCCTCGCACCGGACTCCCGTGACACGGCGACACCTGCCGGGCGCGCCGGGAACCGACACTCGCCGCCGACCCGGAACCCGGAACCCCGAACCCCCACGTGCCGACCGACCGACGACTCTTGCCGCCCGATCACAACTCTCTCGGACAACGCTCACAACAAGCACCCGCACCACCCCGCACCGCAAGGCACAAAGACGCCTTGCTCCGACACCTTGGCCTCTCCTCGCTGGCGACCGAGCAACACCAAAACCGCAAACTCCCAACGCTCGCTGGCCTTCGTCTCCACCGGACCTCCGTCCTCCCGGACCTCGAGGCCTCGCTCACACTTCTCCCTCCACTCCTCAAGCGAGCCCGGAGGCTCAGCGGGAGCACCCCGTGCTCCCACCTGGTGCTCCTCCAACACCCACAGCTCTGCTTTTCTTTCTTCCCTTTCTGGAAGGCCTGGGCCTTGGGCCACGAGACCACCCTGACCACAGTCAGTCCCCGGGGCCAGGAGCCAGCCCCTCCACTTGGACCCACACAGTTCCCCACACTCGGGACCCCACGCCCACGCGGACTGGGACTTCCCGTGCTAGCCTCGCAGGAAGAACTACAGTGGGCAAGTGAGCCTCCTGGAATCGCCCCACCGGTCCACCGGCCCAGACTTGTGCTCGGCTCTGCTGGGTGTATCCTGGAGAAGCAGGGCCCCAGGACCTTTGGCCCAGCATGGCTTCTTACTCCTGAGGGGCCTGTCTTCTCCTGCCTCTCTTTGCTAGATCCCTCATGGCCCTGGTGTGCTGGGATTGGGCAAGGCAAGACACTCATTGCCTGCAACCTCCTGTGATTGCCCTCCTGGGTGATGCCCACCACCCCACCCCACCCCACCCAACCCAACCCAACCCAACCCCTGCTCTGATGGGCCAGAGTCTTGCGGATCAACCTGAGGAGGAATCCTCTTGAGATAATGCTGTTGAGATGAATTCATGATCAGATGCAATTCCTTGATTTGGTCTAAGTCCTTTCAGGAAGTTAGTTGGATTTAAATAATGGGGGACGGGGGTTTGGGGAGACTTAGGGTAGTCGACAGAAAGTCTACTTCGGGATCAAGACTAGAATGTTCCCCTTCCTCATAGAACAGCAAGAGAGCTGCATCCTTGAGAGAAGGAGCACATGAGCTTCCGTGCCTTCCAAGCATGTACTCGTAGGAGCAAGAAAATTAGGCCTGGGACAAGTTCCTGCTCACAGAGAGCATCCGTTCAACCTTGGGCCTGACTTCCTGGATCTTGTGATCTAAGCCTGTGGCCGTTAAGTGCTCGGTGTGCACCTCAAAGAGACACACGGCTAGGAATAAACAGCAAATCGTTCTATTAGGAGGAGTGTCAGAATAGAGGGTAGGCGATTGCCCAGATTACCTGAACAACAACACTTCCAAACGAAACAAAACAAAAGGAAAGGAAACGAAAGGTGTACAACACATGATGATCGGTCTCCTGCTAAATACAAAGTGTCACCAGTCAAGAAGCATAGAAAAAAACATAAAACACTTGCTAACCTAGGCTCGATGATTGCCTTAAACTTTGTTCATCAGTTAAGACGAGAGTTAAGTCCAACTTGTGGAGAGAAAGAAGGATGGCAAATGTTTCTTAGGCGTGAATGTCAAAACAAAAATATGTCATCAAGACTCCTGTAGTTTTCTTTTGTGGGATGATTTTAATCTGGTTTTGGAAGAATATGTTTCTGGGGTGATGACTTTTAGAGAATATGTGACCTGTGGCTACGAGGTAATCTTCTTACACACAGAGAGTGCTGTCTTGGGTGGTATAAAAAGGCTGAGAGAAAAACAAGAAACAAAACAACAAAAACAATGTTCTTGGCGCCAGCACGTTTCCATCCACCAAATGTGCACATGTGGAGATGTGGCTATGGAGATGTGGGTGTGGGTAAAACGGTTGGAGCCTGCTTATTGGAGCTCGCTCCATCCAACTGATATGTCTGCCTGTCTATCTGTCTGTCGGTGCTGTCTGTGTGAATGTACGAACTTATGTGTATGTGTGAAGCTGTTGGAGTTTCTTGCTTTCTACACTCTGTGTGTGTGTTTGTGTGTGTGTGTGTGTGTTGGTGTCTGTGTTTGCTTGTGATTTCCCCCCCCCCAACCCCTTTACTCTTTACATTTTCCAGGGTTCAGCAACCCTCTCTCGATCACAGGGAGTGCCTCCCCTGCCCCAATATGTGAAACTTTATTCCCTTAGAGTAAAGTGGAGCGTAGGCTCCACCCCACCCCCAACCCTGCCAATTCCTCACTCAGCCTTCCTCAGTTAACGCTGTGGGGTCCATGCTGGCCTTGGCAGACTGTAAGGACAGAGTTGACTGGGCCCACCGAGGTGGGAGTTCTGGGCGGTCTCCGGTGGAGTGGTGGAGTAGTGGATGGGTTGAGATTGGGATCGAGGGGTGCGAGGGTGGGGCATGGTGGGTTGGGAGAGTCTCTGCAAGCACCGGGGGTCGCAGAGTAAGGATCCCAGCGAGGCAATAGAGGAATCTGCTTCAACAGGACTCAGGCTCCCTTTTGCTAGTCTTGCTTTTTTATTATTATTACTAGATATTCACTTCATTGACATTTCAAATGCTATCCCCAAAGTCCCCTATACCCTGCCCCCGCCCTGCTCCCCAACCCACCCACTCCTGCTTCCTGGCCCAGGCATACCCCTCTACTGGGGCATATGATCTTTGCAAGACCAAGGGCCTCTCCTCTCATTGATGGCCGACTAGGCCATCCTCTGTTACATATGCAACACAGCTCTGGGGGTGGGGGGTGGTACTGGTTAGTTCATATTGTTGTTCCTCCTATTAGTCTTGCTCTTTGGTAAACAGGCTTGGCCATTCTAACAACTACCTGTAGCTGATGTGACAATGGTTCAAGGCAAGGCAGCCAAGGCAAGGATAAAAGACCTTTGCCTGGTAGTAGGCCTGCAAATGATAGTGTTAGCTTCCTTCCTTCCTTCCTTCCTTCCTTCCTTCCTTCCTTCCTTCCTTCCTTCCTGTAAGAACAAAAAATGTGTTGGAGAAGAACTGGGGCAAGGGTCTGAAAAGAGTTTGCTAAAAGACAAAAGGGAGGAGGCGAGGCATGTGTTGGAATGGAACACATGGAAGCCCAAATGAAGCAAAGGCCAAGGCCAACGGCAAGGGCGAGGCAAAAGGAGTGGTTGTGTTGTGGCAAGGGGGACGAAGGGCAGGGCCAAAGAGAGTATTGGTGTGGTCGGGACGCTGCCCTCCCTGGTGGAGCTTTTGCCCAGAGTAGGCGCAAGGGAGCTGTCCAAGGAGTCCAGTGCGAGCGTGTTTTGCGAGGAGAAGGCACACCGTGCTCTGCGTGTGTGTGTGTGGGTGTGTGTGTGTGTGTGTGTGTGTGTGTTCCGTGTATTTGTTCGTGGAGCAAAGGGAAGCAAGGCGAGGCGAAGGAGAAGGGAGTGAAGGGGCATGAAGGTCAGGAAGAGCATGAAGGTCCCGGTGGGGTGGGGTGGGGTGGTGTGGGCGTGGGTATGGGTGTGGGTGTGGGTCGGTATTGTGGACAGAGGCTGTTGAGAGCGCGTGAGCTGGCAAGGGTGTGAGGCATCCAAGTGTGGTGTGGGCGTGTGCAGTTGTGGTGGTGCCGGGGCCGCGGGTGGGCCTCGGGTGTGAAGAAGAGTGCAAAGAAGAGGAGGAGCGCAGGGGGGTGGGTGTGAAAAGTGTGTTGAGGAAAGGGCGAGGAGCGGAGGGTGAAAAAAATGTGTAGCCCAGGCTGGCCTCGAACTCGTGATCCTCCTGCCTCTGCCTCCTTCAGCAAATCCTACCGGCGTGCGCCACCACTACCGGCAGCGGACGCCGGCCGCTAGGCCCTACTTCAACCCTACCAACGATGACGACACAACACCCGACGCGCTCCCACACTCCTACCTCACCACTGCCCACACACCACCAGCGCAGCCTCACCTCACACACACCGCACTCACAACGCAAGCCCGCACACACAAACACAACAACAACAACTAACTACGCTCCCTACTTCGCCCGACCAACACTCTTCACTCCCTCCCTCCCTCCCTCCCTCCCTCCCTCCCTCCCTCCCTCCCTCCCAGCCTCGCACCGGACTCCCGTGACACGGCGACACCTGCCGGGCGCTCCGGGAACCAACACTCGCCGCCGACCTGGAACCCGGAACCCCGAACCCCCACTTTGTGCCAGTCCTAGTAGTACTATGATCCAGTTCTCCTCAGCTTCCCCTCCCCCGGAAATTACTGGTTAAGGGTAGTATTACATGAAATCCGCTAGGAACCAATAAGAAAATTATTTTTAATATTCTTTAAAATGAAAAAATGAACCTAATGTTAGAAACACAGCAAAGTAGAGATGTCGAATGCCAAAAAAGGAAAAAAAAATCTAACAATGTGATGGGTACAGCATACCATGACAGGGAGTGCCATCAGTAGGTCGCGGTGGCGACATCTCAGTGTCTTATGGCAGCTCTTCTAAAAAATAGTTTTTTCTCTATTACTTGACCTTATTCTGGACATTGCCTATTTCTATTTCGTTTGTGCAGGACTGCTTTTCATTTGGCCTTGGTGTGCATAATTACTATATCTGAGTTTCCTATTTCTTTCTCCTTCTGCTCCGGTTAATTCTATTAAACTAGAGGTTCCTCGATGAAATGGTTCTCTAACAATTGAAAATTGGGACATAGGGGCCCAGCAGAGCACAGTCCTAATGACCCAGTTGCATGATGTGTGTTCTTATCTTGGAAACAATGCAATAACTGCACTATAGTAGTTCCATATCAATGTTTGACTTTCAAAGAAAGTGTGAAGAAATTATTAGAAAATGATTCAGAGCCAACATTGGGACCCCAAGAAGAAAAAAAAAAGCTATTGAAGTTATGAAATAAGCTTTGCACAACATTTGAAAGTGGTTCCTGGATAAGAAAGTACAGAATACATAAAATTATATACTAGTAAAACTAAATCGAAACACTGGGACGCTTCGGAGCATCATTGTGTGCAATGTACAGAAGCACAAATCTAGCAGAACTACTGAGTTAAGGGTTAACTTGATTCTTTCTGGCCACTGCCTGGCAGCTTTGCCATGGTCATTTATCAGTAGAGCTTCACAGGAAACTTCAAGCTCGGAGCTCTGAGCTCTGAAGTATAAGTCAAAAGTGAAAGTTTAATTAATGATAAGTTTGCAATTATTATTATTTTGGCCAAAAGCCTGGAAATAGGAAAAGCTTGAAACTTTAGGGAATAATTTTAATTAATTCTTTGTGGGATGTGGTTATTCTTTTGAATTTAATTTGGCAATGATTATACAATGTTTTGGGGTTTTGTTTTGTTTTGTTTTATCTGCTCTTGGAGTATCAATGAAAGACTGGGGCAAGAGAATGGCTATTGAGCAAGTGAGAAAGCATGTGAGGTGAACGTAGAGAACATGAGAAGAGCATGTGAAGAGTTAGTGAGGCGAGAATATGAGGTATGTATGGGGAGAGAGAGAGAGAAGAGAGAAGAGAGGAAGAGAAACTCTAAGCCTTGAAAAATTGCCTGTCAGTTTATTTCAAAAAGCAGTCTTTATATTTATTATGCATCTTCCAGATATTCCTGCTTCCAGTTGAGAACTCCTATCCTGTGTGGAGGCTGAACCCCCAACAACAGTGAACATGGAAATTTAAGAAAATTGGAATGGAAAAAGCAGAAAGTCAAGAGAAATAAGGAAATAAGTGCATTATAAACACATTTTTTTTTCCTTCTCCTACTGAGTCTGTATGTACATCAGTGTCTAGGACTGGGATTAAAAACATGTCCACAAAATCCTTATTTCCTCCTTTCTTTAATTTTTTTTTAATATTTATTTATATGAGTACACTGTAGCTGTCTTCAGACACACCAGAAGAGGGCATCAGATCCCATTACAGATGGTTGTGAGCCACCATGTGGTTGCTGGGAATTGATTCAGGACCTCTGGTAGAACAGTCAGTGTTCTTACCTACTCAGCCATCTCTGCTGGCCCTTTCCTTAATTTTTATGTGAATACTAACTTACTTGAATTCCTTTTTTTAATTAAGTAGTGTGTGTGTGTGTGTTTGTGTGTGTGTGTGTGTGTTATTTCTATGTCTATCTTTCAGCCTATATCAGTGTATAGTTAGAGAACTGGAAGGAAGTTATTTTTTCATTCCACCATTGGTAGCTTGGTGTTTGCACTCTGGCTGTTCCACTACAGTACCTGTCCTCTGATTGCTGAGCCATTTGCTAGCTCCTGACTTCTCTTTAGAATAGTAGTTCTCTATAGAGCAGCACTGCTATTCCAGAGAATGCTATGAATATCATATCAGTTATTTTAGTAAAATGTCAAGTTTTGTGCTTCATATAGCATTGTCTGGTTTTCATTGCTGTTTATTTTTTATTGTTTGTTAAACATTGATGGCTTCTGAAGGAAACGGCAAGAAAAACGGCAAGAAAATTCGTACTTTTTCTCCCCCGGTAGAGTTCCTATTTCAGCTGCCTGAGAAGCTTTGACCTCCAATTTATTTTTGTCCCCTGTACTGTTGAGTCGACAAAAGCCGAGCTGACTCCGATTCTCTCGTTCTCAAGAAAATGCGGGGTCACATTCTCAGTCTCCTCTTGATTTAAAACTTACTTCCTTTTTTTTTTTTTTTTTTTTGGTTTTTCGAGACAGGGTTTCTCTGTATAGCCCTGGCTGTCCTGGAACTCACATTGTAGACCAGGCTAGCCTCGAACTCAGAAATCCGCCTGCCTCTGCCTCCAGAGTGCTGGGATTAAAGGCGTGCGCCACCACGCCCGGCTCTAAAACTTACTTTCTTAATTCATCGCTTTTAATACTCTCAGGATTCCTGCAATTGTAGCGGGGGCGGGGGGGGGGGGGAGGGGGCGGGGGGAGCTATTTTGCATACCGATTACCCAGCATGCTTTGAATCAGACGTTATCCGGAAGCCCTGTAAGGTCATTGAATTGTAAATAGATTTTTCTTCTAAATTAAATACTTTTCTGTTGTTTTATTATTACGTATGAGGTATATGTTTGGAATACACAAACATATTTTTAACAGTTTCAGCTGGGTTGAGATTGGGATCGAGGGGTGCGAGGGTGGGGCATGGTGGGTTGGGAGAGTCTCTGCAAGCACCGGGGGTCGCAGAGTAAGGATCCCAGCGAGGCAATAGAGGAATCTGCTTCAACAGGACTCAGGCTCCCTTTTGCTAGTCTTGCTTTTTTATTATTATTACTAGATATTCACTTCATTGACATTTCAAATGCTATCCCCAAAGTCCCCTATACCCTGCCCCCGCCCTGCTCCCCAACCCACCCACTCCTGCTTCCTGGCCCAGGCATACCCCTCTACTGGGGCATATGATCTTTGCAAGACCAAGGGCCTCTCCTCTCATTGATGGCCGACTAGGCCATCCTCTGTTACATATGCAACACAGCTCTGGGGGTGGGGGGTGGTACTGGTTAGTTCATATTGTTGTTCCTCCTATTAGTCTTGCTCTTTGGTAAACAGGCTTGGCCATTCTACCAACTACCTGTAGCTGATGTGACAATGGTTCAAGGCAAGGCAGCCAAGGCAAGGATAAAAGACCTTTGCCTGGTAGTAGGCCTGCAAATGATAGTGTTAGCTTCCTTCCTTCCTTCCTTCCTTCCTTCCTTCCTTCCTTCCTTCCTTCCTTCCTTCCTGTAAGAACAAAAAATGTGTTGGAGAAGAACTGGGGCAAGGGTCTGAAAAGAGTTTGCTAAAAGACAAAAGGGAGGAGGCGAGGCATGTGTTGGAATGGAACACATGGAAGCCCAAATGAAGCAAAGGCCAAGGCCAACGGCAAGGGCGAGGCAAAAGGAGTGGTTGTGTTGTGGCAAGGGGGGCGAAGGGCAGGACCAAAGAGAGTATTGGTGTGGTCGGGACGCTGCCCTCCCTGGTGGAGCTTTTGCCCAGAGTAGGCGCAAGGGAGCTGTCCAAGGAGTCCAGTGCGAGCGTGTTTTGCGAGGAGAAGGCACACCGTGCTCTGCGTGTGTGTGTGTGTGGGTGTGTGTGTGTGTGTGTGTGTGTGTGTTCCGTGTATTTGTTCGTGGAGCAAAGGGAAGCAAGGCGAGGCGAAGGAGAAGGGAGTGAAGGGGCATGAAGGTCAGGAAGAGCATGAAGGTCCCGGTGGGGTGGGGTGGTGTGGGCGTGGGTATGGGTGTGGGTGTGGGTGTGGGTGTGGGTCGGTATTGTGGACAGAGGCTGTTGAGAGCGCGTGAGCTGGCAAGGGTGTGAGGCATCCAAGTGTGTTGTGGGCGTGTGCAGTTGTGGTGGTGCCGGGGCCGCGGGTGGGCCTCGGGTGTGAAGAAGAGTGCAAAGAAGAGGAGGAGCGCAGGGGGGTGGGTGTGAAAAGTGAGTTGAGGAAAGGGCGAGGAGCGGAGGGTGAAAAAAATGTGTAGCCCAGGCTGGCCTCGAACTCGTGATCCTCCTGCCTCTGCCTCCTTCAGCAAATCCTACCGGCGTGCGCCACCACTACCGGCAGCGGACGCCGGCCGCTAGGCCCTACTTCAACCCTACCAACGATGACGACACAACACCCGACACGCCCCCACACTCCTACCTCACCACAGCCCACACACCACCAGCGCAGCCTCACCTCACACACACCGCACTCACAACGCAAGCCCGCACACACAAACACAACAACAACAACTAACTACGCTCCCTACTACGCCCGAACAACACTCTTCACTCCCTCCCTCCCTCCCTCCCTCCCTCCCTCCCTCCCTCCCTCCCTGCCTCGCACCGGACTCCCGTGACACGGCGACACCTGCCGGGCGCGCCGGGAACCGACACTCGCCGCCGACCCGGAACCCGGAACCCCGAACCCCCACGTGCCGACCGACCGACGACTCTTGCCGCCCGATCACAACTCTCTCGGACAACGCTCACAACAAGCACCCGCACCACCCCGCACCGCAAGGCACAAAGACGCCTTGCTCCGACACCTTGGCCTCTCCTCGCTGGCGACCGAGCAACACCAAAACCGCAAACTCCCAACGCTCGCTGGCCTTCGTCTCCACCGGACCTCCGTCCTCCCGGACCTCGAGGCCTCGCTCACACTTCTCCCTCCACTCCTCAAGCGAGCCCGGAGGCTCAGCGGGAGCACCCCGTGCTCCCACCTGGTGCTCCTCCAACACCCACAGCTCTGCTTTTCTTTCTTCCCTTTCTGGAAGGCCTGGGCCTTGGGCCACGAGACCACCCTGACCACAGTCAGTCCCCGGGGCCAGGAGCCAGCCCCTCCACTTGGACCCACACAGTTCCCCACACTCGGGACCCCACGCCCACGCGGACTGGGACTTCCCGTGCTAGCCTCGCAGGAAGAACTATAGTGGGCAAGTGAGCCTCCTGGAATCGCCCCACCGGTCCACCGGCCCAGACTTGTGCTCGGCTCTGCTGGGTGTATCCTGGAGAAGCAGGGCCCCAGGACCTTTGGCCCAGCATGGCTTCTTACTCCTGAGGGGCCTGTCTTCTCCTGCCTCTCTTTGCTAGATCCCTCATGGCCCTGGTGTGCTGGGATTGGGCAAGGCAAGACACTCATTGCCTGCAACCTCCTGTGATTGCCCTCCTGGGTGATGCCCACCACCCCACCCCACCCCACCCAACCCAACCCAACCCAACCCCTGCTCTGATGGGCCAGAGTCTTGCGGATCAACCTGAGGAGGAATCCTCTTGAGATAATGCTGTTGAGATGAATTCATGATCAGATGCAATTCCTTGATTTGGTCTAAGTCCTTTCAGGAAGTTAGTTGGATTTAAATAATGGGGGACGGGGGTTTGGGGAGACTTAGGGTAGTCGACAGAAAGTCTACTTCGGGATCAAGACTAGAATGTTCCCCTTCCTCATAGAACAGCAAGAGAGCTGCATCCTTGAGAGAAGGAGCACATGAGCTTCCGTGCCTTCCAAGCATGTACTCGTAGGAGCAAGAAAATTAGGCCTGGGACAAGTTCCTGCTCACAGAGAGCATCCGTTCAACCTTGGGCCTGACTTCCTGGATCTTGTGATCTAAGCCTGTGGCCGTTAAGTGCTCGGTGTGCACCTCAAAGAGACACACGGCTAGGAATAAACAGCAAATCGTTCTATTAGGAGGAGTGTCAGAATAGAGGGTAGGCGATTGCCCAGATTACCTGAACAACAACACTTCCAAACGAAACAAAACAAAAGGAAAGGAAACGAAAGGTGTACAACACATGATGATCGGTCTCCTGCTAAATACAAAGTGTCACCAGTCAAGAAGCATAGAAAAAAACATAAAACACTTGCTAACCTAGGCTCGATGATTGCCTTAAACTTTGTTCATCAGTTAAGACGAGAGTTAAGTCCAACTTGTGGAGAGAAAGAAGGATGGCAAATGTTTCTTAGGCGTGAATGTCAAAACAAAAATATGTCATCAAGACTCCTGTAGTTTTCTTTTGTGGGATGATTTTAATCTGGTTTTGGAAGAATATGTTTCTGGGGTGATGACTTTTAGAGAATATGTGACCTGTGGCTACGAGGTAATCTTCTTACACACAGAGAGTGCTGTCTTGGGTGGTATAAAAAGGCTGAGAGAAAAACAAGAAACAAAACAACAAAAACAATGTTCTTGGCGCCAGCACGTTTCCATCCACCAAATGTGCACATGTGGAGATGTGGCTATGGAGATGTGGGTGTGGGTAAAACGGTTGGAGCCTGCTTATTGGAGCTCGCTCCATCCAACTGATATGTCTGCCTGTCTATCTGTCTGTCGGTGCTGTCTGTGTGAATGTACGAACTTATGTGTATGTGTGAAGCTGTTGGAGTTTCTTGCTTTCTACACTCTGTGTGTGTGTTTGTGTGTGTGTGTGTGTGTTGGTGTCTGTGTTTGCTTGTGATTTCCCCCCCCCCAACCCCTTTACTCTTTACATTTTCCAGGGTTCAGCAACCCTCTCTCGATCACAGGGAGTGCCTCCCCTGCCCCAATATGTGAAACTTTATTCCCTTAGAGTAAAGTGGAGCGTAGGCCCCACCCCACCCCCAACCCTGCCAATTCCTCACTCAGCCTTCCTCAGTTAACGCTGTGGGGTCCATGCTGGCCTTGGCAGACTGTAAGGACAGAGTTGACTGGGCCCACCGAGGTGGGAGTTCTGGGCGGTCTCCGGTGGAGTGGTGGAGTAGTGGATGGGTTGAGATTGGGATCGAGGGGTGCGAGGGTGGGGCATGGTGGGTTGGGAGAGTCTCTGCAAGCACCGGGGGTCGCAGAGTAAGGATCCCAGCGAGGCAATAGAGGAATCTGCTTCAACAGGACTCAGGCTCCCTTTTGCTAGTCTTGCTTTTTTATTATTATTACTAGATATTCACTTCATTGACATTTCAAATGCTATCCCCAAAGTCCCCTATACCCTGCCCCCGCCCTGCTCCCCAACCCACCCACTCCTGCTTCCTGGCCCAGGCATACCCCTCTACTGGGGCATATGATCTTTGCAAGACCAAGGGCCTCTCCTCTCATTGATGGCCGACTAGGCCATCCTCTGTTACATATGCAACACAGCTCTGGGGGTGGGGGGTGGTACTGGTTAGTTCATATTGTTGTTCCTCCTATTAGTCTTGCTCTTTGGTAAACAGGCTTGGCCATTCTACCAACTACCTGTAGCTGATGTGACAATGGTTCAAGGCAAGGCAGCCAAGGCAAGGATAAAAGACCTTTGCCTGGTAGTAGGCCTGCAAATGATAGTGTTAGCTTCCTTCCTTCCTTCCTTCCTTCCTTCCTTCCTTCCTTCCTTCCTTCCTTCCTTCCTGTAAGAACAAAAAATGTGTTGGAGAAGAACTGGGGCAAGGGTCTGAAAAGAGTTTGCTAAAAGACAAAAGGGAGGAGGCGAGGCATGTGTTGGAATGGAACACATGGAAGCCCAAATGAAGCAAAGGCCAAGGCCAACGGCAAGGGCGAGGCAAAAGGAGTGGTTGTGTTGTGGCAAGGGGGACGAAGGGCAGGGCCAAAGAGAGTATTGGTGTGGTCGGGACGCTGCCCTCCCTGGTGGAGCTTTTGCCCAGAGTAGGCGCAAGGGAGCTGTCCAAGGAGTCCAGTGCGAGCGTGTTTTGCGAGGAGAAGGCACACCGTGCTCTGCGTGTGTGTGTGTGTGTGTGTGTGTGTGTGTGTTCCGTGTATTTGTTCGTGGAGCAAAGGGAAGCAAGGCGAGGCGAAGGAGAAGGGAGTGAAGGGGCATGAAGGTCAGGAAGAGCATGAAGGTCCCGGTGGGGTGGGGTGGGGTGGTGTGGGCGTGGGTATGGGTGTGGGTGTGGGTCGGTATTGTGGACAGAGGCTGTTGAGAGCGCGTGAGCTGGCAAGGGTGTGAGGCATCCAAGTGTGGTGTGGGCGTGTGCAGTTGTGGTGGTGCCGGGGCCGCGGGTGGGCCTCGGGTGTGAAGAAGAGTGCAAAGAAGAGGAGGAGCGCAGGGGGGTGGGTGTGAAAAGTGTGTTGAGGAAAGGGCGAGGAGCGGAGGGTGAAAAAAATGTGTAGCCCAGGCTGGCCTCGAACTCGTGATCCTCCTGCCTCTGCCTCCTTCAGCAAATCCTACCGGCGTGCGCCACCACTACCGGCAGCGGACGCCGGCCGCTAGGCCCTACTTCAACCCTACCAACGATGACGACACAACACCCGACGCGCTCCCACACTCCTACCTCACCACTGCCCACACACCACCAGCGCAGCCTCACCTCACACACACCGCACTCACAACGCAAGCCCGCACACACAAACACAACAACAACAACTAACTACGCTCCCTACTACGCCCGACCAACACTCTTCACTCCCTCCCTCCCTCCCTCCCTCCCTCCCTCCCTCCCTCCCTCCCAGCCTCGCACCGGACTCCCGTGACACGGCGACACCTGCCGGGCGCTCCGGGAACCAACACTCGCCGCCGACCTGGAACCCGGAACCCCGAACCCCCACTTTGTGCCAGTCCTAGTAGTACTATGATCCAGTTCTCCTCAGCTTCCCCTCCCCCGGAAATTACTGGTTAAGGGTAGTATTACATGAAATCCGCTAGGAACCAATAAGAAAATTATTTTTAATATTCTTTAAAATGAAAAAATGAACCTAATGTTAGAAACACAGCAAAGTAGAGATGTCGAATGCCAAAAAAGGAAAAAAAAATCTAACAATGTGATGGGTACAGCATACCATGACAGGGAGTGCCATCAGTAGGTCGCGGTGGCGACATCTCAGTGTCTTATGGCAGCTCTTCTAAAAAATAGTTTTTTCTCTATTACTTGACCTTATTCTGGACATTGCCTATTTCTATTTCGTTTGTGCAGGACTGCTTTTCATTTGGCCTTGGTGTGCATAATTACTATATCTGAGTTTCCTATTTCTTTCTCCTTCTGCTCCGGTTAATTCTATTAAACTAGAGGTTCCTCGATGAAATGGTTCTCTAACAATTGAAAATTGGGACATAGGGGCCCAGCAGAGCACAGTCCTAATGACCCAGTTGCATGATGTGTGTTCTTATCTTGGAAACAATGCAATAACTGCACTATAGTAGTTCCATATCAATGTTTGACTTTCAAAGAAAGTGTGAAGAAATTATTAGAAAATGATTCAGAGCCAACATTGGGACCCCAAGAAGAAAAAAAAAAGCTATTGAAGTTATGAAATAAGCTTTGCACAACATTTGAAAGTGGTTCCTGGATAAGAAAGTACAGAATACATAAAATTATATACTAGTAAAACTAAATCGAAACACTGGGACGCTTCGGAGCATCATTGTGTGCAATGTACAGAAGCACAAATCTAGCAGAACTACTGAGTTAAGGGTTAACTTGATTCTTTCTGGCCACTGCCTGGCAGCTTTGCCATGGTCATTTATCAGTAGAGCTTCACAGGAAACTTCAAGCTCGGAGCTCTGAGCTCTGAAGTATAAGTCAAAAGTGAAAGTTTAATTAATGATAAGTTTGCAATTATTATTATTTTGGCCAAAAGCCTGGAAATAGGAAAAGCTTGAAACTTTAGGGAATAATTTTAATTAATTCTTTGTGGGATGTGGTTATTCTTTTGAATTTAATTTGGCAATGATTATACAATGTTTTGGGGTTTTGTTTTGTTTTGTTTTATCTGCTCTTGGAGTATCAATGAAAGACTGGGGCAAGAGAATGGCTATTGAGCAAGTGAGAAAGCATGTGAGGTGAACGTAGAGAACATGAGAAGAGCATGTGAAGAGTTAGTGAGGCGAGAATATGAGGTATGTATGGGGAGAGAGAGAGAGAAGAGAGAAGAGAGGAAGAGAAACTCTAAGCCTTGAAAAATTGCCTGTCAGTTTATTTCAAAAAGCAGTCTTTATATTTATTATGCATCTTCCAGATATTCCTGCTTCCAGTTGAGAACTCCTATCCTGTGTGGAGGCTGAACCCCCAACAACAGTGAACATGGAAATTTAAGAAAATTGGAATGGAAAAAGCAGAAAGTCAAGAGAAATAAGGAAATAAGTGCATTATAAACACATTTTTTTTTCCTTCTCCTACTGAGTCTGTATGTACATCAGTGTCTAGGACTGGGATTAAAAACATGTCCACAAAATCCTTATTTCCTCCTTTCTTTAATTTTTTTTTAATATTTATTTATATGAGTACACTGTAGCTGTCTTCAGACACACCAGAAGAGGGCATCAGATCCCATTACAGATGGTTGTGAGCCACCATGTGGTTGCTGGGAATTGATTCAGGACCTCTGGTAGAACAGTCAGTGTTCTTACCTACTCAGCCATCTCTGCTGGCCCTTTCCTTAATTTTTATGTGAATACTAACTTACTTGAATTCCTTTTTTTAATTAAGTAGTGTGTGTGTGTGTGTTTGTGTGTGTGTGTGTGTGTTATTTCTATGTCTATCTTTCAGCCTATATCAGTGTATAGTTAGAGAACTGGAAGGAAGTTATTTTTTCATTCCACCATTGGTAGCTTGGTGTTTGCACTCTGGCTGTTCCACTACAGTACCTGTCCTCTGATTGCTGAGCCATTTGCTAGCTCCTGACTTCTCTTTAGAATAGTAGTTCTCTATAGAGCAGCACTGCTATTCCAGAGAATGCTATGAATATCATATCAGTTATTTTAGTAAAATGTCAAGTTTTGTGCTTCATATAGCATTGTCTGGTTTTCATTGCTGTTTATTTTTTATTGTTTGTTAAACATTGATGGCTTCTGAAGGAAACGGCAAGAAAAACGGCAAGAAAATTCGTACTTTTTCTCCCCCGGTAGAGTTCCTATTTCAGCTGCCTGAGAAGCTTTGACCTCCAATTTATTTTTGTCCCCTGTACTGTTGAGTCGACAAAAGCCGAGCTGACTCCGATTCTCTCGTTCTCAAGAAAATGCGGGGTCACATTCTCAGTCTCCTCTTGATTTAAAACTTACTTCCTTTTTTTTTTTTTTTTTTTTTTTTTTTTTTTTTTTTGGTTTTTCGAGACAGGGTTTCTCTGTATAGCCCTGGCTGTCCTGGAACTCACATTGTAGACCAGGCTAGCCTCGAACTCAGAAATCCGCCTGCCTCTGCCTCCAGAGTGCTGGGATTAAAGGCGTGCGCCACCACGCCCGGCTCTAAAACTTACTTTCTTAATTCATCGCTTTTAATACTCTCAGGATTCCTGCAATTGTAGCGGGGGCGGGGGGGGGGGGGGAGGGGGCGGGGGGAGCTATTTTGCATACCGATTACCCAGCATGCTTTGAATCAGACGTTATCCGGAAGCCCTGTAAGGTCATTGAATTGTAAATAGATTTTTCTTCTAAATTAAATACTTTTCTGTTGTTTTATTATTACGTATGAGGTATATGTTTGGAATACACAAACATATTTTTAACAGTTTCAGCTGGGTTGAGATTGGGATCGAGGGGTGCGAGGGTGGGGCATGGTGGGTTGGGAGAGTCTCTGCAAGCACCGGGGGTCGCAGAGTAAGGATCCCAGCGAGGCAATAGAGGAATCTGCTTCAACAGGACTCAGGCTCCCTTTTGCTAGTCTTGCTTTTTTATTATTATTACTAGATATTCACTTCATTGACATTTCAAATGCTATCCCCAAAGTCCCCTATACCCTGCCCCCGCCCTGCTCCCCAACCCACCCACTCCTGCTTCCTGGCCCAGGCATACCCCTCTACTGGGGCATATGATCTTTGCAAGACCAAGGGCCTCTCCTCTCATTGATGGCCGACTAGGCCATCCTCTGTTACATATGCAACACAGCTCTGGGGGTGGGGGGTGGTACTGGTTAGTTCATATTGTTGTTCCTCCTATTAGTCTTGCTCTTTGGTAAACAGGCTTGGCCATTCTACCAACTACCTGTAGCTGATGTGACAATGGTTCAAGGCAAGGCAGCCAAGGCAAGGATAAAAGACCTTTGCCTGGTAGTAGGCCTGCAAATGATAGTGTTAGCTTCCTTCCTTCCTTCCTTCCTTCCTTCCTTCCTTCCTTCCTTCCTTCCTTCCTTCCTGTAAGAACAAAAAATGTGTTGGAGAAGAACTGGGGCAAGGGTCTGAAAAGAGTTTGCTAAAAGACAAAAGGGAGGAGGCGAGGCATGTGTTGGAATGGAACACATGGAAGCCCAAATGAAGCAAAGGCCAAGGCCAACGGCAAGGGCGAGGCAAAAGGAGTGGTTGTGTTGTGGCAAGGGGGGCGAAGGGCAGGGCCAAAGAGAGTATTGGTGTGGTCGGGACGCTGCCCTCCCTGGTGGAGCTTTTGCCCAGAGTAGGCGCAAGGGAGCTGTCCAAGGAGTCCAGTGCGAGCGTGTTTTGCGAGGAGAAGGCACACCGTGCTCTGCGTGTGTGTGTGTGTGGGTGTGTGTGTGTGTGTGTGTGTGTGTGTTCCGTGTATTTGTTCGTGGAGCAAAGGGAAGCAAGGCGAGGCGAAGGAGAAGGGAGTGAAGGGGCATGAAGGTCAGGAAGAGCATGAAGGTCCCGGTGGGGTGGGGTGGTGTGGGCGTGGGTATGGGTGTGGGTGTGGGTGTGGGTGTGGGTCGGTATTGTGGACAGAGGCTGTTGAGAGCGCGTGAGCTGGCAAGGGTGTGAGGCATCCAAGTGTGTTGTGGGCGTGTGCAGTTGTGGTGGTGCCGGGGCCGCGGGTGGGCCTCGGGTGTGAAGAAGAGTGCAAAGAAGAGGAGGAGCGCAGGGGGGTGGGTGTGAAAAGTGAGTTGAGGAAAGGGCGAGGAGCGGAGGGTGAAAAAAATGTGTAGCCCAGGCTGGCCTCGAACTCGTGATCCTCCTGCCTCTGCCTCCTTCAGCAAATCCTACCGGCGTGCGCCACCACTACCGGCAGCGGACGCCGGCCGCTAGGCCCTACTTCAACCCTACCAACGATGACGACACAACACCCGACACGCCCCCACACTCCTACCTCACCACAGCCCACACACCACCAGCGCAGCCTCACCTCACACACACCGCACTCACAACGCAAGCCCGCACACACAAACACAACAACAACAACTAACTACGCTCCCTACTACGCCCGAACAACACTCTTCACTCCCTCCCTCCCTCCCTCCCTCCCTCCCTCCCTCCCTCCCTCCCTCCCTCCCTGCCTCGCACCGGACTCCCGTGACACGGCGACACCTGCCGGGCGCGCCGGGAACCGACACTCGCCGCCGACCCGGAACCCGGAACCCCGAACCCCCACGTGCCGACCGACCGACGACTCTTGCCGCCCGATCACAACTCTCTCGGACAACGCTCACAACAAGCACCCGCACCACCCCGCACCGCAAGCCACAAAGACGCCTTGCTCCGACACCTTGGCCTCTCCTCGCTGGCGACCGAGCAACACCAAAACCGCAAACTCCCAACGCTCGCTGGCCTTCGTCTCCACCGGACCTCCGTCCTCCCGGACCTCGAGGCCTCGCTCACACTTCTCCCTCCACTCCTCAAGCGAGCCCGGAGGCTCAGCGGGAGCACCCCGTGCTCCCACCTGGTGCTCCTCCAACACCCACAGCTCTGCTTTTCTTTCTTCCCTTTCTGGAAGGCCTGGGCCTTGGGCCACGAGACCACCCTGACCACAGTCAGTCCCCGGGGCCAGGAGCCAGCCCCTCCACTTGGACCCACACAGTTCCCCACACTCGGGACCCCACGCCCACGCGGACTGGGACTTCCCTCCCGTGCTAGCCTCGCAGGAAGAACTACAGTGGGCAAGTGAGCCTCCTGGAATCGCCCCACCGGTCCACCGGCCCAGACTTGTGCTCGGCTCTGCTGGGTGTATCCTGGAGAAGCAGGGCCCCAGGACCTTTGGCCCAGCATGGCTTCTTACTCCTGAGGGGCCTGTCTTCTCCTGCCTCTCTTTGCTAGATCCCTCATGGCCCTGGTGTGCTGGGATTGGGCAAGGCAAGACACTCATTGCCTGCAACCTCCTGTGATTGCCCTCCTGGGTGATGCCCACCACCCCACCCCACCCCACCCAACCCAACCCAACCCAACCCCTGCTCTGATGGGCCAGAGTCTTGCGGATCAACCTGAGGAGGAATCCTCTTGAGATAATGCTGTTGAGATGAATTCATGATCAGATGCAATTCCTTGATTTGGTCTAAGTCCTTTCAGGAAGTTAGTTGGATTTAAATAATGGGGGACGGGGGTTTGGGGAGACTTAGGGTAGTCGACAGAAAGTCTACTTCGGGATCAAGACTAGAATGTTCCCCTTCCTCATAGAACAGCAAGAGAGCTGCATCCTTGAGAGAAGGAGCACATGAGCTTCCGTGCCTTCCAAGCATGTACTCGTAGGAGCAAGAAAATTAGGCCTGGGACAAGTTCCTGCTCACAGAGAGCATCCGTTCAACCTTGGGCCTGACTTCCTGGATCTTGTGATCTAAGCCTGTGGCCGTTAAGTGCTCGGTGTGCACCTCAAAGAGACACACGGCTAGGAATAAACAGCAAATCGTTCTATTAGGAGGAGTGTCAGAATAGAGGGTAGGCGATTGCCCAGATTACCTGAACAACAACACTTCCAAACGAAACAAAACAAAAGGAAAGGAAACGAAAGGTGTACAACACATGATGATCGGTCTCCTGCTAAATACAAAGTGTCACCAGTCAAGAAGCATAGAAAAAAACATAAAACACTTGCTAACCTAGGCTCGATGATTGCCTTAAACTTTGTTCATCAGTTAAGACGAGAGTTAAGTCCAACTTGTGGAGAGAAAGAAGGATGGCAAATGTTTCTTAGGCGTGAATGTCAAAACAAAAATATGTCATCAAGACTCCTGTAGTTTTCTTTTGTGGGATGATTTTAATCTGGTTTTGGAAGAATATGTTTCTGGGGTGATGACTTTTAGAGAATATGTGACCTGTGGCTACGAGGTAATCTTCTTACACACAGAGAGTGCTGTCTTGGGTGGTATAAAAAGGCTGAGAGAAAAACAAGAAACAAAACAACAAAAACAATGTTCTTGGCGCCAGCACGTTTCCATCCACCAAATGTGCACATGTGGAGATGTGGCTATGGAGATGTGGGTGTGGGTAAAACGGTTGGAGCCTGCTTATTGGAGCTCGCTCCATCCAACTGATATGTCTGCCTGTCTATCTGTCTGTCGGTGCTGTCTGTGTGAATGTACGAACTTATGTGTATGTGTGAAGCTGTTGGAGTTTCTTGCTTTCTACACTCTGTGTGTGTGTTTGTGTGTGTGTGTGTGTGTTGGTGTCTGTGTTTGCTTGTGATTTCCCCCCCCCCCAACCCCTTTACTCTTTACATTTTCCAGGGTTCAGCAACCCTCTCTCGATCACAGGGAGTGCCTCCCCTGCCCCAATATGTGAAACTTTATTCCCTTAGAGTAAAGTGGAGCGTAGGCCCCACCCCACCCCCAACCCTGCCAATTCCTCACTCAGCCTTCCTCAGTTAACGCTGTGGGGTCCATGCTGGCCTTGGCAGACTGTAAGGACAGAGTTGACTGGGCCCACCGAGGTGGGAGTTCTGGGCGGTCTCCGGTGGAGTGGTGGAGTAGTGGATGGGTTGAGATTGGGATCGAGGGGTGCGAGGGTGGGGCATGGTGGGTTGGGAGAGTCTCTGCAAGCACCGGGGGTCGCAGAGTAAGGATCCCAGCGAGGCAATAGAGGAATCTGCTTCAACAGGACTCAGGCTCCCTTTTGCTAGTCTTGCTTTTTTATTATTATTACTAGATATTCACTTCATTGACATTTCAAATGCTATCCCCAAAGTCCCCTATACCCTGCCCCCGCCCTGCTCCCCAACCCACCCACTCCTGCTTCCTGGCCCAGGCATACCCCTCTACTGGGGCATATGATCTTTGCAAGACCAAGGGCCTCTCCTCTCATTGATGGCCGACTAGGCCATCCTCTGTTACATATGCAACACAGCTCTGGGGGTGGGGGGTGGTACTGGTTAGTTCATATTGTTGTTCCTCCTATTAGTCTTGCTCTTTGGTAAACAGGCTTGGCCATTCTACCAACTACCTGTAGCTGATGTGACAATGGTTCAAGGCAAGGCAGCCAAGGCAAGGATAAAAGACCTTTGCCTGGTAGTAGGCCTGCAAATGATAGTGTTAGCTTCCTTCCTTCCTTCCTTCCTTCCTTCCTTCCTTCCTTCCTTCCTTCCTTCCTTCCTGTAAGAACAAAAAATGTGTTGGAGAAGAACTGGGGCAAGGGTCTGAAAAGAGTTTGCTAAAAGACAAAAGGGAGGAGGCGAGGCATGTGTTGGAATGGAACACATGGAAGCCCAAATGAAGCAAAGGCCAAGGCCAACGGCAAGGGCGAGGCAAAAGGAGTGGTTGTGTTGTGGCAAGGGGGACGAAGGGCAGGGCCAAAGAGAGTATTGGTGTGGTCGGGACGCTGCCCTCCCTGGTGGAGCTTTTGCCCAGAGTAGGCGCAAGGGAGCTGTCCAAGGAGTCCAGTGCGAGCGTGTTTTGCGAGGAGAAGGCACACCGTGCTCTGCGTGTGTGTGTGTGTGGGTGTGTGTGTGTGTGTGTTCCGTGTATTTGTTCGTGGAGCAAAGGGAAGCAAGGCGAGGCGAAGGAGAAGGGAGTGAAGGGGCATGAAGGTCAGGAAGAGCATGAAGGTCCCGGTGGGGTGGGGTGGGGTGGTGTGGGCGTGGGTATGGGTGTGGGTGTGGGTCGGTATTGTGGACAGAGGCTGTTGAGAGCGCGTGAGCTGGCAAGGGTGTGAGGCATCCAAGTGTGTTGTGGGCGTGTGCAGTTGTGGTGGTGCCGGGGCCGCGGGTGGGCCTCGGGTGTGAAGAAGAGTGCAAAGAAGAGGAGGAGCGCAGGGGGGTGGGTGTGAAAAGTGTGTTGAGGAAAGGGCCAGGAGCGGAGGGTGAAAAAAATGTGTAGCCCAGGCTGGCCTCGAACTCGTGATCCTCCTGCCTCTGCCTCCTTCAGCAAATCCTACCGGCGTGCGCCACCACTACCGGCAGCGGACGCCGGCCGCTAGGCCCTACTTCAACCCTACCAACGATGACGACACAACACCCGACGCGCTCCCACACTCCTACCTCACCACTGCCCACACACCACCAGCGCAGCCTCACCTCACACACACCGCACTCACAACGCAAGCCCGCACACACAAACACAACAACAACAACTAACTACGCTCCCTACTACGCCCGACCAACACTCTTCACTCCCTCCCTCCCTCCCTCCCTCCCTCCCTCCCTCCCTCCCTCCCAGCCTCGCACCGGACTCCCGTGACACGGCGACACCTGCCGGGCGCTCCGGGAACCAACACTCGCCGCCGACCTGGAACCCGGAACCCCGAACCCCCACTTTGTGCCAGTCCTAGTAGTACTATGATCCAGTTCTCCTCAGCTTCCCCTCCCCCGGAAATTACTGGTTAAGGGTAGTATTACATGAAATCCGCTAGGAACCAATAAGAAAATTATTTTTAATATTCTTTAAAATGAAAAAATGAACCTAATGTTAGAAACACAGCAAAGTAGAGATGTCGAATGCCAAAAAAGGAAAAAAAAAATCTAACAATGTGATGGGTACAGCATACCATGACAGGGAGTGCCATCAGTAGGTCGCGGTGGCGACATCTCAGTGTCTTATGGCAGCTCTTCTAAAAAATAGTTTTTTCTCTATTACTTGACCTTATTCTGGACATTGCCTATTTCTATTTCGTTTGTGCAGGACTGCTTTTCATTTGGCCTTGGTGTGCATAATTACTATATCTGAGTTTCCTATTTCTTTCTCCTTCTGCTCCGGTTAATTCTATTAAACTAGAGGTTCCTCGATGAAATGGTTCTCTAACAATTGAAAATTGGGACATAGGGGCCCAGCAGAGCACAGTCCTAATGACCCAGTTGCATGATGTGTGTTCTTATCTTGGAAACAATGCAATAACTGCACTATAGTAGTTCCATATCAATGTTTGACTTTCAAAGAAAGTGTGAAGAAATTATTAGAAAATGATTCAGAGCCAACATTGGGACCCCAAGAAGAAAAAAAAAAGCTATTGAAGTTATGAAATAAGCTTTGCACAACATTTGAAAGTGGTTCCTGGATAAGAAAGTACAGAATACATAAAATTATATACTAGTAAAACTAAATCGAAACACTGGGACGCTTCGGAGCATCATTGTGTGCAATGTACAGAAGCACAAATCTAGCAGAACTACTGAGTTAAGGGTTAACTTGATTCTTTCTGGCCACTGCCTGGCAGCTTTGCCATGGTCATTTATCAGTAGAGCTTCACAGGAAACTTCAAGCTCGGAGCTCTGAGCTCTGAAGTATAAGTCAAAAGTGAAAGTTTAATTAATGATAAGTTTGCAATTATTATTATTTTGGCCAAAAGCCTGGAAATAGGAAAAGCTTGAAACTTTAGGGAATAATTTTAATTAATTCTTTGTGGGATGTGGTTATTCTTTTGAATTTAATTTGGCAATGATTATACAATGTTTTGGGGTTTTGTTTTGTTTTGTTTTATCTGCTCTTGGAGTATCAATGAAAGACTGGGGCAAGAGAATGGCTATTGAGCAAGTGAGAAAGCATGTGAGGTGAACGTAGAGAACATGAGAAGAGCATGTGAAGAGTTAGTGAGGCGAGAATATGAGGTATGTATGGGGAGAGAGAGAGAGAAGAGAGAAGAGAGGAAGAGAAACTCTAAGCCTTGAAAAATTGCCTGTCAGTTTATTTCAAAAAGCAGTCTTTATATTTATTATGCATCTTCCAGATATTCCTGCTTCCAGTTGAGAACTCCTATCCTGTGTGGAGGCTGAACCCCCAACAACAGTGAACATGGAAATTTAAGAAAATTGGAATGGAAAAAGCAGAAAGTCAAGAGAAATAAGGAAATAAGTGCATTATAAACACATTTTTTTTTCCTTCTCCTACTGAGTCTGTATGTACATCAGTGTCTAGGACTGGGATTAAAAACATGTCCACAAAATCCTTATTTCCTCCTTTCTTTAATTTTTTTTTAATATTTATTTATATGAGTACACTGTAGCTGTCTTCAGACACACCAGAAGAGGGCATCAGATCCCATTACAGATGGTTGTGAGCCACCATGTGGTTGCTGGGAATTGATTCAGGACCTCTGGTAGAACAGTCAGTGTTCTTACCTACTCAGCCATCTCTGCTGGCCCTTTCCTTAATTTTTATGTGAATACTAACTTACTTGAATTCCTTTTTTTAATTAAGTAGTGTGTGTGTGTGTGTTTGTGTGTGTGTGTGTGTGTTATTTCTATGTCTATCTTTCAGCCTATATCAGTGTATAGTTAGAGAACTGGAAGGAAGTTATTTTTTCATTCCACCATTGGTAGCTTGGTGTTTGCACTCTGGCTGTTCCACTACAGTACCTGTCCTCTGATTGCTGAGCCATTTGCTAGCTCCTGACTTCTCTTTAGAATAGTAGTTCTCTATAGAGCAGCACTGCTATTCCAGAGAATGCTATGAATATCATATCAGTTATTTTAGTAAAATGTCAAGTTTTGTGCTTCATATAGCATTGTCTGGTTTTCATTGCTGTTTATTTTTTATTGTTTGTTAAACATTGATGGCTTCTGAAGGAAACGGCAAGAAAAACGGCAAGAAAATTCGTACTTTTTCTCCCCCGGTAGAGTTCCTATTTCAGCTGCCTGAGAAGCTTTGACCTCCAATTTATTTTTGTCCCCTGTACTGTTGAGTCGACAAAAGCCGAGCTGACTCCGATTCTCTCGTTCTCAAGAAAATGCGGGGTCACATTCTCAGTCTCCTCTTGATTTAAAACTTACTTCCTTTTTTTTTTTTTTTTTTTTTTTTTTTTTTTTTTTTTTTGGTTTTTCGAGACAGGGTTTCTCTGTATAGCCCTGGCTGTCCTGGAACTCACATTGTAGACCAGGCTAGCCTCGAACTCAGAAATCCGCCTGCCTCTGCCTCCAGAGTGCTGGGATTAAAGGCGTGCGCCACCACGCCCGGCTCTAAAACTTACTTTCTTAATTCATCGCTTTTAATACTCTCAGGATTCCTGCAATTGTAGCGGGGGCGGGGGGGGGGGGAAGGGGCGGGGGGAGCTATTTTGCATACCGATTACCCAGCATGCTTTGAATCAGACGTTATCCGGAAGCCCTGTAAGGTCATTGAATTGTAAATAGATTTTTCTTCTAAATTAAATACTTTTCTGTTGTTTTATTATTACGTATGAGGTATATGTTTGGAATACACAAACATATTTTTAACAGTTTCAGCTGGGTTGAGATTGGGATCGAGGGGTGCGAGGGTGGGGCATGGTGGGTTGGGAGAGTCTCTGCAAGCACCGGGGGTCGCAGAGTAAGGATCCCAGCGAGGCAATAGAGGAATCTGCTTCAACAGGACTCAGGCTCCCTTTTGCTAGTCTTGCTTTTTTATTATTATTACTAGATATTCACTTCATTGACATTTCAAATGCTATCCCCAAAGTCCCCTATACCCTGCCCCCGCCCTGCTCCCCAACCCACCCACTCCTGCTTCCTGGCCCAGGCATACCCCTCTACTGGGGCATATGATCTTTGCAAGACCAAGTGCCTCTCCTCTCATTGATGGCCGACTAGGCCATCCTCTGTTACATATGCAACACAGCTCTGGGGGTGGGGGGTGGTACTGGTTAGTTCATATTGTTGTTCCTCCTATTAGTCTTGCTCTTTGGTAAACAGGCTTGGCCATTCTACCAACTACCTGTAGCTGATGTGACAATGGTTCAAGGCAAGGCAGCCAAGGCAAGGATAAAAGACCTTTGCCTGGTAGTAGGCCTGCAAATGATAGTGTTAGCTTCCTTCCTTCCTTCCTTCCTTCCTTCCTTCCTTCCTTCCTTCCTTCCTTCCTGTAAGAACAAAAAATGTGTTGGAGAAGAACTGGGGCAAGGGTCTGAAAAGAGTTTGCTAAAAGACAAAAGGGAGGAGGCGAGGCATGTGTTGGAATGGAACACATGGAAGCCCAAATGAAGCAAAGGCCAAGGCCAACGGCAAGGGCGAGGCAAAAGGAGTGGTTGTGTTGTGGCAAGGGGGGCGAAGGGCAGGACCAAAGAGAGTATTGGTGTGGTCGGGACGCTGCCCTCCCTGGTGGAGCTTTTGCCCAGAGTAGGCGCAAGGGAGCTGTCCAAGGAGTCCAGTGCGAGCGTGTTTTGCGAGGAGAAGGCACACCGTGCTCTGCGTGTGTGTGTGTGGGTGTGTGTGTGTGTGTGTGTGTTCCGTGTATTTGTTCGTGGAGCAAAGGGAAGCAAGGCGAGGCGAAGGAGAAGGGAGTGAAGGGGCATGAAGGTCAGGAAGAGCATGAAGGTCCCGGTGGGGTGGGGTGGTGTGGGCGTGGGTATGGGTGTGGGTGTGGGTGTGGGTGTGGGTCGGTATTGTGGACAGAGGCTGTTGAGAGCGCGTGAGCTGGCAAGGGTGTGAGGCATCCAAGTGTGTTGTGGGCGTGTGCAGTTGTGGTGGTGCCGGGGCCGCGGGTGGGCCTCGGGTGTGAAGAAGAGTGCAAAGAAGAGGAGGAGCGCAGGGGGGTGGGTGTGAAAAGTGAGTTGAGGAAAGGGCGAGGAGCGGAGGGTGAAAAAAATGTGTAGCCCAGGCTGGCCTCGAACTCGTGATCCTCCTGCCTCTGCCTCCTTCAGCAAATCCTACCGGCGTGCGCCACCACTACCGGCAGCGGACGCCGGCCGCTAGGCCCTACTTCAACCCTACCAACGATGACGACACAACACCCGACACGCCCCCACACTCCTACCTCACCACAGCCCACACACCACCAGCGCAGCCTCACCTCACACACACCGCACTCACAACGCAAGCCCGCACACACAAACACAACAACAACAACTAACTACGCTCCCTACTACGCCCGAACAACACTCTTCACTCCCTCCCTCCCTCCCTCCCTCCCTCCCTCCCTCCCTGCCTCGCACCGGACTCCCGTGACACGGCGACACCTGCCGGGCGCGCCGGGAACCGACACTCGCCGCCGACCCGGAACCCGGAACCCCGAACCCCCACGTGCCGACCGACCGACGACTCTTGCCGCCCGATCACAACTCTCTCGGACAACGCTCACAACAAGCACCCGCACCACCCCGCACCGCAAGGCACAAAGACGCCTTGCTCGGACACCTTGGCCTCTCCTCGCTGGCGACCGAGCAACACCATAACCGCAAACTCCCAACGCTCGCTGGCCTTCGTCTCCACCGGACCTCCGTCCTCCCGGACCTCGAGGCCTCGCTCACACTTCTCCCTCCACTCCTCAAGCGAGCCCGGAGGCTCAGCGGGAGCACCCCGTGCTCCCACCTGGTGCTCCTCCAACACCCACAGCTCTGCTTTTCTTTCTTCCCTTTCTGGAAGGCCTGGGCCTTGGGCCACGAGACCACCCTGACCACAGTCAGTCCCCGGGGCCAGGAGCCAGCCCCTCCACTTGGACCCACACAGTTCCCCACACTCGGGACCCCACGCCCACGCGGACTGGGACTTCCCGTGCTAGCCTCGCAGGAAGAACTACAGTGGGCAAGTGAGCCTCCTGGAATCGCCCCACCGGTCCACCGGCCCAGACTTGTGCTCGGCTCTGCTGGGTGTATCCTGGAGAAGCAGGGCCCCAGGACCTTTGGCCCAGCATGGCTTCTTACTCCTGAGGGGCCTGTCTTCTCCTGCCTCTCTTTGCTAGATCCCTCATGGCCCTGGTGTGCTGGGATTGGGCAAGGCAAGACACTCATTGCCTGCAACCTCCTGTGATTGCCCTCCTGGGTGATGCCCACCACCCCACCCCACCCCACCCAACCCAACCCAACCCAACCCCTGCTCTGATGGGCCAGAGTCTTGCGGATCAACCTGAGGAGGAATCCTCTTGAGATAATGCTGTTGAGATGAATTCATGATCAGATGCAATTCCTTGATTTGGTCTAAGTCCTTTCAGGAAGTTAGTTGGATTTAAATAATGGGGGACGGGGGTTTGGGGAGACTTAGGGTAGTCGACAGAAAGTCTACTTCGGGATCAAGACTAGAATGTTCCCCTTCCTCATAGAACAGCAAGAGAGCTGCATCCTTGAGAGAAGGAGCACATGAGCTTCCGTGCCTTCCAAGCATGTACTCGTAGGAGCAAGAAAATTAGGCCTGGGACAAGTTCCTGCTCACAGAGAGCATCCGTTCAACCTTGGGCCTGACTTCCTGGATCTTGTGATCTAAGCCTGTGGCCGTTAAGTGCTCGGTGTGCACCTCAAAGAGACACACGGCTAGGAATAAACAGCAAATCGTTCTATTAGGAGGAGTGTCAGAATAGAGGGTAGGCGATTGCCCAGATTACCTGAACAACAACACTTCCAAACGAAACAAAACAAAAGGAAAGGAAACGAAAGGTGTACAACACATGATGATCGGTCTCCTGCTAAATACAAAGTGTCACCAGTCAAGAAGCATAGAAAAAAACATAAAACACTTGCTAACCTAGGCTCGATGATTGCCTTAAACTTTGTTCATCAGTTAAGACGAGAGTTAAGTCCAACTTGTGGAGAGAAAGAAGGATGGCAAATGTTTCTTAGGCGTGAATGTCAAAACAAAAATATGTCATCAAGACTCCTGTAGTTTTCTTTTGTGGGATGATTTTAATCTGGTTTTGGAAGAATATGTTTCTGGGGTGATGACTTTTAGAGAATATGTGACCTGTGGCTACGAGGTAATCTTCTTACACACAGAGAGTGCTGTCTTGGGTGGTATAAAAAGGCTGAGAGAAAAACAAGAAACAAAACAACAAAAACAATGTTCTTGGCGCCAGCACGTTTCCATCCACCAAATGTGCACATGTGGAGATGTGGCTATGGAGATGTGGGTGTGGGTAAAACGGTTGGAGCCTGCTTACTGGAGCTCGCTCCATCCAACTGATATGTCTGCCTGTCTATCTGTCTGTCGGTGCTGTCTGTGTGAATGTACGAACTTATGTGTATGTGTGAAGCTGTTGGAGTTTCTTGCTTTCTACACTCTGTGTGTGTGTTTGTGTGTGTGTGTGTGTGTTGGTGTCTGTGTTTGCTTGTGATTTCCCCCCCCCAACCCCTTTACTCTTTACATTTTCCAGGGTTCAGCAACCCTCTCTCGAACACTGGGAGTGCCTCCCCTGCCCCAATATGTGAAACTTTATTCCCTTAGAGTAAAGTGGAGCGTAGGCCCCACCCCACCCCCAACCCTGCCAATTCCTCACTCAGCCTTCCTCAGTTAACGCTGTGGGGTCCATGCTGGCCTTGGCAGACTGTAAGGACAGAGTTGACTGGGCCCACCGAGGTGGGAGTTCTGGGCGGTCTCCGGTGGAGTGGTGGAGTAGTGGATGGGTTGAGATTGGGATCGAGGGGTGCGAGGGTGGGGCATGGTGGGTTGGGAGAGTCTCTGCAAGCACCGGGGGTCGCAGAGTAAGGATCCCAGCGAGGCAATAGAGGAATCTGCTTCAACAGGACTCAGGCTCCCTTTTGCTAGTCTTGCTTTTTTATTATTATTACTAGATATTCACTTCATTGACATTTCAAATGCTATCCCCAAAGTCCCCTATACCCTGCCCCCGCCCTGCTCCCCAACCCACCCACTCCTGCTTCCTGGCCCAGGCATACCCCTCTACTGGGGCATATGATCTTTGCAAGACCAAGGGCCTCTCCTCTCATTGATGGCCGACTAGGCCATCCTCTGTTACATATGCAACACAGCTCTGGGGGTGGGGGGTGGTACTGGTTAGTTCATATTGTTGTTCCTCCTATTAGTCTTGCTCTTTGGTAAACAGGCTTGGCCATTCTACCAACTACCTGTAGCTGATGTGACAATGGTTCAAGGCAAGGCAGCCAAGGCAAGGATAAAAGACCTTTGCCTGGTAGTAGGCCTGCAAATGATAGTGTTAGCTTCCTTCCTTCCTTCCTTCCTTTCTTCCTTCCTGTAAGAACAAAAAATGTGTTGGAGAAGAACTGGGGCAAGGGTCTGAAAAGAGTTTGCTAAAAGACAAAAGGGAGGAGGCGAGGCATGTGTTGGAATGGAACACATGGAAGCCCAAATGAAGCAAAGGCCAAGGCCAACGGCAAGGGCGAGGCAAAAGGAGTGGTTGTGTTGTGGCAAGGGGGGCGAAGGGCAGGGCCAAAGAGAGTATTGGTGTGGTCGGGACGCTGCCCTCCCTGGTGGAGCTTTTGCCCAGAGTAGGCACAAGGGAGCTGTCCAAGGAGTCCAGTGCGAGCGTGTTTGGCGAGGAGAAGGCACACCGTGCTCTGCGTCTATGTGTGTGTGTGTGTGTGTGTGTGTGTGTGTGTGTGTGTGTGTGTTCCGTGTATTTGTTCGTGGAGCAAAGGGAAGCAAGGCGAGGCGAAGGAGAAGGGAGTGAAGGGGCATGAAGGTCAGGAAGAGCATGAAGGTCCCGGTGGGGTGGGGTGGTGTGGGCGTGGGTATGAGTGTGGGTGTGGGTGTGGGTCGGTATTGTGGACAGAGGCTGTTGAGAGCGCGTGAGCTGGCAAGGGTGTGAGGCATCCAAGTGTGGTGTGGGCGTGTGCAGTTGTGGTGGTGCCGGGGCCGCGGGTGGGCCTCGGGTGTGAAGAAGAGTGCAAAGAAGAGGAGGAGCGCAGGGGGGTGGGTGTGAAAAGTGTGTTGAGGAAAGGGCGAGGAGCGGAGGGTGAAAAAAATGTGTAGCCCAGGCTGGCCTCGAACTCGTGATCCTCCTGCCTCTGCCTCCTTCAGCAAATCCTACCGGCGTGCGCCACCACTACCGGCAGCGGACGCTGGCCGCTAGGCCCTACTTCAACCCTACCAACGATGACGACACAACACCCGACGCGCTCCCACACTCCTACCTCACCACTGCCCACACACCACCAGCGCAGCCTCACCTCACACACACCGCACTCACAACGCAAGCCCGCACACACAAACACAACAACAACAACTAACTACGCTCCCTACTATGCCCGAACAACACTCTTCACTCCCTCCCTCCCTCCCTCCCTCCCTCCCTCCC